>NW_026909158.1:10781517-11098374 GCF_033115175.1 Lepus europaeus | reverse complement strand
CTACAGCATCTGTGTTTGTGTATTCCTGATATTATCCAAGGACTATATTTTTTTGCATGTTTTTTTCAGGGAACATTTGATTTTGTGCTTGGAAACATTAATTCGTTCCACATGGAGACACCAGCTCTACACATTCGTATTTTCTAGGGAGAAAGCTAGAGGAACTGTGGCAAACAAACATGATATTTCTGTTTGTCTAGATGACATTTTATGCACTTGCCTAACGAAAAGACTTTGCTTTTCTCCAATCCATTTTTACTGTGATTTTCTCGGTCCATTGCATACGAATTCCACACCAGTTTCTCCGGATATGACTGGATGAAAACGGAAATATCCAGTTTAGTTTTGGCTGACTCAATCCTAGATATTGCTACAGCCTCTGTGTTTGTGTATTCCTGATATTATCCACGGACTTTATTGGTTTGAATGCTTTTTATCAGGGAACATTTAATTTTGTGCTTGGAAATACTAATTGGTTCCACATGGAGACACCATCTCTACACATTTGTATTTTCTAGGGAGAAAGCTAGAGGAATTGCGGTAAACAAACATGATATTTCTGTTTGTATAGATGACATTTTATGCAATTGCCTAAAAAAAACTTTGCTTTTCTCCAAAACCATTTTCACTGTGATTTTCTCAGTCCCTTGCATACGAATTCCACACCACTTTGTCAGGATGTGGCTGGATGAAACCGGAAATCTCTTTTTTTTTTTTTTGGCTAACTCAATCCCAGATATTGCTACAGCCTCTCTGTTTGTGTTTTCCTGATATTATCCACGGACTTTATTGGTTTGTATGTTTTTTATCAGGGAACATTTAATTTTGTGCTTGTAATACTAACTGGTTCCAGTATTGTGTTTTGGCTAACACAATCCGAAATATTGTGAAAGCCTCTGTGTTTGTGTTTTCCTGATATTATCGATTGACTTTATTGTTTTGAATGTTTGTATCAGGGAACATTTAATTTTGTACCGTTGAAACACTAATTGGTTCATCATGTGGGCACCAGCTCTACACAATCCTATGTTCTAGAGAGCAATCTAGAGAAACTGCGACAAACAAATATCATATTTCTGTTTGTATAGATGACATTTTATGCACTTGCCTAACGAAAAGACTTTCCTTTTCTAGAAAACCATTTTTACTGTGATTTTTTCGGTCCATTGCAGACGAATTCCACACCAGTTTGTCCAGATATGACTGGATGAAACCGGAAATACCCAGGATTGTTCTGGATAACTCAATCCCAGATTTTGCTACAGCCTCTTTGTTTGTGTTTTTCGGATATTTTCCATGGACTTTATTGTTTGAATGTTTTTTATCAGGGAACATTAAATTTTGTACCGTAGAAACACTAATTGGTTCATCATGTAGACATCAGCTCTACACATTCGTATTTTCTAGGGAGAAAGCTAGAGAAACTGCGGCAAACAAACATGATATTTCTGTTTGCTTCGATGACATTTGATGCACTTGCCTAACGAAAAGACTGCTTTTCTCCAAAACCATATTTACTGTGATTTTCTCTGTCCATTGCATATGAATTCCACACCACTTTGTCCGGATATGACTGGATGAAACCGGAAATATCCGGTTTTGTTTTGGCTAAAAACCCAGATATTGCTACAACCTCTGTGTTTGTTTTTTCTGGATATTCAATGGACTTTATTGTTTTGAAAGTTTTTTTTATCGGGGAACATTTTGTTTTGAGCTTGTATACAGTAATTGGTTCCAAACGGAGACACCAGCACTATATATTCGTATTTTCTAAGGAGAAAGCTAGAGGAACTGTGGCAAACAAACATGATATTTCTGTTAGTATCGATAACATTTTATGCACTTGCCTAACGAAAAGACTTTGCTTTTCTCCAAAACCATTTTTACTCTGATTTTCTCGGTCCAATGCATACGAATTCCAAACCACTCTTTCTGGATATGACTGGATGAAACCAAAAATATCCGGTTGTGTTTTGCCTAACTCATTCAGAAATATTGTGAAAGTTTCTGTGTTGGTGTTTTCTGGATATTATCGATGGTCTTTATTGTTTTGAATGTTTTTATCAGGGAACATTTATTTTTGTACCCTTAAAAAACACTAATTGGTTCATCATGGGGACACCAGCTCTACATATTCTTATTTTCTAGGGAGAAAGCTAGAGGAACTGCGGCAAACACACATGATATTTCTGTTTGTGTAGATGACATTTTATACACTTGCCTAACGAAAAGACTTTGCTTTTCTCCAAAACCATTTTTACTGTGATTTTCTCGGTCCATTGCATACGAATGCCACACCACATTATCCGGATATGACTGGATGAAACCAGAAATATCCAGTTTTGTTTGGGCTAACTCAATCCCAGATATTGCTACAGCATCTGTGTTTGTGTATTCCTGATATTATCCAAGGACTATATTTTTTTGCATGTTTTTTTCAGGGAACATTTGATTTTGTGCTTGGAAACATTAATTCGTTCCACATGGAGACACCAGCTCTACACATTCGTATTTTCTAGGGAGAAAGCTAGAGGAACTGTGGCAAACAAACATGATATTTCTGTTTGTCAAGATGACATTTTATGCACTTGCCTAACGAAAAGACTTTGCTTTTCTCCAATCCATTTTTACTGTGATTTTCTCGGTCCATTGCATACGAATTCCACACCAGTTTCTCCGGATATGACTGGATGAAAACGGAAATATCCAGTTTAGTTTTGGCTGACTCAATCCTAGATATTGCTACAGCCTCTGTGTTTGTGTATTCCTGATATTATCCACGGACTTTATTGGTTTGAATGCTTTTTATCAGGGAACATTTAATTTTGTGCTTGGAAACACTAATTGGTTCCACATGGAGACACCATCTCTACACATTTGTATTTTCTAGGGAGAAAGCTAGAGGAATTGCGGTAAACAAACATGATATTTCTGTTTGTATAGATGACATTTTATGCAATTGCCTAAAAAAAACTTTGCTTTTCTCCAAAACCATTTTCACTGTGATTTTCTCAGTCCCTTGCATACGAATTCCACACCACTTTGTCAGGATGTGGCTGGATGAAACTGGAAATCTCTTTTTTTTTTTTTTGGCTAACTCAATCCCAGATATTGCTACAGCCTCTCTGTTTGTGTTTTCCTGATATTATCCACGGACTTTATTGGTTTGTATGTTTTTTTATCAGGGAACATTGAATTTTGTGCTTGTAATACTAACTGGTTCCAGTATTGTGTTTTGGCTAACACAATCCGAAATATTGTGAAAGCCTCTGTGTTTGTGTTTTCCTGATATTATCGATTGACTTTATTGTTTTGAATGTTTGTATCAGGGAACATTTAATTTTGTACCGTTGAAACACTAATTGGTTCATCATGTGGGCACCAGCTCTACACAATCCTATGTTCTAGAGAGCAATCTAGAGAAACTGCGACAAACAAATATCATATTTCTGTTTGTATAGATGACATTTTATGCACTTGCCTAACGAAAAGACTTTCCTTTTCTAGAAAACCATTTTTACTGTGATTTTTTCGGTCCATTGCAGACGAATTCCACACCAGTTTGTCCAGATATGACTGGATGAAACCGGAAATACCCAGGATTGTTCTGGATAACTCAATCCCAGATTTTGCTACAGCCTCTTTGTTTGTGTTTTTCGGATATTTTCCATGGACTTTATTGTTTGAATGTTTTTTATCAGGGAACATTAAATTTTGTACCGTAGAAACACTAATTGGTTCATCATGTGGACATCAGCTCTACACATTCGTATTTTCTAGGGAGAAAGCTAGAGAAACTGCGGCAAACAAACATGATATTTCTGTTTGCTTCGATGACATTTGATGCACTTGCCTAACGAAAAGACTGCTTTTCTCCAAAACCATATTTACTGTGATTTTCTCTGTCCATTGCATATGAATTCCACACCACTTTGTCCGGATATGACTGGATGAAACCGGAAATATCTGGTTTTGTTTTGGCTAAAAACCCAGATATTGCTACAACCTCTGTGTTTGTTTTTTCTGGATATTCAATGGACTTTATTGTTTTGAAAGTTTTTTTATCGGGGAACATTTTGTTTTGAGCTTGTATACAGTAATTGGTTCCAAATGGAGACACCAGCACTATATATTCGTATTTTCTAAGGAGAAAGCTAGAGGAACTGTGGCAAACAAACATGATATTTCTGTTAGTATCGATAACATTTTATGCACTTGCCTAACGAAAAGACTTTGCTTTTCTCCAAAACCATTTTTACTCCGATTTTCTCGGTCCAATGCATACAAATTCCAAACCACTCTTTCTGGATATGACTGGATGAAACCAGAAATATCCGGTTGTGTTTTGCCTAACTCATTCCGAAATATTGTGAAAGTTTCTGTGTTGGTGTTTTCTGGATATTATCGATGGTCTTTATAGTTTTGAATGTTTTTATCAGGGAACATTTATTTTTGTACCCTTAAAAAACACTAATTGGTTCATCATGGGGACACCAGCTCTACACATTCTTATTTTCTAGGGAGAAAGCTAGAGGAACTGCGGCAAACACACATGATATTTCTGTTTGTCTAGATGACATTTTATGCACTTGCCTAACGAAAAGACTTTGCTTTTCTCCAAAACCATTTTTACTGTGATTTTCTCGGTCCATTGCATACGAATGCCACACCACATTATCCGGATATGACTGGATGAAACCAGAAATATCCAGTTTTGTTTGGGCTAACTCAATCCCAGATATTGCTACAGCATCTGTGTTTGTGTATTCCTGATATTATCCAAGGACTATATTTTTTTGCATGTTTTTTTCAGGGAACATTTGATTTTGTGCTTGGAAACATTAATTCGTTGCACATGGAGACACCAGCTCTACACATTCGTATTTTCTAGGGAGAAAGCTAGAGGAACTGTGGCAAACAAACATGATATTTCTGTTTGTCTAGATGACATTTTATGCACTTGCCTAACGAAAAGACTTTGCTTTTCTCCAATCCATTTTTACTGTGATTTTCTCGGTCCATTGCATACGAATTCCACACCAGTTTCTCCGGATATGACTGGATGAAAACGGAAATATCCAGTTTAGTTTTGGCTGACTCAATCCTAGATATTGCTACAGCCTCTGTGTTTGTGTATTCCTGATATTATCCACGGACTTTATTGGTTTGAATGCTTTTTATCAGGGAACATTTAATTTTGTGCTTGGAAATACTAATTGGTTCCACATGGAGACACCATCTCTACACATTTGTATTTTCTAGGGAGAAAGCTAGAGGAATTGCGGTAAACAAACATGATATTTCTGTTTGTATAGATGACATTTTATGCAATTGCCTAAAAAAAACTTTGCTTTTCTCCAAAACCATTTTCACTGTGATTTTCTCAGTCCCTTGCATACGAATTCCACACCACTTTTTCAGGATGTGGCTGGATGAAACCGGAAATCTCTTTTTTTTTTTTTTTTGGCTAACTCAATCCCAGATATTGCTACAGCCTCTCTGTTTGTGTTTTCCTGATATTATCCACGGACTTTATTGGTTTGTATGTTTTTTTATCAGGGAACATTTAATTTTGTGCTTGTAATACTAACTGGTTCCAGTATTGTGTTTTGGCTAACACAATCCGAAATATTGTGAAAGCCTCTGTGTTTGTGTTTTCCTGATATTATCGATTGACTTTATTGTTTTGAATGTTTGTATCAGGGAACATTTAATTTTGTACCGTTGAAACACTAATTGGTTCATCATGTGGGCACCAGCTCTACACAATCCTATGTTCTAGAGAGCAATCTAGAGAAACTGCGACAAACAAATATCATATTTCTGTTTGTATAGATGACATTTTATGCACTTGCCTAACGAAAAGACTTTCCTTTTCTAGAAAACCATTTTTACTGTGATTTTTTCGGTCCATTGCAGACGAATTCCACACCAGTTTGTCCAGATATGACTGGATGAAACCGGAAATACCCAGGATTGTTCTGGATAACTCAATCCCAGATTTTGCTACAGCCTCTTTGTTTGTGTTTTTCGGATATTTTCCATGGACTTTATTGTTTGAATGTTTTTTATCAGGGAACATTAAATTTTGTACCGTAGAAACACTAATTGGTTCATCATGTAGACATCAGCTCTACACATTCGTATTTTCTAGGGAGAAAGCTAGAGAAACTGCGGCAAACAAACATGATATTTCTGTTTGCTTCGATGACATTTGATGCACTTGCCTAACGAAAAGACTGCTTTTCTCCAAAACCATATTTACTGTGATTTTCTCTGTCCATTGCATATGAATTCCACACCACTTTGTCCGGATATGACTGGATGAAACCGGAAATATCCGGTTTTGTTTTGGCTAAAAACCCAGATATTGCTACAACCTCTGTGTTTGTTTTTTCTGGATATTCAATGGACTTTATTGTTTTGAAAGTTTTTTTTATCGGGGAACATTTTGTTTTGAGCTTGTATACAGTAATTGGTTCCAAACGGAGACACCAGCACTATATATTCGTATTTTCTAAGGAGAAAGCTAGAGGAACTGTGGCAAACAAACATGATATTTCTGTTAGTATCGATAACATTTTATGCACTTGCCTAACGAAAAGACTTTGCTTTTCTCCAAAACCATTTTTACTCTGATTTTCTCGGTCTAATGCATACGAATTCCAAACCACTCTTTCTGGATATGACTGGATGAAACCAAAAATATCCGGTTGTGTTTTGCCTAACTCATTCAGAAATATTGTGAAAGTTTCTGTGTTGGTGTTTTCTGGATATTATCGATGGTCTTTATTGTTTTGAATGTTTTTATCAGGGAACATTTATTTTTGTACCCTTAAAAAACACTAATTGGTTCATCATGGGGACACCAGCTCTACATATTCTTATTTTCTAGGGAGAAAGCTAGAGGAACTGCGGCAAACACACATGATATTTCTGTTTGTGTAGATGACATTTTATGCACTTGCCTAACGAAAAGACTTTGCTTTTCTCCAAAACCATTTTTACTGTGATTTTCTCGGTCCATTGCATACGAATGCCACACCACATTATCCGGATATGACTGGATGAAACCAGAAATATCCAGTTTTGTTTGGGCTAACTCAATCCCAGATATTGCTACAGCATCTGTGTTTGTGTATTCCTGATATTATCCAAGGACTATATTTTTTTGCATGTTTTTTTCAGGGAACATTTGATTTTGTGCTTGGAAACATTAATTCGTTCCACATGGAGACACCAGCTCTACACATTCGTATTTTCTAGGGAGAAAGCTAGAGGAACTGTGGCAAACAAACATGATATTTCTGTTTGTCTAGATGACATTTTATGCACTTGCCTAACGAAAAGACTTTGCTTTTCTCCAATCCATTTTTACTGTGATTTTCTCGGTCCATTGCATACGAATTCCACACCAGTTTCTCCGGATATGACTGGATGAAAACGGAAATATCCAGTTTAGTTTTGGCTGACTCAATCCTAGATATTGCTACAGCCTCTGTGTTTGTGTATTCCTGATATTATCCACGGACTTTATTGGTTTGAATGCTTTTTATCAGGGAACATTTAATTTTGTGCTTGGAAACACTAATTGGTTCCACATGGAGACACCATCTCTACACATTTGTATTTTCTAGTGAGAAAGCTAGAGGAATTGCGGTAAACAAACATGATATTTCTGTTTGTATAGATGACATTTTATGCAATTGCCTAAAAAAAACTTTGCTTTTCTCCAAAACCATTTTCACTGTGATTTTCTCAGTCCCTTGCATACGAATTCCACACCACTTTGTCAGGATGTGGCTGGATGAAACTGGAAATCTCTTTTTTTTTTTTTGGCTAACTCAATCCCAGATATTGCTACAGCCTCTCTGTTTGTGTTTTCCTGATATTATCCACGGACTTTATTGGTTTGTATGTTTTTTTATCAGGGAACATTGAATTTTGTGCTTGTAATACTAACTGGTTCCAGTATTGTGTTTTGGCTAACACAATCCGAAATATTGTGAAAGCCTCTGTGTTTGTGTTTTCCTGATATTATCGATTGACTTTATTGTTTTGAACTTTTGTATCAGGGAACATTTAATTTTGTACCGTTGAAACACTAATTGGTTCATCATGTGGGCACCAGCTCTACACAATCCTATGTTCTAGAGAGCAATCTAGAGAAACTGCGACAAACAAATATCATATTTCTGTTTGTATAGATGACATTTTATGCACTTGCCTAACGAAAAGACTTTCCTTTTCTAGAAAACCATTTTTACTGTGATTTTTTCGGTCCATTGCAGACGAATTCCACACCAGTTTGTCCAGATATGACTGGATGAAACCGGAAATACCCAGGATTGTTCTGGATAACTCAATCCCAGATTTTGCTACAGCCTCTTTGTTTGTGTTTTTCGGATATTTTCCATGGACTTTATTGTTTGAATGTTTTTTATCAGGGAACATTAAATTTTGTACCGTAGAAACACTAATTGGTTCATCATGTGGACATCAGCTCTACACATTCGTATTTTCTAGGGAGAAAGCTAGAGAAACTGCGGCAAACAAACATGATATTTCTGTTTGCTTCGATGACATTTGATGCACTTGCCTAACGAAAAGACTGCTTTTCTCCAAAACCATATTTACTGTGATTTTCTCTGTCCATTGCATATGAATTCCACACCACTTTGTCCGGATATGACTGGATGAAACCGGAAATATCCGGTTTTGTTTTGGCTAAAAACCCAGATATTGCTACAACCTCTGTGTTTGTTTTTTCTGGATATTCAATGGACTTTATTGTTTTGAAAGTTTTTTTATCGGGGAACATTTTGTTTTGAGCTTGTATACAGTAATTGGTTCCAAACGGAGACACCAGCACTATATATTCGTATTTTCTAAGGAGAAAGCTAGAGGAACTGTGGCAAACAAACATGATATTTCTGTTAGTATCGATAACATTTTATGCACTTGCCTAACGAAAAGACTTTGCTTTTCTCCAAAACCATTTTTACTCTGATTTTCTCGGTCCAATGCATACAAATTCCAAACCACTCTTTCTGGATATGACTGGATGAAACCAAAAATATCCGGTTGTGTTTTGCCTAACTCATTCCGAAATATTGTGAAAGTTTCTGTGTTGGTGTTTTCTGGATATTATCGATGGTCTTTATTGTTTTGAATGTTTTTATCAGGGAACATTTATTTTTGTACCCTTAAAAAACACTAATTGGTTCATCATGGGGACACCAGCTCTACATATTCTTATTTTCTAGGGAGAAAGCTAGAGGAACTGCGGCAAACACACATGTTATTTCTGTTTGTGTAGATGACATTTTATGCACTTGCCTAACGAAAAGACTTTGCTTTTCTCCATAACCATTTTTACTGTGATTTTCTCGGTCCATTGCATACGAATGCCACACCACATTATCCGGATATGACTGGATGAAACCAGAAATATCCAGTTTTGTTTGGGCTAACTCAATCCCAGATATTGCTACAGCATCTGTGTTTGTGTATTCCTGATATTATCCAAGGACTATATTTTTTTGCATGTTTTTTTCAGGGAACATTTGATTTTGTGCTTGGAAACATTAATTCGTTCCACATGGAGACACCAGCTCTACACATTCGTATTTTCTAGGGAGAAAGCTAGAGGAACTGTGGCAAACAAACATGATATTTCTGTTTGTCTAGATGACATTTTATGCACTTGCCTAACGAAAAGACTTTGCTTTTCTCCAATCCATTTTTACTGTGATTTTCTCGGTCCATTGCATACGAATTCCACACCAGTTTCTCCGGATATGACTGGATGAAAACGGAAATATCCAGTTTAGTTTTGGCTGACTCAATCCTAGATATTGTCACAGCCTCTGTGTTTGTGTATTCCTGATATTATCCACGGACTTTATTGGTTTGAATGCTTTTTATCAGGGAACATTTAATTTTGTGCTTGGAAACACTAATTGGTTCCACATGGAGACACCATCTCTACACATTTGTATTTTCTAGGGAGAAAGCTAGAGGAATTGCGGTAAACAAACATGATATTTCTGTTTGTATAGATGACATTTTATGCAATTGCCTAAAAAAAAAACTTTGCTTTTCTCCAAAACCATTTTCACTGTGATTTTCTCAGTCCCTTGCATACGAATTCCACACCACTTTGTCAGGATGTGGCTGGATGAAACCGGAAATCTCTTTTTTTTTTTTTTTGGCTAACTCAATCCCAGATATTGCTACAGCCTCTCTGTTTGTGTTTTCCTGATATTATCCACGGACTTTATTGGTTTGTATGTTTTTTATCAGGGAACATTTAATTTTGTGCTTGTAATACTAACTGGTTCCAGTATTGTGTTTTGGCTAACACAATCCGAAATATTGTGAAAGCCTCTGTGTTTGTGTTTTCCTGATATTATCGATTGACTTTATTGTTTTGAATGTTTGTATCAGGGAACATTTAATTTTGTACCGTTGAAACACTAATTGGTTCATCATGTGGGCACCAGCTCTACACAATCCTATGTTCTAGAGAGCAATCTAGAGAAACTGCGACAAACAAATATCATATTTCTGTTTGTATAGATGACATTTTATGCACTTGCCTAACGAGAAGACTTTCCTTTTCTAGAAAACCATTTTTACTGTGATTTTTTCGGTCCATTGCAGACGAATTCCACACCAGTTTGTCCAGATATGACTGGATGAAACCGGAAATACCCAGGATTGTTCTGGATAACTCAATCCCAGATTTTGCTACAGCCTCTTTGTTTGTGTTTTTCGGATATTTTCCATGGACTTTATTGTTTGAATGTTTTTTATCAGGGAACATTAAATTTTGTACCGTAGAAACACTAATTGGTTCATCATGTGGACATCAGCTCTACACATTCGTATTTTCTAGGGAGAAAGCTAGAGAAACTGCGGCAAACAAACATGATATTTCTGTTTGCTTCGATGACATTTGATGCACTTGCCTAACGAAAAGACTGCTTTTCTCCAAAACCATATTTACTGTGATTTTCTCTGTCCATTGCATATGAATTCCACACCACTTTGTCCGGATATGACTGGATGAAACCGGAAATATCCGGTTTTGTTTTGGCTAAAAACCCAGATATTGCTACAACCTCTGTGTTTGTTTTTTCTGGATATTCAATGGACTTTATTGTTTTGAAAGTTTTTTTATCGGGGAACATTTTGTTTTGAGCTTGTATACAGTAATTGGTTCCAAACGGAGACACCAGCACTATATATTCATATTTTCTAAGGAGAAAGCTAGAGGAACTGTGGCAAACAAACATGATATTTCTGTTAGTATCGATAACATTTTATGCACTTGCCTAACGAAAAGACTTTGCTTTTCTCCAAAACCATTTTTACTCCGATTTTCTCGGTCCAATGCATACAAATTCCAAACCACTCTTTCTGGATATGACTGGATGAAACCAGAAATATCCGGTTGTGTTTTGCCTAACTCATTCCGAAATATTGTGAAAGTTTCTGTGTTGGTGTTTTCTGGATATTATCGATGGTCTTTATAGTTTTGAATGTTTTTATCAGGGAACATTTATTTTTGTACCCTTAAAAAACACTAATTGGTTCATCATGGGGACACCAGCTCTACACATTCTTATTTTCTAGGGAGAAAGCTAGAGGAACTGCGGCAAACACACATGATATTTCTGTTTGTCTAGATGACATTTTATGCACTTGCCTAACGAAAAGACTTTGCTTTTCTCCAAAACCATTTTTACTGTGATTTTCTCGGTCCATTGCATACGAATGCCACACCACATTATCCGGATATGACTGGATGAAACCAGAAATATCCAGTTTTGTTTGGGCTAACTCAATCCCAGATATTGCTACAGCATCTGTGTTTGTGTATTCCTGATATTATCCAAGGACTATATTTTTTTGCATGTTTTTTTCAGGGAACATTTGATTTTGTGCTTGGAAACATTAATTCGTTGCACATGGAGACACCAGCTCTACACATTCGTATTTTCTAGGGAGAAAGCTAGAGGAACTGTGGCAAACAAACATGATATTTCTGTTTGTCTAGATGACATTTTATGCACTTGCCTAACGAAAAGACTTTGCTTTTCTCCAATCCATTTTTACTGTGATTTTCTCGGTCCATTGCATACGAATTCCACACCAGTTTCTCCGGATATGACTGGATGAAAACGGAAATATCCAGTTTAGTTTTGGCTGACTCAATCCTAGATATTGCTACAGCCTCTGTGTTTGTGTATTCCTGATATTATCCACGGACTTTATTGGTTTGAATGCTTTTTATCAGGGAACATTTAATTTTGTGCTTGGAAATACTAATTGGTTCCACATGGAGACACCATCTCTACACATTTGTATTTTCTAGGGAGAAAGCTAGAGGAATTGCGGTAAACAAACATGATATTTCTGTTTGTATAGATGACATTTTATGCAATTGCCTAAAAAAAACTTTGCTTTTCTCCAAAACCATTTTCACTGTGATTTTCTCAGTCCCTTGCATACGAATTCCACACCACTTTTTCAGGATGTGGCTGGATGAAACCGGAAATCTCTTTTTTTTTTTTTTTTTGGCTAACTCAATCCCAGATATTGCTACAGCCTCTCTGTTTGTGTTTTCCTGATATTATCCACGGACTTTATTGGTTTGTATGTTTTTTTATCAGGGAACATTTAATTTTGTGCTTGTAATACTAACTGGTTCCAGTATTGTGTTTTGGCTAACACAATCCGAAATATTGTGAAAGCCTCTGTGTTTGTGTTTTCCTGATATTATCGATTGACTTTATTGTTTTGAATGTTTGTATCAGGGAACATTTAATTTTGTACCGTTGAAACACTAATTGGTTCATCATGTGGGCACCAGCTCTACACAATCCTATGTTCTAGAGAGCAATCTAGAGAAACTGCGACAAACAAATATCATATTTCTGTTTGTATAGATGACATTTTATGCACTTGCCTAACGAAAAGACTTTCCTTTTCTAGAAAACCATTTTTACTGTGATTTTTTCGGTCCATTGCAGACGAATTCCACACCAGTTTGTCCAGATATGACTGGATGAAACCGGAAATACCCAGGATTGTTCTGGATAACTCAATCCCAGATTTTGCTACAGCCTCTTTGTTTGTGTTTTTCGGATATTTTCCATGGACTTTATTGTTTGAATGTTTTTTATCAGGGAACATTAAATTTTGTACCGTAGAAACACTAATTGGTTCATCATGTAGACATCAGCTCTACACATTCGTATTTTCTAGGGAGAAAGCTAGAGAAACTGCGGCAAACAAACATGATATTTCTGTTTGCTTCGATGACATTTGATGCACTTGCCTAACGAAAAGACTGCTTTTCTCCAAAACCATATTTACTGTGATTTTCTCTGTCCATTGCATATGAATTCCACACCACTTTGTCCGGATATGACTGGATGAAACCGGAAATATCCGGTTTTGTTTTGGCTAAAAACCCAGATATTGCTACAACCTCTGTGTTTGTTTTTTCTGGATATTCAATGGACTTTATTGTTTTGAAAGTTTTTTTTATCGGGGAACATTTTGTTTTGAGCTTGTATACAGTAATTGGTTCCAAACGGAGACACCAGCACTATATATTCGTATTTTCTAAGGAGAAAGCTAGAGGAACTGTGGCAAACAAACATGATATTTCTGTTAGTATCGATAACATTTTATGCACTTGCCTAACGAAAAGACTTTGCTTTTCTCCAAAACCATTTTTACTCTGATTTTCTCGGTCTAATGCATACGAATTCCAAACCACTCTTTCTGGATATGACTGGATGAAACCAAAAATATCCGGTTGTGTTTTGCCTAACTCATTCAGAAATATTGTGAAAGTTTCTGTGTTGGTGTTTTCTGGATATTATCGATGGTCTTTATTGTTTTGAATGTTTTTATCAGGGAACATTTATTTTTGTACCCTTAAAAAACACTAATTGGTTCATCATGGGGACACCAGCTCTACATATTCTTATTTTCTAGGGAGAAAGCTAGAGGAACTGCGGCAAACACACATGATATTTCTGTTTGTGTAGATGACATTTTATGCACTTGCCTAACGAAAAGACTTTGCTTTTCTCCAAAACCATTTTTACTGTGATTTTCTCGGTCCATTGCATACGAATGCCACACCACATTATCCGGATATGACTGGATGAAACCAGAAATATCCAGTTTTGTTTGGGCTAACTCAATCCCAGATATTGCTACAGCATCTGTGTTTGTGTATTCCTGATATTATCCAAGGACTATATTTTTTTGCATGTTTTTTTCAGGGAACATTTGATTTTGTGCTTGGAAACATTAATTCGTTCCACATGGAGACACCAGCTCTACACATTCGTATTTTCTAGGGAGAAAGCTAGAGGAACTGTGGCAAACAAACATGATATTTCTGTTTGTCTAGATGACATTTTATGCACTTGCCTAACGAAAAGACTTTGCTTTTCTCCAATCCATTTTTACTGTGATTTTCTCGGTCCATTGCATACGAATTCCACACCAGTTTCTCCGGATATGACTGGATGAAAACGGAAATATCCAGTTTAGTTTTGGCTGACTCAATCCTAGATATTGCTACAGCCTCTGTGTTTGTGTATTCCTGATATTATCCACGGACTTTATTGGTTTGAATGCTTTTTATCAGGGAACATTTAATTTTGTGCTTGGAAACACTAATTGGTTCCACATGGAGACACCATCTCTACACATTTGTATTTTCTAGTGAGAAAGCTAGAGGAATTGCGGTAAACAAACATGATATTTCTGTTTGTATAGATGACATTTTATGCAATTGCCTAAAAAAAACTTTGCTTTTCTCCAAAACCATTTTCACTGTGATTTTCTCAGTCCCTTGCATACGAATTCCACACCACTTTGTCAGGATGTGGCTGGATGAAACTGGAAATCTCTTTTTTTTTTTTTGGCTAACTCAATCCCAGATATTGCTACAGCCTCTCTGTTTGTGTTTTCCTGATATTATCCACGGACTTTATTGGTTTGTATGTTTTTTTATCAGGGAACATTGAATTTTGTGCTTGTAATACTAACTGGTTCCAGTATTGTGTTTTGGCTAACACAATCCGAAATATTGTGAAAGCCTCTGTGTTTGTGTTTTCCTGATATTATCGATTGACTTTATTGTTTTGAACTTTTGTATCAGGGAACATTTAATTTTGTACCGTTGAAACACTAATTGGTTCATCATGTGGGCACCAGCTCTACACAATCCTATGTTCTAGAGAGCAATCTAGAGAAACTGCGACAAACAAATATCATATTTCTGTTTGTATAGATGACATTTTATGCACTTGCCTAACGAAAAGACTTTCCTTTTCTAGAAAACCATTTTTACTGTGATTTTTTCGGTCCATTGCAGACGAATTCCACACCAGTTTGTCCAGATATGACTGGATGAAACCGGAAATACCCAGGATTGTTCTGGATAACTCAATCCCAGATTTTGCTACAGCCTCTTTGTTTGTGTTTTTCGGATATTTTCCATGGACTTTATTGTTTGAATGTTTTTTATCAGGGAACATTAAATTTTGTACCGTAGAAACACTAATTGGTTCATCATGTGGACATCAGCTCTACACATTCGTATTTTCTAGGGAGAAAGCTAGAGAAACTGCGGCAAACAAACATGATATTTCTGTTTGCTTCGATGACATTTGATGCACTTGCCTAACGAAAAGACTGCTTTTCTCCAAAACCATATTTACTGTGATTTTCTCTGTCCATTGCATATGAATTCCACACCACTTTGTCCGGATATGACTGGATGAAACCGGAAATATCCGGTTTTGTTTTGGCTAAAAACCCAGATATTGCTACAACCTCTGTGTTTGTTTTTTCTGGATATTCAATGGACTTTATTGTTTTGAAAGTTTTTTTATCGGGGAACATTTTGTTTTGAGCTTGTATACAGTAATTGGTTCCAAACGGAGACACCAGCACTATATATTCGTATTTTCTAAGGAGAAAGCTAGAGGAACTGTGGCAAACAAACATGATATTTCTGTTAGTATCGATAACATTTTATGCACTTGCCTAACGAAAAGACTTTGCTTTTCTCCAAAACCATTTTTACTCTGATTTTCTCGGTCCAATGCATACAAATTCCAAACCACTCTTTCTGGATATGACTGGATGAAACCAAAAATATCCGGTTGTGTTTTGCCTAACTCATTCCGAAATATTGTGAAAGTTTCTGTGTTGGTGTTTTCTGGATATTATCGATGGTCTTTATTGTTTTGAATGTTTTTATCAGGGAACATTTATTTTTGTACCCTTAAAAAACACTAATTGGTTCATCATGGGGACACCAGCTCTACATATTCTTATTTTCTAGGGAGAAAGCTAGAGGAACTGCGGCAAACACACATGTTATTTCTGTTTGTGTAGATGACATTTTATGCACTTGCCTAACGAAAAGACTTTGCTTTTCTCCATAACCATTTTTACTGTGATTTTCTCGGTCCATTGCATACGAATGCCACACCACATTATCCGGATATGACTGGATGAAACCAGAAATATCCAGTTTTGTTTGGGCTAACTCAATCCCAGATATTGCTACAGCATCTGTGTTTGTGTATTCCTGATATTATCCAAGGACTATATTTTTTTGCATGTTTTTTTCAGGGAACATTTGATTTTGTGCTTGGAAACATTAATTCGTTCCACATGGAGACACCAGCTCTACACATTCGTATTTTCTAGGGAGAAAGCTAGAGGAACTGTGGCAAACAAACATGATATTTCTGTTTGTCTAGATGACATTTTATGCACTTGCCTAACGAAAAGACTTTGCTTTTCTCCAATCCATTTTTACTGTGATTTTCTCGGTCCATTGCATACGAATTCCACACCAGTTTCTCCGGATATGACTGGATGAAAACGGAAATATCCAGTTTAGTTTTGGCTGACTCAATCCTAGATATTGTCACAGCCTCTGTGTTTGTGTATTCCTGATATTATCCACGGACTTTATTGGTTTGAATGCTTTTTATCAGGGAACATTTAATTTTGTGCTTGGAAACACTAATTGGTTCCACATGGAGACACCATCTCTACACATTTGTATTTTCTAGGGAGAAAGCTAGAGGAATTGCGGTAAACAAACATGATATTTCTGTTTGTATAGATGACATTTTATGCAATTGCCTAAAAAAAAAACTTTGCTTTTCTCCAAAACCATTTTCACTGTGATTTTCTCAGTCCCTTGCATACGAATTCCACACCACTTTGTCAGGATGTGGCTGGATGAAACCGGAAATCTCTTTTTTTTTTTTTTTGGCTAACTCAATCCCAGATATTGCTACAGCCTCTCTGTTTGTGTTTTCCTGATATTATCCACGGACTTTATTGGTTTGTATGTTTTTTATCAGGGAACATTTAATTTTGTGCTTGTAATACTAACTGGTTCCAGTATTGTGTTTTGGCTAACACAATCCGAAATATTGTGAAAGCCTCTGTGTTTGTGTTTTCCTGATATTATCGATTGACTTTATTGTTTTGAATGTTTGTATCAGGGAACATTTAATTTTGTACCGTTGAAACACTAATTGGTTCATCATGTGGGCACCAGCTCTACACAATCCTATGTTCTAGAGAGCAATCTAGAGAAACTGCGACAAACAAATATCATATTTCTGTTTGTATAGATGACATTTTATGCACTTGCCTAACGAGAAGACTTTCCTTTTCTAGAAAACCATTTTTACTGTGATTTTTTCGGTCCATTGCAGACGAATTCCACACCAGTTTGTCCAGATATGACTGGATGAAACCGGAAATACCCAGGATTGTTCTGGATAACTCAATCCCAGATTTTGCTACAGCCTCTTTGTTTGTGTTTTTCGGATATTTTCCATGGACTTTATTGTTTGAATGTTTTTTATCAGGGAACATTAAATTTTGTACCGTAGAAACACTAATTGGTTCATCATGTGGACATCAGCTCTACACATTCGTATTTTCTAGGGAGAAAGCTAGAGAAACTGCGGCAAACAAACATGATATTTCTGTTTGCTTCGATGACATTTGATGCACTTGCCTAACGAAAAGACTGCTTTTCTCCAAAACCATATTTACTGTGATTTTCTCTGTCCATTGCATATGAATTCCACACCACTTTGTCCGGATATGACTGGATGAAACCGGAAATATCCGGTTTTGTTTTGGCTAAAAACCCAGATATTGCTACAACCTCTGTGTTTGTTTTTTCTGGATATTCAATGGACTTTATTGTTTTGAAAGTTTTTTTATCGGGGAACATTTTGTTTTGAGCTTGTATACAGTAATTGGTTCCAAACGGAGACACCAGCACTATATATTCATATTTTCTAAGGAGAAAGCTAGAGGAACTGTGGCAAACAAACATGATATTTCTGTTAGTATCGATAACATTTTATGCACTTGCCTAACGAAAAGACTTTGCTTTTCTCCAAAACCATTTTTACTCTGATTTTCTCGGTCCAATGCATACGAATTCCAAACCACTCTTTCTGGATATGACTGGATGAAACCAGAAATATCCGGTTGTATTTTGCCTAACTCATTCCGAAATATTGTGAAAGTTTCTGTGTTGGTGTTTTCTGGATATTATCGATGGTCTTTATAGTTTTGAATGTTTTTATCAGGGAACATTTATTTTTGTACCCTTAAAAAACACTAATTGGTTCATCATGGGGACACCAGCTCTACACATTCTTATTTTCTAGGGAGAAAGCTAGAGGAACTGCGGCAAACACACATGATATTTCTGTTTGTCTAGATGACATTTTATGCACTTGCCTAACGAAAAGACTTTGCTTTTCTCCAAAACCATTTTTACTGTGATTTTCTCGGTCCATTGCATACGAATGCCACACCACATTATCCGGATATGACTGGATGAAACCAGAAATATCCAGTTTTGTTTGGGCTAACTCAATCCCAGATATTGCTACAGCATCTGTGTTTGTGTATTCCTGATATTATCCAAGGACTATATTTTTTTGCATGTTTTTTTCAGGGAACATTTGATTTTGTGCTTGGAAACATTAATTCGTTGCACATGGAGACACCAGCTCTACACATTCGTATTTTCTAGGGAGAAAGCTAGAGGAACTGTGGCAAACAAACATGATATTTCTGTTTGTCTAGATGACATTTTATGCACTTGCCTAACGAAAAGACTTTGCTTTTCTCCAATCCATTTTTACTGTGATTTTCTCGGTCCATTGCATACGAATTCCACACCAGTTTCTCCGGATATGACTGGATGAAAACGGAAATATCCAGTTTAGTTTTGGCTGACTCAATCCTAGATATTGCTACTGCCTCTGTGTTTGTGTATTCCTGATATTATCCACGGACTTTATTGGTTTGAATGCTTTTTATCAGGGAACATTTAATTTTGTGCTTGGAAATACTAATTGGTTCCACATGGAGACACCATCTCTACACATTTGTATTTTCTAGGGAGAAAGCTAGAGGAATTGCGGTAAACAAACATGATATTTCTGTTTGTATAGATGACATTTTATGCAATTGCCTAAAAAAAACTTTGCTTTTCTCCAAAACCATTTTCACTGTGATTTTCTCAGTCCCTTGCATACGAATTCCACACCACTTTTTCAGGATGTGGCTGGATGAAACCGGAAATCTCTTTTTTTTTTTTTTTTTTGGCTAACTCAATCCCAGATATTGCTACAGCCTCTCTGTTTGTGTTTTCCTGATATTATCCACGGACTTTATTGGTTTGTATGTTTTTTATCAGGGAACATTTAATTTTGTGCTTGTAATACTAACTGGTTCCAGTATTGTGTTTTGGCTAACACAATCCGAAATATTGTGAAAGCCTCTGTGTTTGTGTTTTCCTGATATTATCGATTGACTTTATTGTTTTGAATGTTTGTATCAGGGAACATTTAATTTTGTACCGTTGAAACACTAATTGGTTCATCATGTGGGCACCAGCTCTACACAATCCTATGTTCTAGAGAGCAATCTAGAGAAACTGCGACAAACAAATATCATATTTCTGTTTGTATAGATGACATTTTATGCACTTGCCTAACGAAAAGACTTTCCTTTTCTAGAAAACCATTTTTACTGTGATTTTTTCGGTCCATTGCAGACGAATTCCACACCAGTTTGTCCAGATATGACTGGATGAAACCGGAAATACCCAGGATTGTTCTGGATAACTCAATCCCAGATTTTGCTACAGCCTCTTTGTTTGTGTTTTTCGGATATTTTCCATGGACTTTATTGTTTGAATGTTTTTTATCAGGGAACATTAAATTTTGTACCGTAGAAACACTAATTGGTTCATCATGTAGACATCAGCTCTACACATTCGTATTTTCTAGGGAGAAAGCTAGAGAAACTGCGGCAAACAAACATGATATTTCTGTTTGCTTCGATGACATTTGATGCACTTGCCTAACGAAAAGACTGCTTTTCTCCAAAACCATATTTACTGTGATTTTCTCTGTCCATTGCATATGAATTCCACACCACTTTGTCCGGATATGACTGGATGAAACCGGAAATATCCGGTTTTGTTTTGGCTAAAAACCCAGATATTGCTACAACCTCTGTGTTTGTTTTTTCTGGATATTCAATGGACTTTATTGTTTTGAAAGTTTTTTTTATCGGGGAACATTTTGTTTTGAGCTTGTATACAGTAATTGGTTCCAAACGGAGACACCAGCACTATATATTCGTATTTTCTAAGGAGAAAGCTAGAGGAACTGTGGCAAACAAACATGATATTTCTGTTAGTATCGATAACATTTTATGCACTTGCCTAACGAAAAGACTTTGCTTTTCTCCAAAACCATTTTTACTCTGATTTTCTCGGTCCAATGCATACGAATTCCAAACCACTCTTTCTGGATATGACTGGATGAAACCAAAAATATCCGGTTGTGTTTTGCCTAACTCATTCAGAAATATTGTGAAAGTTTCTGTGTTGGTGTTTTCTGGATATTATCGATGGTCTTTATTGTTTTGAATGTTTTTATCAGGGAACATTTATTTTTGTACCCTTAAAAAACACTAATTGGTTCATCATGGGGACACCAGCTCTACATATTCTTATTTTCTAGGGAGAAAGCTAGAGGAACTGCGGCAAACACACATGATATTTCTGTTTGTGTAGATGACATTTTATGCACTTGCCTAACGAAAAGACTTTGCTTTTCTCCAAAACCATTTTTACTGTGATTTTCTCGGTCCATTGCATACGAATGCCACACCACATTATCCGGATATGACTGGATGAAACCAGAAATATCCAGTTTTGTTTGGGCTAACTCAATCCCAGATATTGCTACAGCATCTGTGTTTGTGTATTCCTGATATTATCCACGGACTATATTTTTTTGCATGTTTTTTTCAGGGAACATTTGATTTTGTGCTTGGAAACATTAATTCGTTCCACATGGAGACACCAGCTCTACACATTCGTATTTTCTAGGGAGAAAGCTAGAGGAACTGTGGCAAACAAACATGATATTTCTGTTTGTCTAGATGACATTTTATGCACTTGCCTAACGAAAAGACTTTGCTTTTCTCCAATCCATTTTTACTGTGATTTTCTCGGTCCATTGCATACGAATTCCACACCAGTTTCTCCGGATATGACTGGATGAAAACGGAAATATCCAGTTTAGTTTTGGCTGACTCAATCCTAGATATTGCTACAGCCTCTGTGTTTGTGTATTCCTGATATTATCCACGGACTTTATTGGTTTGAATGCTTTTTATCAGGGAACATTTAATTTTGTGCTTGGAAACACTAATTGGTTCCACATGGAGACACCATCTCTACACATTTGTATTTTCTAGGGAGAAAGCTAGAGGAATTGCGGTAAACAAACATGATATTTCTGTTTGTATAGATGACATTTTATGCAATTGCCTAAAAAAAACTTTGCTTTTCTCCAAAACCATTTTCACTGTGATTTTCTCAGTCCCTTGCATACGAATTCCACACCACTTTGTCAGGATGTGGCTGGATGAAACTGGAAATCTCTTTTTTTTTTTTTGGCTAACTCAATCCCAGATATTGCTACAGCCTCTCTGTTTGTGTTTTCCTGATATTATCCACGGACTTTATTGGTTTGTATGTTTTTTTATCAGGGAACATTGAATTTTGTGCTTGTAATACTAACTGGTTCCAGTATTGTGTTTTGGCTAACACAATCCGAAATATTGTGAAAGCCTCTGTGTTTGTGTTTTCCTGATATTATCGATTGACTTTATTGTTTTGAATGTTTGTATCAGGGAACATTTAATTTTGTACCGTTGAAACACTAATTGGTTCATCATGTGGGCACCAGCTCTACACAATCCTATGTTCTAGAGAGCAATCTAGAGAAACTGCGACAAACAAATATCATATTTCTGTTTGTATAGATGACATTTTATGCACTTGCCTAACGAAAAGACTTTCCTTTTCTAGAAAACCATTTTTACTGTGATTTTTTCGGTCCATTGCAGACGAATTCCACACCAGTTTGTCCAGATATGACTGGATGAAACCGGAAATACCCAGGATTGTTCTGGATAACTCAATCCCAGATTTTGCTACAGCCTCTTTGTTTGTGTTTTTCGGATATTTTCCATGGACTTTATTGTTTGAATGTTTTTTATCAGGGAACATTAAATTTTGTACCGTAGAAACACTAATTGGTTCATCATGTGGACATCAGCTCTACACATTCGTATTTTCTAGGGAGAAAGCTAGAGAAACTGCGGCAAACAAACATGATATTTCTGTTTGCTTCGATGACATTTGATGCACTTGCCTAACGAAAAGACTGCTTTTCTCCAAAACCATATTTACTGTGATTTTCTCTGTCCATTGCATATGAATTCCACACCACTTTGTCCGGATATGACTGGATGAAACCGGAAATATCCGGTTTTGTTTTGGCTAAAAACCCAGATATTGCTACAACCTCTGTGTTTGTTTTTTCTGGATATTCAATGGACTTTATTGTTTTGAAAGTTTTTTTTATCGGGGAACATTTTGTTTTGAGCTTGTATACAGTAATTGGTTCCAAACGGAGACACCAGCACTATATATTCGTATTTTCTAAGGAGAAAGCTAGAGGAACTGTGGCAAACAAACATGATATTTCTGTTAGTATCGATAACATTTTATGCACTTGCCTAACGAAAAGACTTTGCTTTTCTCCAAAACCATTTTTACTCTGATTTTCTCGGTCCAATGCATACAAATTCCAAACCACTCTTTCTGGATATGACTGGATGAAACCAAAAATATCCGGTTGTGTTTTGCCTAACTCATTCCGAAATATTGTGAAAGTTTCTGTGTTGGTGTTTTCTGGATATTATCGATGGTCTTTATTGTTTTGAATGTTTTTATCAGGGAACATTTATTTTTGTACCCTTAAAAAACACTAATTGGTTCATCATGGGGACACCAGCTCTACATATTCTTATTTTCTAGGGAGAAAGCTAGAGGAACTGCGGCAAACACACATGATATTTCTGTTTGTGTAGATGACATTTTATGCACTTGCCTAACGAAAAGACTTTGCTTTTCTCCATAACCATTTTTACTGTGATTTTCTCGGTCCATTGCATACGAATGCCACACCACATTATCCGGATATGACTGGATGAAACCAGAAATATCCAGTTTTGTTTGGGCTAACTCAATCCCAGATATTGCTACAGCATCTGTGTTTGTGTATTCCTGATATTATCCAAGGACTATATTTTTTTGCATGTTTTTTTCAGGGAACATTTGATTTTGTGCTTGGAAACATTAATTCGTTCCACATGGAGACACCAGCTCTACACATTCGTATTTTCTAGGGAGAAAGCTAGAGGAACTGTGGCAAACAAACATGATATTTCTGTTTGTCTAGATGACATTTTATGCACTTGCCTAACGAAAAGACTTTGCTTTTCTCCAATCCATTTTTACTGTGATTTTCTCGGTCCATTGCATACGAATTCCACACCAGTTTCTCCGGATATGACTGGATGAAAACGGAAATATCCAGTTTAGTTTTGGCTGACTCAATCCTAGATATTGTCACAGCCTCTGTGTTTGTGTATTCCTGATATTATCCACGGACTTTATTGGTTTGAATGCTTTTTATCAGGGAACATTTAATTTTGTGCTTGGAAACACTAATTGGTTCCACATGGAGACACCATCTCTACACATTTGTATTTTCTAGGGAGAAAGCTAGAGGAATTGCGGTAAACAAACATGATATTTCTGTTTGTATAGATGACATTTTATGCAATTGCCTAAAAAAAAAACTTTGCTTTTCTCCAAAACCATTTTCACTGTGATTTTCTCAGTCCCTTGCATACGAATTCCACACCACTTTGTCAGGATGTGGCTGGATGAAACCGGAAATCTCTTTTTTTTTTTTTTTGGCTAACTCAATCCCAGATATTGCTACAGCCTCTCTGTTTGTGTTTTCCTGATATTATCCACGGACTTTATTGGTTTGTATGTTTTTTATCAGGGAACATTTAGTTTTGTGCTTGTAATACTAACTGGTTCCAGTATTGTGTTTTGGCTAACACAATCCGAAATATTGTGAAAGCCTCTGTGTTTGTGTTTTCCTGATATTATCGATTGACTTTATTGCTTTGAATGTTTGTATCAGGGAACATTTAATTTTGTACCGTTGAAACACTAATTGGTTCATCATGTGGGCACCAGCTCTACACAATCCTATGTTCTAGAGAGCAATCTAGAGAAACTGCGACAAACAAATATCATATTTCTGTTTGTATAGATGACATTTTATGCACTTGCCTAACGAGAAGACTTTCCTTTTCTAGAAAACCATTTTTACTGTGATTTTTTCGGTCCATTGCAGACGAATTCCACACCAGTTTGTCCAGATATGACTGGATGAAACCGGAAATACCCAGGATTGTTCTGGATAACTCAATCCCAGATTTTGCTACAGCCTCTTTGTTTGTGTTTTTCGGATATTTTCCATGGACTTTATTGTTTGAATGTTTTTTATCAGGGAACATTAAATTTTGTACCGTAGAAACACTAATTGGTTCATCATGTGGACATCAGCTCTACACATTCGTATTTTCTAGGGAGAAAGCTAGAGAAACTGCGGCAAACAAACATGATATTTCTGTTTGCTTCGATGACATTTGATGCACTTGCCTAACGAAAAGACTGCTTTTCTCCAAAACCATATTTACTGTGATTTTCTCTGTCCATTGCATATGAATTCCACACCACTTTGTCCGGATATGACTGGATGAAACCGGAAATATCCGGTTTTGTTTTGGCTAAAAACCCAGATATTGCTACAACCTCTGTGTTTGTTTTTTCTGGATATTCAATGGACTTTATTGTTTTGAAAGTTTTTTTATCGGGGAACATTTTGTTTTGAGCTTGTATACAGTAATTGGTTCCAAACGGAGACACCAGCACTATATATTCATATTTTCTAAGGAGAAAGCTAGAGGAACTGTGGCAAACAAACATGATATTTCTGTTAGTATCGATAACATTTTATGCACTTGCCTAACGAAAAGACTTTGCTTTTCTCCAAAACCATTTTTACTCTGATTTTCTCGGTCCAATGCATACGAATTCCAAACCACTCTTTCTGGATATGACTGGATGAAACCAGAAATATCCGGTTGTATTTTGCCTAACTCATTCCGAAATATTGTGAAAGTTTCTGTGTTGGTGTTTTCTGGATATTATCGATGGTCTTTATTGTTTTGAATGTTTTTATCAGGGAACATTTATTTTTGTACCCTTAAAAAACACTAATTGGTTCATCATGGGGACACCAGCTCTACACATTCTTATTTTCTAGGGAGAAAGCTAGAGGAACTGCGGCAAACACACATGATATTTCTGTTTGTGTAGATGACATTTTATGCACTTGCCTAACGAAAAGACTTTGCTTTTCTCCAAAACCATTTTTACTGTGATTTTCTCGGTCCATTGCATACGAATGCCACACCACATTATCCGGATATGACTGGATGAAACCAGAAATATCCAGTTTTGTTTGGGCTAACTCAATCCCAGATATTGCTACAGCATCTGTGTTTGTGTATTCCTGATATTATCCACGGACTATATTTTTTTGCATGTTTTTTTCAGGGAACATTTGATTTTGTGCTTGGAAACATTAATTCCTTCCACATGGAGACACCAGCTCTACACATTCGTATTTTCTAGGGAGAAAGCTAGAGGAACTGTGGCAAACAAACATGATATTTCTGTTTGTCTAGATGACATTTTATGCACTTGCCTAACGAAAAGACTTTGCTTTTCTCCAATCCATTTTTACTGTGATTTTCTCGGTCCATTGCATACGAATTCCACACCAGTTTCTCCGGATATGACTGGATGAAAACGGAAATATCCAGTTTAGTTTTGGCTGACTCAATCCTAGATATGGCCACAGCCTCTGTGTTTGTGTATTCCTGATATTATCCACGGACTTTATTGGTTTGAATGCTTTTTATCAGGGAACATTTAATTTTGTGCTTGGAAACACTAATTGGTTCCACATGGAGACACCATCTCTACACATTTGTATTTTCTAGGGAGAAAGCTAGAGGAATTGCGGTAAACAAACATGATATTTCTGTTTGTATAGATGACATTTTATGCAATTGCCTAAAAAAAACTTTGCTTTTCTCCAAAACCATTTTCACTGTGATTTTCTCAGTCCCTTGCATACGAATTCCACACCACTTTGTCAGGATGTGGCTGGATGAAACCGGAAATCTCATTTTTTTTTTTTTGCTAACTCAATCCCAGATATTGCTACAGCCTCTCTGTTTGTGTTTGCTGATATTATCCACGGACTTTATTGGTTTGTATGTTTTTTTATCAGGGAACATTTAATTTTGTGCTTGTAATACTAACTGGTTCCAGTATTGTGTTTTGGCTAACACAATCCGAAATATTGTGAAAGCCTCTGTGTTTGTGTTTTCCTGATATTATCGATTGACTTTATTGTTTTGAATGTTTGTATCAGGGAACATTTAATTTTGTACCGTTGAAACACTAATTGGTTCATCATGTGGGCACCAGCTCTACACAATCCTATGTTCTAGAGAGCAATCTAGAGAAACTGCGACAAACAAATATCATATTTCTGTTTGTATAGATGACATTTTATGCACTTGCCTAACGAAAAGACTTTCCTTTTCTAGAAAACCATTTTTACTGTGATTTTTTCGGTCCATTGCAGACGAATTCCACACCAGTTTGTCCAGATATGACTGGATGAAACCGGAAATACCCAGGATTGTTCTGGATAACTCAATCCCAGATTTTGCTACAGCCTCTTTGTTTGTGTTTTTCGGATATTTTCCATGGACTTTATTGTTTGAATGTTTTTTATCAGGGAACATTAAATTTTGTACCGTAGAAACACTAATTGGTTCATCATGTGGACATCAGCTCTACACATTCGTATTTTCTAGGGAGAAAGCTAGAGAAACTGCGGCAAACAAACATGATATTTCTGTTTGCTTCGATGACATTTGATGCACTTGCCTAACGAAAAGACTGCTTTTCTCCAAAACCATATTTACTGTGATTTTCTCTGTCCATTGCATATGAATTCCACACCACTTTGTCCGGATATGACTGGATGAAACCGGAAATATCCGGTTTTGTTTTGCCTAAAAACCCAGATATTGCTACAACCTCTGTGTTTGTTTTTTCTGGATATTCAATGGACTTTATTGTTTTGAAAGTTTTTTTATCGGGGAACATTTTGTTTTGAGCTTGTATACAGTAATTGGTTCCAAATGGATACACCAGCACTATATATTCGTATTTTCTAAGGAGAAAGCTAGAGGAACTGTGGCAAACAAACATGATATTTCTGTTAGTATCGATAACATTTTATGCACTTGCCTAACGAAAAGACTTTGCTTTTCTCCAAAACCATTTTTACTCTGATTTTCTCGGTCCAATGCATACGAATTCCAAACCACTCTTTCTGGATATGACTGGATGAAACCAGAAATATCCGGTTGTATTTTGCCTAACTCATTCCGAAATATTGTGAAAGTTTCTGTGTTGGTGTTTTCTGGATATTATCGATGGTCTTTATTGTTTTGAATGTTTTTATCAGGGAACATTTATTTTTGTACCCTTAAAAAACACTAATTGGTTCATCATGGGGACACCAGCTCTACACATTCTTATTTTCTAGGGAGAAAGCTAGAGGAACTGCGGCAAACACACATGATATTTCTGTTTGTGTAGATGACATTTTATGCACTTGCCTAACGAAAAGACTTTGCTTTTCTCCAAAACCATTTTTACTGTGATTTTCTCGGTCCATTGCATACGAATGCCACACCACATTATCCGGATATGACTGGATGAAACCAGAAATATCCAGTTTTGTTTGGGCTAACTCAATCCCAGATATTGCTACAGCATCTGTGTTTGTGTATTCCTGATATTATCCACGGACTATATTTTTTTGCATGTTTTTTTCAGGGAACATTTGATTTTGTGCTTGGAAACATTAATTCCTTCCACATGGAGACACCAGCTCTACACATTCGTATTTTCTAGGGAGAAAGCTAGAGGAACTGTGGCAAACAAACATGATATTTCTGTTTGTCTAGATGACATTTTATGCACTTGCCTAACGAAAAGACTTTGCTTTTCTCCAATCCATTTTTACTGTGATTTTCTCGGTCCATTGCATACGAATTCCACACCAGTTTCTCCGGATATGACTGGATGAAAACGGAAATATCCAGTTTAGTTTTGGCTGACTCAATCCTAGATATTGCTACAGCCTCTGTGTTTGTGTATTCCTGATATTATCCACGGACTTTATTGGTTTGAATGCTTTTTATCAGGGAACATTTAATTTTGTGCTTGGAAACACTAATTGGTTCCACATGGAGACACCATCTCTACACATTTGTATTTTCTAGGGAGAAAGCTAGAGGAATTGCGGTAAACAAACATGATATTTCTGTTTGTATAGATGACATTTTATGCAATTGCCTAAAAAAAACTTTGCTTTTCTCCAAAACCATTTTCACTGTGATTTTCTCAGTCCCTTGCATACGAATTCCACACCACTTTGTCAGGATGTGGCTGGATGAAACCGGAAATCTCATTTTTTTTTTTTTGCTAACTCAATCCCAGATATTGCTACAGCCTCTCTGTTTGTGTTTGCTGATATTATCCACGGACTTTATTGGTTTGTATGTTTTTTATCAGGGAACATTTAATTTTGTGCTTGTAATACTAACTGGTTCCAGTATTGTGTTTTGGCTAACACAATCCGAAATATTGTGAAAGCCTCTGTGTTTGTGTTTTCCTGATATTATCGATTGACTTTATTGTTTTGAATGTTTGTATCAGGGAACATTTAATTTTGTACCGTTGAAACACTAATTGGTTCATCATGTGGGCACCAGCTCTACACAATCCTATGTTCTAGAGAGCAATCTAGAGAAACTGCGACAAACAAATATCATATTTCTGTTTGTATAGATGACATTTTATGCACTTGCCTAACGAAAAGACTTTCCTTTTCTAGAAAACCATTTTTACTGTGATTTTTTCGGTCCATTGCAGACGAATTCCACACCAGTTTGTCCAGATATGACTGGATGAAACCGGAAATACCCAGGATTGTTCTGGATAACTCAATCCCAGATTTTGCTACAGCCTCTTTGTTTGTGTTTTTCGGATATTTTCCATGGACTTTATTGTTTGAATGTTTTTTATCAGGGAACATTAAATTTTGTACCGTAGAAACACTAATTGGTTCATCATGTGGACATCAGCTCTACACATTCGTATTTTCTAGGGAGAAAGCTAGAGAAACTGCGGCAAACAAACATGATATTTCTGTTTGCTTCGATGACATTTGATGCACTTGCCTAACGAAAAGACTGCTTTTCTCCAAAACCATATTTACTGTGATTTTCTCTGTCCATTGCATATGAATTCCACACCACTTTGTCCGGATATGACTGGATGAAACCGGAAATATCCGGTTTTGTTTTGCCTAAAAACCCAGATATTGCTACAACCTCTGTGTTTGTTTTTTCTGGATATTCAATGGACTTTATTGTTTTGAAAGTTTTTTTATCGGGGAACATTTTGTTTTGAGCTTGTATACAGTAATTGGTTCCAAATGGATACACCAGCACTATATATTCGTATTTTCTAAGGAGAAAGCTAGAGGAACTGTGGCAAACAAACATGATATTTCTGTTAGTATCGATAACATTTTATGCACTTGCCTAACGAAAAGACTTTGCTTTTCTCCAAAACCATTTTTACTCTGATTTTCTCGGTCCAATGCATACGAATTCCAAACCACTCTTTCTGGATATGACTGGATGAAACCAGAAATATCCGGTTGTATTTTGCCTAACTCATTCCGAAATATTGTGAAAGTTTCTGTGTTGGTGTTTTCTGGATATTATCGATGGTCTTTATTGTTTTGAATGTTTTTATCAGGGAACATTTATTTTTGTACCCTTAAAAAACACTAATTGGTTCATCATGGGGACACCAGCTCTACACATTCTTATTTTCTAGGGAGAAAGCTAGAGGAACTGCGGCAAACACACATGATATTTCTGTTTGTGTAGATGACATTTTATGCACTTGCCTAACGAAAAGACTTTGCTTTTCTCCAAAACCATTTTTACTGTGATTTTCTCGGTCCATTGCATACGAATGCCACACCACATTATCCGGATATGACTGGATGAAACCAGAAATATCCAGTTTTGTTTGGGCTAACTCAATCCCAGATATTGCTACAGCATCTGTGTTTGTGTATTCCTGATATTATCCACGGACTATATTTTTTTGCATGTTTTTTTCAGGGAACATTTGATTTTGTGCTTGGAAACATTAATTCGTTCCACATGGAGACACCAGCTCTACACATTCGTATTTTCTAGGGAGAAAGCTAGAGGAACTGTGGCAAACAAACATGATATTTCTGTTTGTCTAGATGACATTTTATGCACTTGCCTAACGAAAAGACTTTGCTTTTCTCCAATCCATTTTTACTGTGATTTTCTCGGTCCATTGCATACGAATTCCACACCAGTTTCTCCGGATATGACTGGATGAAAACGGAAATATCCAGTTTAGTTTTGGCTGACTCAATCCTAGATATTGCTACAGCCTCTGTGTTTGTGTATTCCTGATATTATCCACGGACTTTATTGGTTTGAATGCTTTTTATCAGGGAACATTTAATTTTGTGCTTGGAAACACTAATTGGTTCCACATGGAGACACCATCTCTACACATTTGTATTTTCTAGGGAGAAAGCTAGAGGAATTGCGGTAAACAAACATGATATTTCTGTTTGTATAGATGACATTTTATGCAATTGCCTAAAAAAAAACTTTGCTTTTCTCCAAAACCATTTTCACTGTGATTTTCTCAGTCCCTTGCATACGAATTCCACACCACTTTGTCAGGATGTGGCTGGATGAAACCGGAAATCTCTTTTTTTTTTTTGGCTAACTCAATCCCAGATATTGCTACAGCCTCTCTGTTTGTGTTTTCCTGATATTATCCACGGACTTTATTGGTTTGTATGTTTTTTTATCAGGGAACATTTAATTTTGTGCTTGTAATACTAACTGGTTCCAGTATTGTGTTTTGGCTAACACAATCCGAAATATTGTGAAAGCCTCTGTGTTTGTGTTTTCCTGATATTATCGATTGACTTTATTGTTTTGAATGTTTGTATCAGGGAACATTTAATTTTGTACCATTGAAACACTAATTGGTTCATCATGTGGGCACCAGCTCTACACAATCCTATGTTCTAGAGAGCAATCTAGAGAAACTGCGACAAACAAATATCATATTTCTGTTTGTATAGATGACATTTTATGCACTTGCCTAACGAAAAGACTTTCCTTTTCTAGAAAACCATTTTTACTGTGATTTTTTCGGTCCATTGCAGACGAATTCCACACCAGTTTGTCCAGATATGACTGGATGAAACCGGAAATACCCAGGATTGTTCTGGATAACTCAATCCCAGATTTTGCTACAGCCTCTTTGTTTGTGTTTTTCGGATATTTTCCATGGACTTTATTGTTTGAATGTTTTTTATCGGGGAACATTAAATTTTGTACCGTAGAAACACTAATTGGTTCATCATGTGGACATCAGCTCTACACATTCGTATTTTCTAGGGAGAAAGCTAGAGAAACTGCGGCAAACAAACATGATATTTCTGTTTGCTTCGATGACATTTGATGCACTTGCCTAACGAAAAGACTGCTTTTCTCCAAAACCATATTTACTGTGATTTTCTCTGTCCATTGCATATGAATTCCACACCACTTTGTCCGGATATGACTGGATGAAACCGGAAATATCCGGTTTTGTTTTGGCTAAAAACCCAGATATTGCTACAACCTCTGTGTTTGTTTTTTCTGGATATTCAATGGACTTTATTGTTTTGAAAGTTTTTTTATCGGGGAACATTTTGTTTTGAGCTTGTATACAGTAATTGGTTCCAAACGGAGACACCAGCACTATATATTCATATTTTCTAAGGAGAAAGCTAGAGGAACTGCGGCAAACAAACATGATATTTCTGTTAGTATCGATAACATTTTATGCACTTGCCTAACGAAAAGACTTTGCTTTTCTCCAAAACCATTTTTACTCTGATTTTCTCGGTCCCATGCATACGAATTCCAAACCACTCTTTCTGGATATGACTGGATGAAACCAGAAATATCCGGTTGTGTTTTGCCTAACTCATTCCGAAATATTGTGAAAGTTTCTGTGTTGGTGTTTTCTGGATATTATCGATGGTCTTTATTGTTTTGAATGTTTTTATCAGGGAACATTTATTTTTGTACCCTTAAAAAACACTAATTGGTTCATCATGGGGACACCAGCTCTACACATTCTTATTTTCTAGGGAGAAAGCTAGAGGAACTGCGGCAAACACACATGATATTTCTGTTTGTGTAGATGACATTTTATGCACTTGCCTAACGAAAAGACTTTGCTTTTCTCCAAAACCATTTTTACTGTGATTTTCTCGGTCCATTGCATACGAATGCCACACCACATTATCCGGATATGACTGGATGAAACCAGAAATATCCAGTTTTGTTTGGGCTAACTCAATCCCAGATATTGCTACAGCATCTGTGTTTGTGTATTCCTGATATTATCCAAGGACTATATTTTTTTGCATGTTTTTTTCAGGGAACATTTGATTTTGTGCTTGGAAACATTAATTCGTTCCACATGGAGACACCAGCTCTACACATTCGTATTTTCTAGGGAGAAAGCTAGAGGAACTGTGGCAAACAAACATGATATTTCTGTTTGTCTAGATGACATTTTATGCACTTGCCTAACGAAAAGACTTTGCTTTTCTCCAATCCATTTTTACTGTGATTTTCTCGGTCCATTGCATACGAATTCCACACCAGTTTCTCCGGATATGACTGGATGAAAACGGAAATATCCAGTTTAGTTTTGGCTGACTCAATCCTAGATATTGCTACAGCTTCTGTGTTTGTGTATTCCTGATATTATCCACGGACTTTATTGGTTTGAATGCTTTTTATCAGGGAACATTTAATTTTGTGCTTGGAAACACTAATTGGTTCCACATGGAGACACCATCTCTACACATTTGTATTTTCTAGGGAGAAAGCTAGAGGAATTGCGGTAAACAAACATGATATTTCTGTTTGTATAGATGACATTTTATGCAATTGCCTAAAAAAAAACTTTGCTTTTCTCCAAAACCATTTTCACTGTGATTTTCTCAGTCCCTTGCATATGAATTCCACACCACTTTGTCAGGATGTGGCTGGATGAAACCGGAAATCTCTTTTCTTTTTTTGGCTAACTCAATCCCAGATATTGCTACAGCCTCTCTGTTTGTGTTTTCCTGATATTATCCACGGACTTTATTGGTTTGTATGTTTTTTATCAGGGAACATTTAATTTTGTGCTTGTAATACTAACTGGTTCCAGTATTGTGTTTTGGCTAACACAATCCGAAATATTGTGAAAGCCTCTGTGTTTGTGTTTTCCTGATATTATCGATTGACTTTATTGTTTTGAATGTTTGTATCAGGGAACATTTAATTTTGTACCGTTGAAACACTAATTGGTTCATCATGTGGGCACCAGCTCTACACAATCCTATGTTCTAGAGAGCAATCTAGAGAAACTGCGACAAACAAATATCATATTTCTGTTTGTATAGATGACATTTTATGCACTTGCCTAACGAAAAGACTTTCCTTTTCTAGAAAACCATTTTTACTGTGATTTTTTCGGTCCATTGCAGACGAATTCCACACCAGTTTGTCCAGATATGACTGGATGAAACCGGAAATACCCAGGATTGTTCTGGATAACTCAATCCCAGATTTTGCTACAGCCTCTTTGTTTGTGTTTTTCGGATATTTTCCATGGACTTTATTGTTTGAATGTTTTTTATCAGGGAACATTAAATTTTGTACCGTAGAAACACTAATTGGTTCATCATGTGGACATCAGCTCTACACATTCGTATTTTCTAGGGAGAAAGCTAGAGAAACTGCGGCAAACAAACATGATATTTCTGTTTGCTTCGATGACATTTGATGCACTTGCCTAACGAAAAGACTGCTTTTCTCCAAAACCATATTTACTGTGATTTTCTCTGTCCATTGCATATGAATTCCACACCACTTTGTCCGGATATGACTGGATGAAACCGGAAATATCCGGTTTTGTTTTGCCTAAAAACCCAGATATTGCTACAACCTCTGTGTTTGTTTTTTCTGGATATTCAATGGACTTTATTGTTTTGAAAGTTTTTTTATCGGGGAACATTTTGTTTTGAGCTTGTATACAGTAATTGGTTCCAAACGGAGACACCAGCACTATATATTCATATTTTCTAAGGAGAAAGCTAGAGGAACTGCGGCAAACAAACATGATATTTCTGTTAGTATCGATAACATTTTATGCACTTGCCTAACGAAAAGACTTTGCTTTTCTCCAAAACCATTTTTACTCTGATTTTCTCGGTCCAATGCATACGAATTCCAAACCACTCTTTCTGGATATGACTGGATGAAACCAAAAATATCCGGTTGTGTTTTGCCTAACTCATTCCGAAATATTGTGAAAGTTTCTGTGTTGGTGTTTTCTGGATATTATCGATGGTCTTTATTGTTTTGAATGTTTTTATCAGGGAACATTTATTTTTGTACCCTTAAAAAACACTAATTGGTTCATCATGGGGACACCAGCTCTACACATTCTTATTTTCTAGGGAGAAAGCTAGAGGAACTGCGGCAAACACACATGATATTTCTGTTTGTGTAGATGACATTTTATGCACTTGCCTAACGAAAAGACTTTGCTTTTCTCCAAAACCATTTTTACTGTGATTTTCTCGGTCCATTGCATACGAATGCCACACCACATTATCCGGATATGACTGGATGAAACCAGAAATATCCAGTTTTGTTTGGGCTAACTCAATCCCAGATATTGCTACAGCATCTGTGTTTGTGTATTCCTGATATTATCCAAGGACTATATTTTTTTGCATGTTTTTTTCAGGGAACATTTGATTTTGTGCTTGGAAACATTAATTCGTTCCACATGGAGACACCAGCTCTACACATTCGTATTTTCTAGGGAGAAAGCTAGAGGAACTGTGGCAAACAAACATGATATTTCTGTTTGTCTAGATGACATTTTATGCACTTGCCTAACGAAAAGACTTTGCTTTTCTCCAATCCATTTTTACTGTGATTTTCTCGGTCCATTGCATACGAATTCCACACCAGTTTCTCCGGATATGACTGGATGAAAACGGAAATATCCAGTTTAGTTTTGGCTGACTCAATCCTAGATATTGCTACAGCCTCTGTGTTTGTGTATTCCTGATATTATCCACGGACTTTATTGGTTTGAATGCTTTTTATCAGGGAACATTTAATTTTGTGCTTGGAAACACTAATTGGTTCCACATGGAGACACCATCTCTACACATTTGTATTTTCTAGGGAGAAAGCTAGAGGAATTGCGGTAAACAAACATGATATTTCTGTTTGTATAGATGACATTTTATGCAATTGCCTAAAAAAAAACTTTGCTTTTCTCCAAAACCATTTTCACTGTGATTTTCTCAGTCCCTTGCATACGAATTCCACACCACTTTGTCAGGATGTGGCTGGATGAAACCGGAAATCTCTTTTTTTTTTTTGGCTAACTCAATCCCAGATATTGCTACAGCCTCTCTGTTTGTGTTTTCCTGATATTATCCACGGACTTTATTGGTTTGTATGTTTTTTATCAGGGAACATTTAATTTTGTGCTTGTAATACTAACTGGTTCCAGTATTGTGTTTTGGCTAACACAATCCGAAATATTGTGAAAGCCTCTGTGTTTGTGTTTTCCTGATATTATCGATTGACTTTATTGTTTTGAATGTTTGTATCAGGGAACATTTAATTTTGTACCGTTGAAACACTAATTGGTTCATCATGTGGGCACCAGCTCTACACAATCCTATGTTCTAGAGAGCAATCTAGAGAAACTGCGACAAACAAATATCATATTTCTGTTTGTATAGATGACATTTTATGCACTTGCCTAACGAAAAGACTTTCCTTTTCTAGAAAACCATTTTTACTGTGATTTTTTCGGTCCATTGCAGACGAATTCCACACCAGTTTGTCCAGATATGACTGGATGAAACCGGAAATACCCAGGATTGTTCTGGATAACTCAATCCCAGATTTTGCTACAGCCTCTTTGTTTGTGTTTTTCGGATATTTTCCATGGACTTTATTGTTTGAATGTTTTTTATCGGGGAACATTAAATTTTGTACCGTAGAAACACTAATTGGTTCATCATGTGGACATCAGCTCTACACATTCGTATTTTCTAGGGAGAAAGCTAGAGAAACTGCGGCAAACAAACATGATATTTCTGTTTGCTTCGATGACATTTGATGCACTTGCCTAACGAAAAGACTGCTTTTCTCCAAAACCATATTTACTGTGATTTTCTCTGTCCATTGCATATGAATTCCACACCACTTTGTCCGGATATGACTGGATGAAACCGGAAATATCCGGTTTTGTTTTGCCTAAAAACCCAGATATTGCTACAACCTCTGTGTTTGTTTTTTCTGGATATTCAATGGACTTTATTGTTTTGAAAGTTTTTTTATCGGGGAACATTTTGTTTTGAGCTTGTATACAGTAATTGGTTCCAAACGGAGACACCAGCACTATATATTCATATTTTCTAAGGAGAAAGCTAGAGGAACTGCGGCAAACAAACATGATATTTCTGTTAGTATCGATAACATTTTATGCACTTGCCTAACGAAAAGACTTTGCTTTTCTCCAAAACCATTTTTACTCTGATTTTCTCGGTCCCATGCATACGAATTCCAAACCACTCTTTCTGGATATGACTGGATGAAACCAGAAATATCCGGTTGTGTTTTGCCTAACTCATTCCGAAATATTGTGAAAGTTTCTGTGTTGGTGTTTTCTGGATATTATCGATGGTCTTTATTGTTTTGAATGTTTTTATCAGGGAACATTTATTTTTGTACCCTTAAAAAACACTAATTGGTTCATCATGGGGACACCAGCTCTACACATTCTTATTTTCTAGGGAGAAAGCTAGAGGAACTGCGGCAAACACACATGATATTTCTGTTTGTGTAGATGACATTTTATGCACTTGCCTAACGAAAAGACTTTGCTTTTCTCCAAAACCATTTTTACTGTGATTTTCTCGGTCCATTGCATACGAATGCCACACCACATTATCCGGATATGACTGGATGAAACCAGAAATATCCAGTTTTGTTTGGGCTAACTCAATCCCAGATATTGCTACAGCATCTGTGTTTGTGTATTCCTGATATTATCCAAGGACTATATTTTTTTGCATGTTTTTTTCAGGGAACATTTGATTTTGTGCTTGGAAACATTAATTCGTTCCACATGGAGACACCAGCTCTACACATTCGTATTTTCTAGGGAGAAAGCTAGAGGAACTGTGGCAAACAAACATGATATTTCTGTTTGTCTAGATGACATTTTATGCACTTGCCTAACGAAAAGACTTTGCTTTTCTCCAATCCATTTTTACTGTGATTTTCTCGGTCCATTGCATACGAATTCCACACCAGTTTCTCCGGATATGACTGGATGAAAACGGAAATATCCAGTTTAGTTTTGGCTGACTCAATCCTAGATATTGCTACAGCTTCTGTGTTTGTGTATTCCTGATATTATCCACGGACTTTATTGGTTTGAATGCTTTTTATCAGGGAACATTTAATTTTGTGCTTGGAAACACTAATTGGTTCCACATGGAGACACCATCTCTACACATTTGTATTTTCTAGGGAGAAAGCTAGAGGAATTGCGGTAAACAAACATGATATTTCTGTTTGTATAGATGACATTTTATGCAATTGCCTAAAAAAAAACTTTGCTTTTCTCCAAAACCATTTTCACTGTGATTTTCTCAGTCCCTTGCATACGAATTCCACACCACTTTGTCAGGATGTGGCTGGATGAAACCGGAAATCTCTTTTCTTTTTTTGGCTAACTCAATCCCAGATATTGCTACAGCCTCTCTGTTTGTGTTTTCCTGATATTATCCACGGACTTTATTGGTTTGTATGTTTTTTATCAGGGAACATTTAATTTTGTGCTTGTAATACTAACTGGTTCCAGTATTGTGTTTTGGCTAACACAATCCGAAATATTGTGAAAGCCTCTGTGTTTGTGTTTTCCTGATATTATCGATTGACTTTATTGTTTTGAATGTTTGTATCAGGGAACATTTAATTTTGTACCGTTGAAACACTAATTGGTTCATCATGTGGGCACCAGCTCTACACAATCCTATGTTCTAGAGAGCAATCTAGAGAAACTGCGACAAACAAATATCATATTTCTGTTTGTATAGATGACATTTTATGCACTTGCCTAACGAAAAGACTTTCCTTTTCTAGAAAACCATTTTTACTGTGATTTTTTCGGTCCATTGCAGACGAATTCCACACCAGTTTGTCCAGATATGACTGGATGAAACCGGAAATACCCAGGATTGTTCTGGATAACTCAATCCCAGATTTTGCTACAGCCTCTTTGTTTGTGTTTTTCGGATATTTTCCATGGACTTTATTGTTTGAATGTTTTTTATCAGGGAACATTAAATTTTGTACCGTAGAAACACTAATTGGTTCATCATGTGGACATCAGCTCTACACATTCGTATTTTCTAGGGAGAAAGCTAGAGAAACTGCGGCAAACAAACATGATATTTCTGTTTGCTTCGATGACATTTGATGCACTTGCCTAACGAAAAGACTGCTTTTCTCCAAAACCATATTTACTGTGATTTTCTCTGTCCATTGCATATGAATTCCACACCACTTTGTCCGGATATGACTGGATGAAACCGGAAATATCCGGTTTTGTTTTGCCTAAAAACCCAGATATTGCTACAACCTCTGTGTTTGTTTTTTCTGGATATTCAATGGACTTTATTGTTTTGAAAGTTTTTTTATCGGGGAACATTTTGTTTTGAGCTTGTATACAGTAATTGGTTCCAAACGGAGACACCAGCACTATATATTCATATTTTCTAAGGAGAAAGCTAGAGGAACTGCGGCAAACAAACATGATATTTCTGTTAGTATCGATAACATTTTATGCACTTGCCTAACGAAAAGACTTTGCTTTTCTCCAAAACCATTTTTACTCTGATTTTCTCGGTCCAATGCATACGAATTCCAAACCACTCTTTCTGGATATGACTGGATGAAACCAGAAATATCCGGTTGTGTTTTGCCTAACTCATTCCGAAATATTGTGAAAGTTTCTGTGTTGGTGTTTTCTGGATATTATCGATGGTCTTTATTGTTTTGAATGTTTTTATCAGGGAACATTTATTTTTGTACCCTTAAAAAACACTAATTGGTTCATCATGGGGACACCAGCTCTACACATTCTTATTTTCTAGGGAGAAAGCTAGAGGAACTGCGGCAAACACACATGATATTTCTGTTTGTGTAGATGACATTTTATGCACTTGCCTAACGAAAAGACTTTGCTTTTCTCCAAAACCATTTTTACTGTGATTTTCTCGGTCCATTGCATACGAATGCCACACCACATTATCCGGATATGACTGGATGAAACCAGAAATATCCAGTTTTGTTTGGGCTAACTCAATCCCAGATATTGCTACAGCATCTGTGTTTGTGTATTCCTGATATTATCCAAGGACTATATTTTTTTGCATGTTTTTTTCAGGGAACATTTGATTTTGTGCTTGGAAACATTAATTCGTTCCACATGGAGACACCAGCTCTACACATTCGTATTTTCTAGGGAGAAAGCTAGAGGAACTGTGGCAAACAAACATGATATTTCTGTTTGTCTAGATGACATTTTATGCACTTGCCTAACGAAAAGACTTTGCTTTTCTCCAATCCATTTTTACTGTGATTTTCTCGGTCCATTGCATACGAATTCCACACCAGTTTCTCCGGATATGACTGGATGAAAACGGAAATATCCAGTTTAGTTTTGGCTGACTCAATCCTAGATATTGCTACAGCCTCTGTGTTTGTGTATTCCTGATATTATCCACGGACTTTATTGGTTTGAATGCTTTTTATCAGGGAACATTTAATTTTGTGCTTGGAAACACTAATTGGTTCCACATGGAGACACCATCTCTACACATTTGTATTTTCTAGGGAGAAAGCTAGAGGAATTGCGGTAAACAAACATGATATTTCTGTTTGTATAGATGACATTTTATGCAATTGCCTAAAAAAAAACTTTGCTTTTCTCCAAAACCATTTTCACTGTGATTTTCTCAGTCCCTTGCATACGAATTCCACACCACTTTGTCAGGATGTGGCTGGATGAAACCGGAAATCTCTTTTTTTTTTTTGGCTAACTCAATCCCAGATATTGCTACAGCCTCTCTGTTTGTGTTTTCCTGATATTATCCACGGACTTTATTGGTTTGTATGTTTTTTTATCAGGGAACATTTAATTTTGTGCTTGTAATACTAACTGGTTCCAGTATTGTGTTTTGGCTAACACAATCCGAAATATTGTGAAAGCCTCTGTGTTTGTGTTTTCCTGATATTATCGATTGACTTTATTGTTTTGAATGTTTGTATCAGGGAACATTTAATTTTGTACCATTGAAACACTAATTGGTTCATCATGTGGGCACCAGCTCTACACAATCCTATGTTCTAGAGAGCAATCTAGAGAAACTGCGACAAACAAATATCATATTTCTGTTTGTATAGATGACATTTTATGCACTTGCCTAACGAAAAGACTTTCCTTTTCTAGAAAACCATTTTTACTGTGATTTTTTCGGTCCATTGCAGACGAATTCCACACCAGTTTGTCCAGATATGACTGGATGAAACCGGAAATACCCAGGATTGTTCTGGATAACTCAATCCCAGATTTTGCTACAGCCTCTTTGTTTGTGTTTTTCGGATATTTTCCATGGACTTTATTGTTTGAATGTTTTTTATCGGGGAACATTAAATTTTGTACCGTAGAAACACTAATTGGTTCATCATGTGGACATCAGCTGTACACATTCGTATTTTCTAGGGAGAAAGCTAGAGAAACTGCGGCAAACAAACATGATATTTCTGTTTGCTTCGATGACATTTGATGCACTTGCCTAACGAAAAGACTGCTTTTCTCCAAAACCATATTTACTGTGATTTTCTCTGTCCATTGCATCTGAATTCCACACCACTTTGTCCGGATATGACTGGATGAAACCGGAAATATCCGGTTTTGTTTTGGCTAAAAACCCAGATATTGCTACAACCTCTGTGTTTGTTTTTTCTGGATATTCAATGGACTTTATTGTTTTGAAAGTTTTTTTATCGGGGAACATTTTGTTTTGAGCTTGTATACAGTAATTGGTTCCAAACGGAGACACCAGCACTATATATTCATATTTTCTAAGGAGAAAGCTAGAGGAACTGCGGCAAACAAACATGATATTTCTGTTAGTATCGATAACATTTTATGCACTTGCCTAACGAAAAGACTTTGCTTTTCTCCAAAACCATTTTTACTCTGATTTTCTCGGTCCCATGCATACGAATTCCAAACCACTCTTTCTGGATATGACTGGATGAAACCAGAAATATCCGGTTGTGTTTTGCCTAACTCATTCCGAAATATTGTGAAAGTTTCTGTGTTGGTGTTTTCTGGATATTATCGATGGTCTTTATTGTTTTGAATGTTTTTATCAGGGAACATTTATTTTTGTACCCTTAAAAAACACTAATTGGTTCATCATGGGGACACCAGCTCTACACATTCTTATTTTCTAGGGAGAAAGCTAGAGGAACTGCGGCAAACACACATGATATTTCTGTTTGTGTAGATGACATTTTATGCACTTGCCTAACGAAAAGACTTTGCTTTTCTCCAAAACCATTTTTACTGTGATTTTCTCGGTCCATTGCATACGAATGCCACACCACATTATCCGGATATGACTGGATGAAACCAGAAATATCCAGTTTTGTTTGGGCTAACTCAATCCCAAATATTGCTACAGCATCTGTGTTTGTGTATTCCTGATATTATCCAAGGACTATATTTTTTTGCATGTTTTTTTCAGGGAACATTTGATTTTGTGCTTGGAAACATTAATTCGTTCCACATGGAGACACCAGCTCTACACATTCGTATTTTCTAGGGAGAAAGCTAGAGGAACTGTGGCAAACAAACATGATATTTCTGTTTGTCTAGATGACATTTTATGCACTTGCCTAACGAAAAGACTTTGCTTTTCTCCAATCCATTTTTACTGTGATTTTCTCGGTCCATTGCATACGAATTCCACACCAGTTTCTCCGGATATGACTGGATGAAAACGGAAATATCCAGTTTAGTTTTGGCTGACTCAATCCTAGATATTGCTACAGCTTCTGTGTTTGTGTATTCCTGATATTATCCACGGACTTTATTGGTTTGAATGCTTTTTATCAGGGAACATTTAATTTTGTGCTTGGAAACACTAATTGGTTCCACATGGAGACACCATCTCTACACATTTGTATTTTCTAGGGAGAAAGCTAGAGGAATTGCGGTAAACAAACATGATATTTCTGTTTGTATAGATGACATTTTATGCAATTGCCTAAAAAAAAACTTTGCTTTTCTCCAAAACCATTTTCACTGTGATTTTCTCAGTCCCTTGCATACGAATTCCACACCACTTTGTCAGGATGTGGCTGGATGAAACCGGAAATCTCTTTTCTTTTTTTGGCTAACTCAATCCCAGATATTGCTACAGCCTCTCTGTTTGTGTTTTCCTGATATTATCCACGGACTTTATTGGTTTGTATGTTTTTTTATCAGGGAACATTTAATTTTGTGCTTGTAATACTAACTGGTTCCAGTATTGTGTTTTGGCTAACACAATCCGAAATATTGTGAAAGCCTCTGTGTTTGTGTTTTCCTGATATTATCGATTGACTTTATTGTTTTGAATGTTTGTATCAGGGAACATTTAATTTTGTACCATTGAAACACTAATTGGTTCATCATGTGGGCACCAGCTCTACACAATCCTATGTTCTAGAGAGCAATCTAGAGAAACTGCGACAAACAAATATCATATTTCTGTTTGTATAGATGACATTTTATGCACTTGCCTAACGAAAAGACTTTCCTTTTCTAGAAAACCATTTTTACTGTGATTTTTTCGGTCCATTGCAGACGAATTCCACACCAGTTTGTCCAGATATGACTGGATGAAACCGGAAATACCCAGGATTGTTCTGGATAACTCAATCCCAGATTTTGCTACAGCCTCTTTGTTTGTGTTTTTCGGATATTTTCCATGGACTTTATTGTTTGAATGTTTTTTATCAGGGAACATTAAATTTTGTACCGTAGAAACACTAATTGGTTCATCATGTGGACATCAGCTGTACACATTCGTATTTTCTAGGGAGAAAGCTAGAGAAACTGCGGCAAACAAACATGATATTTCTGTTTGCTTCGATGACATTTGATGCACTTGCCTAACGAAAAGACTGCTTTTCTCCAAAACCATATTTACTGTGATTTTCTCTGTCCATTGCATATGAATTCCACACCACTTTGTCCGGATATGACTGGATGAAACCGGAAATATCCGGTTTTGTTTTGGCTAAAAACCCAGATATTGCTACAACCTCTGTGTTTGTTTTTTCTGGATATTCAATGGACTTTATTGTTTTGAAAGTTTTTTTATCGGGGAACATTTTGTTTTGAGCTTGTATACAGTAATTGGTTCCAAACGGAGACACCAGCACTATATATTCATATTTTCTAAGGAGAAAGCTAGAGGAACTGCGGCAAACAAACATGATATTTCTGTTAGTATCGATAACATTTTATGCACTTGCCTAACGAAAAGACTTTGCTTTTCTCCAAAACCATTTTTACTCTGATTTTCTCGGTCCCATGCATACGAATTCCAAACCACTCTTTCTGGATATGACTGGATGAAACCAGAAATATCCGGTTGTGTTTTGCCTAACTCATTCCGAAATATTGTGAAAGTTTCTGTGTTGGTGTTTTCTGGATATTATCGATGGTCTTTATTGTTTTGAATGTTTTTATCAGGGAACATTTATTTTTGTACCCTTAAAAAACACTAATTGGTTCATCATGGGGACACCAGCTCTACACATTCTTATTTTCTAGGGAGAAAGCTAGAGGAACTGCGGCAAACACACATGATATTTCTGTTTGTGTAGATGACATTTTATGCACTTGCCTAACGAAAAGACTTTGCTTTTCTCCAAAACCATTTTTACTGTGATTTTCTCGGTCCATTGCATACGAATGCCACACCACATTATCCGGATATGACTGGATGAAACCAGAAATATCCAGTTTTGTTTGGGCTAACTCAATCCCAGATATTGCTACAGCATCTGTGTTTGTGTATTCCTGATATTATCCAAGGACTATATTTTTTTGCATGTTTTTTTCAGGGAACATTTGATTTTGTGCTTGGAAACATTAATTCGTTCCACATGGAGACACCAGCTCTACACATTCGTATTTTCTAGGGAGAAAGCTAGAGGAACTGTGGCAAACAAACATGATATTTCTGTTTGTCTAGATGACATTTTATGCACTTGCCTAACGAAAAGACTTTGCTTTTCTCCAATCCATTTTTACTGTGATTTTCTCGGTCCATTGCATACGAATTCCACACCAGTTTCTCCGGATATGACTGGATGAAAACGGAAATATCCAGTTTAGTTTTGGCTGACTCAATCCTAGATATTGCTACAGCTTCTGTGTTTGTGTATTCCTGATATTATCCACGGACTTTATTGGTTTGAATGCTTTTTATCAGGGAACATTTAATTTTGTGCTTGGAAACACTAATTGGTTCCACATGGAGACACCATCTCTACACATTTGTATTTTCTAGGGAGAAAGCTAGAGGAATTGCGGTAAACAAACATGATATTTCTGTTTGTATAGATGACATTTTATGCAATTGCCTAAAAAAAACTTTGCTTTTCTCCAAAATCATTTTCACTGTGATTTTCTCAGTCCCTTGCATACGAATTCCACACCACTTTGTCAGGATGTGGCTGGATGAAACCGGAAATCTCTTTTCTTTTTTTGGCTAACTCAATCCCAGATATTGCTACAGCCTCTCTGTTTGTGTTTTCCTGATATTATCCACGGACTTTATTGGTTTGTATGTTTTTTATCAGGGAACATTTAATTTTGTGCTTGTAATACTAACTGGTTCCAGTATTGTGTTTTGGCTAACACAATCCGAAATATTGTGAAAGCCTCTGTGTTTGTGTTTTCCTGATATTATCGATTGACTTTATTGTTTTGAATGTTTGTATCAGGGAACATTTAATTTTGTACCGTTGAAACACTAATTGGTTCATCATGTGGGCACCAGCTCTACACAATCCTATGTTCTAGAGAGCAATCTAGAGAAACTGCGACAAACAAATATCATATTTCTGTTTGTATAGATGACATTTTATGCACTTGCCTAACGAAAAGACTTTCCTTTTCTAGAAAACCATTTTTACTGTGATTTTTTCGGTCCATTGCAGACGAATTCCACACCAGTTTGTCCAGATATGACTGGATGAAACCGGAAATACCCAGGATTGTTCTGGATAACTCAATCCCAGATTTTGCTACAGCCTCTTTGTTTGTGTTTTTCGGATATTTTCCATGGACTTTATTGTTTGAATGTTTTTTATCAGGGAACATTAAATTTTGTACCGTAGAAACACTAATTGGTTCATCATGTGGACATCAGCTGTACACATTCGTATTTTCTAGGGAGAAAGCTAGAGAAACTGCGGCAAACAAACATGATATTTCTGTTTGCTTCGATGACATTTGATGCACTTGCCTAACGAAAAGACTGCTTTTCTCCAAAACCATATTTACTGTGATTTTCTCTGTCCATTGCATATGAATTCCACACCACTTTGTCCGGATATGACTGGATGAAACCGGAAATATCCGGTTTTGTTTTGGCTAAAAACCCAGATATTGCTACAACCTCTGTGTTTGTTTTTTCTGGATATTCAATGGACTTTATTGTTTTGAAAGTTTTTTTATCGGGGAACATTTTGTTTTGAGTTTGTATACAGTAATTGGTTCCAAACGGAGACACCAGCACTATATATTCATATTTTCTAAGGAGAAAGCTAGAGGAACTGCGGCAAACAAACATGATATTTCTGTTAGTATCGATAACATTTTATGCACTTGCCTAACGAAAAGACTTTGCTTTTCTCCAAAACCATTTTTACTCTGATTTTCTCGGTCCAATGCATACGAATTCCAAACCACTCTTTCTGGATATGACTGGATGAAACCAGAAATATCCGGTTGTGTTTTGCCTAACTCATTCCGAAATATTGTGAAAGTTTCTGTGTTGGTGTTTTCTGGATATTATCGATGGTCTTTATTGTTTTGAATGTTTTTATCAGGGAACATTTATTTTTGTACCCTTAAAAAACACTAATTGGTTCATCATGGGGACACCAGCTCTACACATTCTTATTTTCTAGGGAGAAAGCTAGAGGAACTGCGGCAAACACACATGATATTTCTGTTTGTGTAGATGACATTTTATGCACTTGCCTAACGAAAAGACTTTGCTTTTCTCCAAAACCATTTTTACTCTGATTTTCTCGGTCCATTGCATACGAATGCCACACCACATTATCCGGATATGACTGGATGAAACCAGAAATATCCAGTTTTGTTTGGGCTAACTCAATCCCAGATATTGCTACAGCATCTGTGTTTGTGTATTCCTGATATTATCCAAGGACTATATTTTTTTGCATGTTTTTTTCAGGGAACATTTGATTTTGTGCTTGGAAACATTAATTCGTTCCACATGGAGACACCAGCTCTACACATTCGTATTTTCTAGGGAGAAAGCTAGAGGAACTGTGGCAAACACACATGATATTTCTGTTTGTCTAGATGACATTTTATGCACTTGCCTAACGAAAAGACTTTGCTTTTCTCCAAAACCATTTTTACTGTGATTTTCTCGGTCCATTGCATACGAATGCCACACCACATTATCCGGATATGACTGGATGAAACCAGAAATATCCAGTTTTGTTTGGGCTAACTCAATCCCAGATATTGCTACAGCATCTGTGTTTGTGTATTCCTGATATTATCCAAGGACTATATTTTTTTGCATGTTTTTTTCAGGGAACATTTGATTTTGTGCTTGGAAACATTAATTCGTTCCACATGGAGACACCAGCTCTACACATTCGTATTTTCTAGGGAGAAAGCTAGAGGAACTGTGGCAAACAAACATGATATTTCTGTTTGTCTAGATGACATTTTATGCACTTGCCTAACGAAAAGACTTTGCTTTTCTCCAATCCATTTTTACTGTGATTTTCTCGGTCCATTGCATACGAATTCCACACCAGTTTCTCCGGATATGACTGGATGAAAACGGAAATATCCAGTTTAGTTTTGGCTGACTCAATCCTAGATATTGCTACAGCTTCTGTGTTTGTGTATTCCTGATATTATCCACGGACTTTATTGGTTTGAATGCTTTTTATCAGGGAACATTTAATTTTGTGCTTGGAAACACTAATTGGTTCCACATGGAGACACCATCTCTACACATTTGTATTTTCTAGGGAGAAAGCTAGAGGAATTGCGGTAAACAAACATGATATTTCTGTTTGTATAGATGACATTTTATGCAATTGCCTAAAAAAAAACTTTGCTTTTCTCCAAAACCATTTTCACTGTGATTTTCTCAGTCCCTTGCATACGAATTCCACACCACTTTGTCAGGATGTGGCTGGATGAAACCGGAAATCTCTTTTCTTTTTTTGGCTAACTCAATCCCAGATATTGCTACAGCCTCTCTGTTTGTGTTTTCCTGATATTATCCACGGACTTTATTGGTTTGTATGTTTTTTATCAGGGAACATTTAATTTTGTGCTTGTAATACTAACTGGTTCCAGTATTGTGTTTTGGCTAACACAATCCGAAATATTGTGAAAGCCTCTGTGTTTGTGTTTTCCTGATATTATCGATTGACTTTATTGTTTTGAATGTTTGTATCAGGGAACATTTAATTTTGTACCGTTGAAACACTAATTGGTTCATCATGTGGGCACCAGCTCTACACAATCCTATGTTCTAGAGAGCAATCTAGAGAAACTGCGACAAACAAATATCATATTTCTGTTTGTATAGATGACATTTTATGCACTTGCCTAACGAAAAGACTTTCCTTTTCTAGAAAACCATTTTTACTGTGATTTTTTCGGTCCATTGCAGACGAATTCCACACCAGTTTGTCCAGATATGACTGGATGAAACCGGAAATACCCAGGATTGTTCTGGATAACTCAATCCCAGATTTTGCTACAGCCTCTTTGTTTGTGTTTTTCGGATATTTTCCATGGACTTTATTGTTTGAATGTTTTTTATCAGGGAACATTAAATTTTGTACCGTAGAAACACTAATTGGTTCATCATGTGGACATCAGCTGTACACATTCGTATTTTCTAGGGAGAAAGCTAGAGAAACTGCGGCAAACAAACATGATATTTCTGTTTGCTTCGATGACATTTGATGCACTTGCCTAACGAAAAGACTGCTTTTCTCCAAAACCATATTTACTGTGATTTTCTCTGTCCATTGCATATGAATTCCACACCACTTTGTCCGGATATGACTGGATGAAACCGGAAATATCCGGTTTTGTTTTGGCTAAAAACCCAGATATTGCTACAACCTCTGTGTTTGTTTTTTCTGGATATTCAATGGACTTTATTGTTTTGAAAGTTTTTTTATCGGGGAACATTTTGTTTTGAGCTTGTATACAGTAATTGGTTCCAAACGGAGACACCAGCACTATATATTCATATTTTCTAAGGAGAAAGCTAGAGGAACTGCGGCAAACAAACATGATATTTCTGTTAGTATCGATAACATTTTATGCACTTGCCTAACGAAAAGACTTTGCTTTTCTCCAAAACCATTTTTACTCTGATTTTCTCGGTCCAATGCATACGAATTCCAAACCACTCTTTCTGGATATGACTGGATGAAACCAGAAATATCCGGTTGTGTTTTGCCTAACTCATTCCGAAATATTGTGAAAGTTTCTGTGTTGGTGTTTTCTGGATATTATCGATGGTCTTTATTGTTTTGAATGTTTTTATCAGGGAACATTTATTTTTGTACCCTTAAAAAACACTAATTGGTTCATCATGGGGACACCAGCTCTACACATTCTTATTTTCTAGGGAGAAAGCTAGAGGAACTGCGGCAAACACACATGATATTTCTGTTTGTGTAGATGACATTTTATGCACTTGCCTAACGAAAAGACTTTGCTTTTCTCCAAAACCATTTTTACTCTGATTTTCTCGGTCCATTGCATACGAATGCCACACCACATTATCCGGATATGACTGGATGAAACCAGAAATATCCAGTTTTGTTTGGGCTAACTCAATCCCAGATATTGCTACAGCATCTGTGTTTGTGTATTCCTGATATTATCCAAGGACTATATTTTTTTGCATGTTTTTTTCAGGGAACATTTGATTTTGTGCTTGGAAACATTAATTCGTTCCACATGGAGACACCAGCTCTACACATTCGTATTTTCTAGGGAGAAAGCTAGAGGAACTGTGGCAAACACACATGATATTTCTGTTTGTCTAGATGACATTTTATGCACTTGCCTAACGAAAAGACTTTGCTTTTCTCCAAAACCATTTTTACTGTGATTTTCTCGGTCCATTGCATACGAATGCCACACCACATTATCCGGATATGACTGGATGAAACCAGAAATATCCAGTTTTGTTTGGGCTAACTCAATCCCAGATATTGCTACAGCATCTGTGTTTGTGTATTCCTGATATTATCCAAGGACTATATTTTTTTGCATGTTTTTTTCAGGGAACATTTGATTTTGTGCTTGGAAACATTAATTCGTTCCACATGGAGACACCAGCTCTACACATTCGTATTTTCTAGGGAGAAAGCTAGAGGAACTGTGGCAAACAAACATGATATTTCTGTTTGTCTAGATGACATTTTATGCACTTGCCTAACGAAAAGACTTTGCTTTTCTCCAATCCATTTTTACTGTGATTTTCTCGGTCCATTGCATACGAATCCCACACCAGTTTCTCCGGATATGACTGGATGAAAACGGAAATATCCAGTTTAGTTTTGGCTGACTCAATCCTAGATATTGCTACAGCTTCTGTGTTTGTGTATTCCTGATATTATCCACGGACTTTATTGGTTTGAATGCTTTTTATCAGGGAACATTTAATTTTGTGCTTGGAAACACTAATTGGTTCCACATGGAGACACCATCTCTACACATTTGTATTTTCTAGGGAGAAAGCTAGAGGAATTGCGGTAAACAAACATGATATTTCTGTTTGTATAGATGACATTTTATGCAATTGCCTAAAAAAAAACTTTGCTTTCCTCCAAAACCATTTTCACTGTGATTTTCTCAGTCCCTTGCATACGAATTCCACACCACTTTGTCAGGATGTGGCTGGATGAAACCGGAAATCTCTTTTCTTTTTTTGGCTAACTCAATCCCAGATATTGCTACAGCCTCTCTGTTTGTGTTTTCCTGATATTATCCACGGACTTTATTGGTTTGTATGTTTTTTATCAGGGAACATTTAATTTTGTGCTTGTAATACTAACTGGTTCCAGTATTGTGTTTTGGCTAACACAATCCGAAATATTGTGAAAGCCTCTGTGTTTGTGTTTTCCTGATATTATCGATTGACTTTATTGTTTTGAATGTTTGTATCAGGGAACATTTAATTTTGTACCGTTGAAACACTAATTGGTTCATCATGTGGGCACCAGCTCTACACAATCCTATGTTCTAGAGAGCAATCTAGAGAAACTGCGACAAACAAATATCATATTTCTGTTTGTATAGATGACATTTTATGCACTTGCCTAACGAAAAGACTTTCCTTTTCTAGAAAACCATTTTTACTGTGATTTTTTCGGTCCATTGCAGACGAATTCCACACCAGTTTGTCCAGATATGACTGGATGAAACCGGAAATACCCAGGATTGTTCTGGATAACTCAATCCCAGATTTTGCTACAGCCTCTTTGTTTGTGTTTTTCGGATATTTTCCATGGACTTTATTGTTTGAATGTTTTTTATCAGGGAACATTAAATTTTGTACCGTAGAAACACTAATTGGTTCATCATGTGGACATCAGCTCTACACATTCGTATTTTCTAGGGAGAAAGCTAGAGAAACTGCGGCAAACAAACATGATATTTCTGTTTGCTTCGATGACATTTTATGCAATTGCCTAACGAAAAGACTGCTTTTCTCCAAAACCATATTTACTGTGATTTTCTCTGTCCATTGCATATGAATTCCACACCACTTTGTCCGGATATGACTGGATGAAACCGGAAATATCCGGTTTTGTTTTGCCTAAAAACCCAGATATTGCTACAACCTCTGTGTTTGTTTTTTCTGGATATTCAATGGACTTTATTGTTTTGAAAGTTTTTTTATCGGGGAACATTTTGTTTTGAGCTTGTATACAGTAATTGGTTCCAAACGGAGACACCAGCACTATATATTCATATTTTCTAAGGAGAAAGCTAGAGGAACTGCGGCAAACAAACATGATATTTCTGTTAGTATCGATAACATTTTATGCACTTGCCTAACGAAAAGACTTTGCTTTTCTCCAAAACCATTTTTACTCTGATTTTCTCGGTCCCATGCATACGAATTCCAAACCACTCTTTCTGGATATGACTGGATGAAACCAGAAATATCCGGTTGTGTTTTGCCTAACTCATTCCGAAATATTGTGAAAGTTTCTGTGTTGGTGTTTTCTGGATATTATCGATGGTCTTTATTGTTTTGAATGTTTTTATCAGGGAACATTTATTTTTGTACCCTTAAAAAACACTAATTGGTTCATCATGGGGACACCAGCTCTACACATTCTTATTTTCTAGGGAGAAAGCTAGAGGAACTGCGGCAAACACACATGATATTTCTGTTTGTGTAGATGACATTTTATGCACTTGCCTAACGAAAAGACTTTGCTTTTCTCCAAAACCATTTTTACTGTGATTTTCTCGGTCCATTGCATACGAATGCCACACCACATTATCCGGATATGACTGGATGAAACCAGAAATATCCAGTTTTGTTTGGGCTAACTCAATCCCAGATATTGCTACAGCATCTGTGTTTGTGTATTCCTGATATTATCCAAGGACTATATTTTTTTGCATGTTTTTTTCAGGGAACATTTGATTTTGTGCTTGGAAACATTAATTCGTTCCACATGGAGACACCAGCTCTACACATTCGTATTTTCTAGGGAGAAAGCTAGAGGAACTGTGGCAAACAAACATGATATTTCTGTTTGTCTAGATGACATTTTATGCACTTGCCTAACGAAAAGACTTTGCTTTTCTCCAATCCATTTTTACTGTGATTTTCTCGGTCCATTGCATACGAATTCCACACCAGTTTCTCCGGATATGACTGGATGAAAACGGAAATATCCAGTTTAGTTTTGGCTGACTCAATCCTAGATATTGCTACAGCTTCTGTGTTTGTGTATTCCTGATATTATCCACGGACTTTATTGGTTTGAATGCTTTTTATCAGGGAACATTTAATTTTGTGCTTGGAAACACTAATTGGTTCCACATGGAGACACCATCTCTACACATTTGTATTTTCTAGGGAGAAAGCTAGAGGAATTGCGGTAAACAAACATGATATTTCTGTTTGTATAGATGACATTTTATGCAATTGCCTAAAAAAAACTTTGCTTTTCTCCAAAATCATTTTCACTGTGATTTTCTCAGTCCCTTGCATACGAATTCCACACCACTTTGTCAGGATGTGGCTGGATGAAACCGGAAATCTCTTTTCTTTTTTTGGCTAACTCAATCCCAGATATTGCTACAGCCTCTCTGTTTGTGTTTTCCTGATATTATCCACGGACTTTATTGGTTTGTATGTTTTTTATCAGGGAACATTTAATTTTGTGCTTGTAATACTAACTGGTTCCAGTATTGTGTTTTGGCTAACACAATCCGAAATATTGTGAAAGCCTCTGTGTTTGTGTTTTCCTGATATTATCGATTGACTTTATTGTTTTGAATGTTTGTATCAGGGAACATTTAATTTTGTACCGTTGAAACACTAATTGGTTCATCATGTGGGCACCAGCTCTACACAATCCTATGTTCTAGAGAGCAATCTAGAGAAACTGCGACAAACAAATATCATATTTCTGTTTGTATAGATGACATTTTATGCACTTGCCTAACGAAAAGACTTTCCTTTTCTAGAAAACCATTTTTACTGTGATTTTTTCGGTCCATTGCAGACGAATTCCACACCAGTTTGTCCAGATATGACTGGATGAAACCGGAAATACCCAGGATTGTTCTGGATAACTCAATCCCAGATTTTGCTACAGCCTCTTTGTTTGTGTTTTTCGGATATTTTCCATGGACTTTATTGTTTGAATGTTTTTTATCAGGGAACATTAAATTTTGTACCGTAGAAACACTAATTGGTTCATCATGTGGACATCAGCTCTACACATTCGTATTTTCTAGGGAGAAAGCTAGAGAAACTGCGGCAAACAAACATGATATTTCTGTTTGCTTCGATGACATTTGATGCACTTGCCTAACGAAAAGACTGCTTTTCTCCAAAACCATATTTACTGTGATTTTCTCTGTCCATTGCATATGAATTCCACACCACTTTGTCCGGATATGACTGGATGAAACCGGAAATATCCGGTTTTGTTTTGGCTAAAAACCCAGATATTGCTACAACCTCTGTGTTTGTTTTTTCTGGATATTCAATGGACTTTATTGTTTTGAAAGTTTTTTTATCGGGGAACATTTTGTTTTGAGCTTGTATACAGTAATTGGTTCCAAACGGAGACACCAGCACTATATATTCATATTTTCTAAGGAGAAAGCTAGAGGAACTGCGGCAAACAAACATGATATTTCTGTTAGTATCGATAACATTTTATGCACTTGCCTAACGAAAAGACTTTGCTTTTCTCCAAAACCATTTTTACTCTGATTTTCTCGGTCCAATGCATACGAATTCCAAACCACTCTTTCTGGATATGACTGGATGAAACCAGAAATATCCGGTTGTGTTTTGCCTAACTCATTCCGAAATATTGTGAAAGTTTCTGTGTTGGTGTTTTCTGGATATTATCGATGGTCTTTATTGTTTTGAATGTTTTTATCAGGGAACATTTATTTTTGTACCCTTAAAAAACACTAATTGGTTCATCATGGGGACACCAGCTCTACACATTCTTATTTTCTAGGGAGAAAGCTAGAGGAACTGCGGCAAACACACATGATATTTCTGTTTGTGTAGATGACATTTTATGCACTTGCCTAACGAAAAGACTTTGCTTTTCTCCAAAACCATTTTTACTCTGATTTTCTCGGTCCATTGCATACGAATGCCACACCACATTATCCGGATATGACTGGATGAAACCAGAAATATCCAGTTTTGTTTGGGCTAACTCAATCCCAGATATTGCTACAGCATCTGTGTTTGTGTATTCCTGATATTATCCAAGGACTATATTTTTTTGCATGTTTTTTTCAGGGAACATTTGATTTTGTGCTTGGAAACATTAATTCGTTCCACATGGAGACACCAGCTCTACACATTCGTATTTTCTAGGGAGAAAGCTAGAGGAACTGTGGCAAACACACATGATATTTCTGTTTGTCTAGATGACATTTTATGCACTTGCCTAACGAAAAGACTTTGCTTTTCTCCAAAACCATTTTTACTGTGATTTTCTCGGTCCATTGCATACGAATGCCACACCACATTATCCGGATATGACTGGATGAAACCAGAAATATCCAGTTTTGTTTGGGCTAACTCAATCCCAGATATTGCTACAGCATCTGTGTTTGTGTATTCCTGATATTATCCAAGGACTATATTTTTTTGCATGTTTTTTTCAGGGAACATTTGATTTTGTGCTTGGAAACATTAATTCGTTCCACATGGAGACACCAGCTCTACACATTCGTATTTTCTAGGGAGAAAGCTAGAGGAACTGTGGCAAACAAACATGATATTTCTGTTTGTCTAGATGACATTTTATGCACTTGCCTAACGAAAAGACTTTGCTTTTCTCCAATCCATTTTTACTGTGATTTTCTCGGTCCATTGCATACGAATTCCACACCAGTTTCTCCGGATATGACTGGATGAAAACGGAAATATCCAGTTTAGTTTTGGCTGACTCAATCCTAGATATTGCTACAGCTTCTGTGTTTGTGTATTCCTGATATTATCCACGGACTTTATTGGTTTGAATGCTTTTTATCAGGGAACATTTAATTTTGTGCTTGGAAACACTAATTGGTTCCACATGGAGACACCATCTCTACACATTTGTATTTTCTAGGGAGAAAGCTAGAGGAATTGCGGTAAACAAACATGATATTTCTGTTTGTATAGATGACATTTTATGCAATTGCCTAAAAAAAAACTTTGCTTTTCTCCAAAACCATTTTCACTGTGATTTTCTCAGTCCCTTGCATACGAATTCCACACCACTTTGTCAGGATGTGGCTGGATGAAACCGGAAATCTCTTTTCTTTTTTTGGCTAACTCAATCCCAGATATTGCTACAGCCTCTCTGTTTGTGTTTTCCTGATATTATCCACGGACTTTATTGGTTTGTATGTTTTTTATCAGGGAACATTTAATTTTGTGCTTGTAATACTAACTGGTTCCAGTATTGTGTTTTGGCTAACACAATCCGAAATATTGTGAAAGCCTCTGTGTTTGTGTTTTCCTGATATTATCGATTGACTTTATTGTTTTGAATGTTTGTATCAGGGAACATTTAATTTTGTACCGTTGAAACACTAATTGGTTCATCATGTGGGCACCAGCTCTACACAATCCTATGTTCTAGAGAGCAATCTAGAGAAACTGCGACAAACAAATATCATATTTCTGTTTGTATAGATGACATTTTATGCACTTGCCTAACGAAAAGACTTTCCTTTTCTAGAAAACCATTTTTACTGTGATTTTTTCGGTCCATTGCAGACGAATTCCACACCAGTTTGTCCAGATATGACTGGATGAAACCGGAAATACCCAGGATTGTTCTGGATAACTCAATCCCAGATTTTGCTACAGCCTCTTTGTTTGTGTTTTTCGGATATTTTCCATGGACTTTATTGTTTGAATGTTTTTTATCAGGGAACATTAAATTTTGTACCGTAGAAACACTAATTGGTTCATCATGTGGACATCAGCTCTACACATTCGTATTTTCTAGGGAGAAAGCTAGAGAAACTGCGGCAAACAAACATGATATTTCTGTTTGCTTCGATGACATTTGATGCACTTGCCTAACGAAAAGACTGCTTTTCTCCAAAACCATATTTACTGTGATTTTCTCTGTCCATTGCATATGAATTCCACACCACTTTGTCCGGATATGACTGGATGAAACCGGAAATATCCGGTTTTGTTTTGGCTAAAAACCCAGATATTGCTACAACCTCTGTGTTTGTTTTTTCTGGATATTCAATGGACTTTATTGTTTTGAAAGTTTTTTTATCGGGGAACATTTTGTTTTGAGCTTGTATACAGTAATTGGTTCCAAACGGAGACACCAGCACTATATATTCATATTTTCTAAGGAGAAAGCTAGAGGAACTGCGGCAAACAAACATGATATTTCTGTTAGTATCGATAACATTTTATGCACTTGCCTAACGAAAAGACTTTGCTTTTCTCCAAAACCATTTTTACTCTGATTTTCTCGGTCCCATGCATACGAATTCCAAACCACTCTTTCTGGATATGACTGGATGAAACCAGAAATATCCGGTTGTGTTTTGCCTAACTCATTCCGAAATATTGTGAAAGTTTCTGTGTTGGTGTTTTCTGGATATTATCGATGGTCTTTATTGTTTTGAATGTTTTTATCAGGGAACATTTATTTTTGTACCCTTAAAAAACACTAATTGGTTCATCATGGGGACACCAGCTCTACACATTCTTATTTTCTAGGGAGAAAGCTAGAGGAACTGCGGCAAACACACATGATATTTCTGTTTGTGTAGATGACATTTTATGCACTTGCCTAACGAAAAGACTTTGCTTTTCTCCAAAACCATTTTTACTGTGATTTTCTCGGTCCATTGCATACGAATGCCACACCACATTATCCGGATATGACTGGATGAAACCAGAAATATCCAGTTTTGTTTGGGCTAACTCAATCCCAGATATTGCTACAGCATCTGTGTTTGTGTATTCCTGATATTATCCAAGGACTATATTTTTTTGCATGTTTTTTTCAGGGAACATTTGATTTTGTGCTTGGAAACATTAATTCGTTCCACATGGAGACACCAGCTCTACACATTCGTATTTTCTAGGGAGAAAGCTAGAGGAACTGTGGCAAACAAACATGATATTTCTGTTTGTCTAGATGACATTTTATGCACTTGCCTAACGAAAAGACTTTGCTTTTCTCCAATCCATTTTTACTGTGATTTTCTCGGTCCATTGCATACGAATTCCACACCAGTTTCTCCGGATATGACTGGATGAAAACGGAAATATCCAGTTTAGTTTTGGCTGACTCAATCCTAGATATTGCTACAGCTTCTGTGTTTGTGTATTCCTGATATTATCCACGGACTTTATTGGTTTGAATGCTTTTTATCAGGGAACATTTAATTTTGTGCTTGGAAACACTAATTGGTTCCACATGGAGACACCATCTCTACACATTTGTATTTTCTAGGGAGAAAGCTAGAGGAATTGCGGTAAACAAACATGATATTTCTGTTTGTATAGATGACATTTTATGCAATTGCCTAAAAAAAACTTTGCTTTTCTCCAAAATCATTTTCACTGTGATTTTCTCAGTCCCTTGCATACGAATTCCACACCACTTTGTCAGGATGTGGCTGGATGAAACCGGAAATCTCTTTTCTTTTTTTGGCTAACTCAATCCCAGATATTGCTACAGCCTCTCTGTTTGTGTTTTCCTGATATTATCCACGGACTTTATTGGTTTGTATGTTTTTTATCAGGGAACATTTAATTTTGTGCTTGTAATACTAACTGGTTCCAGTATTGTGTTTTGGCTAACACAATCCGAAATATTGTGAAAGCCTCTGTGTTTGTGTTTTCCTGATATTATCGATTGACTTTATTGTTTTGAATGTTTGTATCAGGGAACATTTAATTTTGTACCGTTGAAACACTAATTGGTTCATCATGTGGGCACCAGCTCTACACAATCCTATGTTCTAGAGAGCAATCTAGAGAAACTGCGACAAACAAATATCATATTTCTGTTTGTATAGATGACATTTTATGCACTTGCCTAACGAAAAGACTTTCCTTTTCTAGAAAACCATTTTTACTGTGATTTTTTCGGTCCATTGCAGACGAATTCCACACCAGTTTGTCCAGATATGACTGGATGAAACCGGAAATACCCAGGATTGTTCTGGATAACTCAATCCCAGATTTTGCTACAGCCTCTTTGTTTGTGTTTTTCGGATATTTTCCATGGACTTTATTGTTTGAATGTTTTTTATCAGGGAACATTAAATTTTGTACCGTAGAAACACTAATTGGTTCATCATGTGGACATCAGCTGTACACATTCGTATTTTCTAGGGAGAAAGCTAGAGAAACTGCGGCAAACAAACATGATATTTCTGTTTGCTTCGATGACATTTGATGCACTTGCCTAACGAAAAGACTGCTTTTCTCCAAAACCATATTTACTGTGATTTTCTCTGTCCATTGCATATGAATTCCACACCACTTTGTCCGGATATGACTGGATGAAACCGGAAATATCCGGTTTTGTTTTGGCTAAAAACCCAGATATTGCTACAACCTCTGTGTTTGTTTTTTCTGGATATTCAATGGACTTTATTGTTTTGAAAGTTTTTTTATCGGGGAACATTTTGTTTTGAGCTTGTATACAGTAATTGGTTCCAAACGGAGACACCAGCACTATATATTCATATTTTCTAAGGAGAAAGCTAGAGGAACTGCGGCAAACAAACATGATATTTCTGTTAGTATCGATAACATTTTATGCACTTGCCTAACGAAAAGACTTTGCTTTTCTCCAAAACCATTTTTACTCTGATTTTCTCGGTCCCATGCATACGAATTCCAAACCACTCTTTCTGGATATGACTGGATGAAACCAGAAATATCCGGTTGTGTTTTGCCTAACTCATTCCGAAATATTGTGAAAGTTTCTGTGTTGGTGTTTTCTGGATATTATCGATGGTCTTTATTGTTTTGAATGTTTTTATCAGGGAACATTTATTTTTGTACCCTTAAAAAACACTAATTGGTTCATCATGGGGACACCAGCTCTACACATTCTTATTTTCTAGGGAGAAAGCTAGAGGAACTGCGGCAAACACACATGATATTTCTGTTTGTGTAGATGACATTTTATGCACTTGCCTAACGAAAAGACTTTGCTTTTCTCCAAAACCATTTTTACTGTGATTTTCTCGGTCCATTGCATACGAATGCCACACCACATTATCCGGATATGACTGGATGAAACCAGAAATATCCAGTTTTGTTTGGGCTAACTCAATCCCAGATATTGCTACAGCATCTGTGTTTGTGTATTCCTGATATTATCCAAGGACTATATTTTTTTGCATGTTTTTTTCAGGGAACATTTGATTTTGTGCTTGGAAACATTAATTCGTTCCACATGGAGACACCAGCTCTACACATTCGTATTTTCTAGGGAGAAAGCTAGAGGAACTGTGGCAAACAAACATGATATTTCTGTTTGTCTAGATGACATTTTATGCACTTGCCTAACGAAAAGACTTTGCTTTTCTCCAATCCATTTTTACTGTGATTTTCTCGGTCCATTGCATACGAATTCCACACCAGTTTCTCCGGATATGACTGGATGAAAACGGAAATATCCAGTTTAGTTTTGGCTGACTCAATCCTAGATATTGCTACAGCTTCTGTGTTTGTGTATTCCTGATATTATCCACGGACTTTATTGGTTTGAATGCTTTTTATCAGGGAACATTTAATTTTGTGCTTGGAAACACTAATTGGTTCCACATGGAGACACCATCTCTACACATTTGTATTTTCTAGGGAGAAAGCTAGAGGAATTGCGGTAAACAAACATGATATTTCTGTTTGTATAGATGACATTTTATGCAATTGCCTAAAAAAAACTTTGCTTTTCTCCAAAATCATTTTCACTGTGATTTTCTCAGTCCCTTGCATACGAATTCCACACCACTTTGTCAGGATGTGGCTGGATGAAACCGGAAATCTCTTTTCTTTTTTTGGCTAACTCAATCCCAGATATTGCTACAGCCTCTCTGTTTGTGTTTTCCTGATATTATCCACGGACTTTATTGGTTTGTATGTTTTTTATCAGGGAACATTTAATTTTGTGCTTGTAATACTAACTGGTTCCAGTATTGTGTTTTGGCTAACACAATCCGAAATATTGTGAAAGCCTCTGTGTTTGTGTTTTCCTGATATTATCGATTGACTTTATTGTTTTGAATGTTTGTATCAGGGAACATTTAATTTTGTACCGTTGAAACACTAATTGGTTCATCATGTGGGCACCAGCTCTACACAATCCTATGTTCTAGAGAGCAATCTAGAGAAACTGCGACAAACAAATATCATATTTCTGTTTGTATAGATGACATTTTATGCACTTGCCTAACGAAAAGACTTTCCTTTTCTAGAAAACCATTTTTACTGTGATTTTTTCGGTCCATTGCAGACGAATTCCACACCAGTTTGTCCAGATATGACTGGATGAAACCGGAAATACCCAGGATTGTTCTGGATAACTCAATCCCAGATTTTGCTACAGCCTCTTTGTTTGTGTTTTTCGGATATTTTCCATGGACTTTATTGTTTGAATGTTTTTTATCAGGGAACATTAAATTTTGTACCGTAGAAACACTAATTGGTTCATCATGTGGACATCAGCTCTACACATTCGTATTTTCTAGGGAGAAAGCTAGAGAAACTGCGGCAAACAAACATGATATTTCTGTTTGCTTCGATGACATTTGATGCACTTGCCTAACGAAAAGACTGCTTTTCTCCAAAACCATATTTACTGTGATTTTCTCTGTCCATTGCATATGAATTCCACACCACTTTGTCCGGATATGACTGGATGAAACCGGAAATATCCGGTTTTGTTTTGGCTAAAAACCCAGATATTGCTACAACCTCTGTGTTTGTTTTTTCTGGATATTCAATGGACTTTATTGTTTTGAAAGTTTTTTTATCGGGGAACATTTTGTTTTGAGCTTGTATACAGTAATTGGTTCCAAACGGAGACACCAGCACTATATATTCATATTTTCTAAGGAGAAAGCTAGAGGAACTGCGGCAAACAAACATGATATTTCTGTTAGTATCGATAACATTTTATGCACTTGCCTAACGAAAAGACTTTGCTTTTCTCCAAAACCATTTTTACTCTGATTTTCTCGGTCCAATGCATACGAATTCCAAACCACTCTTTCTGGATATGACTGGATGAAACCAGAAATATCCGGTTGTGTTTTGCCTAACTCATTCCGAAATATTGTGAAAGTTTCTGTGTTGGTGTTTTCTGGATATTATCGATGGTCTTTATTGTTTTGAATGTTTTTATCAGGGAACATTTATTTTTGTACCCTTAAAAAACACTAATTGGTTCATCATGGGGACACCAGCTCTACACATTCTTATTTTCTAGGGAGAAAGCTAGAGGAACTGCGGCAAACACACATGATATTTCTGTTTGTGTAGATGACATTTTATGCACTTGCCTAACGAAAAGACTTTGCTTTTCTCCAAAACCATTTTTACTGTGATTTTCTCGGTCCATTGCATACGAATGCCACACCACATTATCCGGATATGACTGGATGAAACCAGAAATATCCAGTTTTGTTTGGGCTAACTCAATCCCAGATATTGCTACAGCATCTGTGTTTGTGTATTCCTGATATTATCCAAGGACTATATTTTTTTGCATGTTTTTTTCAGGGAACATTTGATTTTGTGCTTGGAAACATTAATTCGTTCCACATGGAGACACCAGCTCTACACATTCGTATTTTCTAGGGAGAAAGCTAGAGGAACTGTGGCAAACAAACATGATATTTCTGTTTGTCTAGATGACATTTTATGCACTTGCCTAACGAAAAGACTTTGCTTTTCTCCAATCCATTTTTACTGTGATTTTCTTGGTCCATTGCATACGAATTCCACACCAGTTTCTCCGGATATGACTGGATGAAAACGGAAATATCCAGTTTAGTTTTGGCTGACTCAATCCTAGATATTGCTACAGCTTCTGTGTTTGTGTATTCCTGATATTATCCACGGACTTTATTGGTTTGAATGCTTTTTATCAGGGAACATTTAATTTTGTGCTTGGAAACACTAATTGGTTCCACATGGAGACACCATCTCTACACATTTGTATTTTCTAGGGAGAAAGCTAGAGGAATTGCGGTAAACAAACATGATATTTCTGTTTGTATAGATGACATTTTATGCAATTGCCTAAAAAAAAACTTTGCTTTTCTCCAAAACCATTTTCACTGTGATTTTCTCAGTCCCTTGCATACGAATTCCACACCACTTTGTCAGGATGTGGCTGGATGAAACCGGAAATCTCTTTTCTTTTTTTGGCTAACTCAATCCCAGATATTGCTACAGCCTCTCTGTTTGTGTTTTCCTGATATTATCCACGGACTTTATTGGTTTGTATGTTTTTTATCAGGGAACATTTAATTTTGTGCTTGTAATACTAACTGGTTCCAGTATTGTGTTTTGGCTAACACAATCCGAAATATTGTGAAAGCCTCTGTGTTTGTGTTTTCCTGATATTATCGATTGACTTTATTGTTTTGAATGTTTGTATCAGGGAACATTTAATTTTGTACCGTTGAAACACTAATTGGTTCATCATGTGGGCACCAGCTCTACACAATCCTATGTTCTAGAGAGCAATCTAGAGAAACTGCGACAAACAAATATCATATTTCTGTTTGTATAGATGACATTTTATGCACTTGCCTAACGAAAAGACTTTCCTTTTCTAGAAAACCATTTTTACTGTGATTTTTTCGGTCCATTGCAGACGAATTCCACACCAGTTTGTCCAGATATGACTGGATGAAACCGGAAATACCCAGGATTGTTCTGGATAACTCAATCCCAGATTTTGCTACAGCCTCTTTGTTTGTGTTTTTCGGATATTTTCCATGGACTTTATTGTTTGAATGTTTTTTATCAGGGAACATTAAATTTTGTACCGTAGAAACACTAATTGGTTCATCATGTGGACATCAGCTCTACACATTCGTATTTTCTAGGGAGAAAGCTAGAGAAACTGCGGCAAACAAACATGATATTTCTGTTTGCTTCGATGACATTTGATGCACTTGCCTAACGAAAAGACTGCTTTTCTCCAAAACCATATTTACTGTGATTTTCTCTGTCCATTGCATATGAATTCCACACCACTTTGTCCGGATATGACTGGATGAAACCGGAAATATCCGGTTTTGTTTTGGCTAAAAACCCAGATATTGCTACAACCTCTGTGTTTGTTTTTTCTGGATATTCAATGGACTTTATTGTTTTGAAAGTTTTTTTATCGGGGAACATTTTGTTTTGAGCTTGTATACAGTAATTGGTTCCAAACGGAGACACCAGCACTATATATTCATATTTTCTAAGGAGAAAGCTAGAGGAACTGCGGCAAACAAACATGATATTTCTGTTAGTATCGATAACATTTTATGCACTTGCCTAACGAAAAGACTTTGCTTTTCTCCAAAACCATTTTTACTCTGATTTTCTCGGTCCAATGCATACGAATTCCAAACCACTCTTTCTGGATATGACTGGATGAAACCAGAAATATCCGGTTGTGTTTTGCCTAACTCATTCCGAAATATTGTGAAAGTTTCTGTGTTGGTGTTTTCTGGATATTATCGATGGTCTTTATTGTTTTGAATGTTTTTATCAGGGAACATTTATTTTTGTACCCTTAAAAAACACTAATTGGTTCATCATGGGGACACCAGCTCTACACATTCTTATTTTCTAGGGAGAAAGCTAGAGGAACTGCGGCAAACACACATGATATTTCTGTTTGTGTAGATGACATTTTATGCACTTGCCTAACGAAAAGACTTTGCTTTTCTCCAAAACCATTTTTACTGTGATTTTCTCGGTCCATTGCATACGAATGCCACACCACATTATCCGGATATGACTGGATGAAACCAGAAATATCCAGTTTTGTTTGGGCTAACTCAATCCCAGATATTGCTACAGCATCTGTGTTTGTGTATTCCTGATATTATCCAAGGACTATATTTTTTTGCATGTTTTTTTCAGGGAACATTTGATTTTGTGCTTGGAAACATTAATTCGTTCCACATGGAGACACCAGCTCTACACATTCGTATTTTCTAGGGAGAAAGCTAGAGGAACTGTGGCAAACAAACATGATATTTCTGTTTGTCTAGATGACATTTTATGCACTTGCCTAACGAAAAGACTTTGCTTTTCTCCAATCCATTTTTACTGTGATTTTCTCGGTCCATTGCATACGAATTCCACACCAGTTTCTCCGGATATGACTGGATGAAAACGGAAATATCCAGTTTAGTTTTGGCTGACTCAATCCTAGATATTGCTACAGCTTCTGTGTTTGTGTATTCCTGATATTATCCACGGACTTTATTGGTTTGAATGCTTTTTATCAGGGAACATTTAATTTTGTGCTTGGAAACACTAATTGGTTCCACATGGAGACACCATCTCTACACATTTGTATTTTCTAGGGAGAAAGCTAGAGGAATTGCGGTAAACAAACATGATATTTCTGTTTGTATAGATGACATTTTATGCAATTGCCTAAAAAAAAACTTTGCTTTTCTCCAAAACCATTTTCACTGTGATTTTCTCAGTCCCTTGCATACGAATTCCACACCACTTTGTCAGGATGTGGCTGGATGAAACCGGAAATCTCTTTTCTTTTTTTGGCTAACTCAATCCCAGATATTGCTACAGCCTCTCTGTTTGTGTTTTCCTGATATTATCCACGGACTTTATTGGTTTGTATGTTTTTTATCAGGGAACATTTAATTTTGTGCTTGTAATACTAACTGGTTCCAGTATTGTGTTTTGGCTAACACAATCCGAAATATTGTGAAAGCCTCTGTGTTTGTGTTTTCCTGATATTATCGATTGACTTTATTGTTTTGAATGTTTGTATCAGGGAACATTTAATTTTGTACCGTTGAAACACTAATTGGTTCATCATGTGGGCACCAGCTCTACACAATCCTATGTTCTAGAGAGCAATCTAGAGAAACTGCGACAAACAAATATCATATTTCTGTTTGTATAGATGACATTTTATGCACTTGCCTAACGAAAAGACTTTCCTTTTCTAGAAAACCATTTTTACTGTGATTTTTTCGGTCCATTGCAGACGAATTCCACACCAGTTTGTCCAGATATGACTGGATGAAACCGGAAATACCCAGGATTGTTCTGGATAACTCAATCCCAGATTTTGCTACAGCCTCTTTGTTTGTGTTTTTCGGATATTTTCCATGGACTTTATTGTTTGAATGTTTTTTATCAGGGAACATTAAATTTTGTACCGTAGAAACACTAATTGGTTCATCATGTGGACATCAGCTCTACACATTCGTATTTTCTAGGGAGAAAGCTAGAGAAACTGCGGCAAACAAACATGATATTTCTGTTTGCTTCGATGACATTTGATGCACTTGCCTAACGAAAAGACTGCTTTTCTCCAAAACCATATTTACTGTGATTTTCTCTGTCCATTGCATATGAATTCCACACCACTTTGTCCGGATATGACTGGATGAAACCGGAAATATCCGGTTTTGTTTTGGCTAAAAACCCAGATATTGCTACAACCTCTGTGTTTGTTTTTTCTGGATATTCAATGGACTTTATTGTTTTGAAAGTTTTTTTATTGGGGAACATTTTGTTTTGAGCTTGTATACAGTAATTGGTTCCAAACGGAGACACCAGCACTATATATTCATATTTTCTAAGGAGAAAGCTAGAGGAACTGCGGCAAACAAACATGATATTTCTGTTAGTATCGATAACATTTTATGCACTTGCCTAACGAAAAGACTTTGCTTTTCTCCAAAACCATTTTTACTCTGATTTTCTCGGTCCAATGCATACGAATTCCAAACCACTCTTTCTGGATATGACTGGATGAAACCAGAAATATCCGGTTGTGTTTTGCCTAAATCATTCCGAAATATTGTGAAAGTTTCTGTGTTGGTGTTTTCTGGATATTATCGATGGTCTTTATTGTTTTGAATGTTTTTATCAGGGAACATTTATTTTTGTACCCTTAAAAAACACTAATTGGTTCATCTTGGGGACACCAGCTCTACACATTCTTATTTTCTAGGGAGAAAGCTAGAGGAACTGCGGCAAACACACATGATATTTCTGTTTGTATAGATGACATTTTATGCACTTGCCTAACGAAAAGACTTTGCTTTTCTTCAAAACCATTTTTACTGTGATTTTCTCTGTCCATTGCATACGAATTCCACACAAGTTTCTCAGGATATGACTGGATAAAACCGGAAATATCCATTTTAATTTTGGCTAACTCAATCCCAGATATTGCTACAGCCTCTTTCTTTGTGTATTCCTGATATTATCGACAGAATTTATGGGTTTGAATGTTTTTTATCAGGGAGCATTTAATTTTGTGCTTGGAAACACTAATTGGTTCCACATGGAGACACACGCTCTACACATTCATATTTTCTAGTGAGAAAGCTAGAGGAACTGCGGTAAACAAACACTATATTTCTGTTTGTATAGATGACAGTTTTTGCACTTGCCTAACGAAAAGACTTTGCTTTTCTCCAAAACCATTTTTACTGTGATTTTCTCGGTCCATTGCATACGAATTCTACTCCACTTTGCCCGGATATGACTGGATGAAACCGGAAATATTCATTTTTTTTTTGGCTAACTAAACCCCAGATATTGCTACAGCCTCTGTGTTTGCGTTTGCCTGATATTATCCATGGACTTTATTGGTTTGAATGTTTTTTTATCAAGGAACATTTAATTTTGTGCTGCGAAACAATAATTGTTTCCACATGGAGACACCAGCTCTACAAATTCCTATTTTCTAGGGAGAAAGCTAGAGGAACTGCGGCAAAAAAACATGATATTTCTGTTTGTATAGATGACATTTTATGCACTTGCCTAATGAAACGACTTTGCTTTTCTCCAAAACCATTTTTTCTGTGATTTTTTCGGTCCATTGCATAAGAATTCCACACCAATTTTTCCGGATATGACTGGAAGAAACCAGAAATATCCGGTTGTGTTTTGTCTAACTCAATCAGAAATATTGTGAAAGTTTCTGTGTTTGTTTTCTGCATATTATCAATGGACTTTTTGTTTTCAATGATTTCAGAAGGGAGCATATAATTTCGTACCGTTGTAACGCTAATTGGTTCATCATGGGAACACCAGCTCTGCACTTTCTTATTTTCTAGGGAGAAAGCTAGAGGAACTGCGGCAAACAAACATGATATTTCTGTTTGCATAGATGACATTTTATGCACTTGGCTAACGAAAAGACTTTGCTTTTCTCTAAAACCATTTGTACTGTTATATACTCGCTCCATTGCATACGAATTCCAAACCACTTTGTCCGCATATGAGTGGATGAAACCAGAAATATCCGGTTGTGTTTTGCCTAACTCAATCCGAAATATTGGTAAAGTTTCTGTGTTTGTGTTTTCCTTATATTATCCACGGACTTTATTGTTTTGAATGTTTTTATCAGGGAACATTTAATTTTGTGTTGCAAACACTAATTAGTACCACATGGAGACACAAGCTCTACAAATTCCTATTTTCTAGGGAGAAAGCTGGAGGAACTGCGGCAAACAAACATGATATTTCTGTTTGTATAGTTTACATTTTATGCACTTGCCTAACGAAAAGACTTTGCTTTTCTCCAAAACCATTTTTACTGTGATTTTCTCGGTCCATTGCATACGAATTCCACACCAGTTTCTCCAGATATGACTGGATGAAACCGGAAATATCTGGTTTTGTTTTGGCTAACTCAATCCCACATATTGCTACAGCCTCCTTGTTTATGTTTTCTGGATATTATAGATGGACTTTATTGTTTTGAATATTTTTATCAGTGAACTTTTAATTTTGTACCGTGAAACACTAATAGGTTCATCGTGGGGACACCAGCTCTACACATTCGTATATTCTAAGGAGAAAGCTAGAGGAACTGCGACAAAGAAACATGACATTTCTGTGTGTATAGATGACATTTTATGCACTTGCCTAACGAAAAGACTTTGCTTTTCTCCAAAACCATTTGTACTGTGATTTCCTCGGTCCATTGCATACGAATTCCACACCAGTTTGTCCATATATGACTGGATGAAACCGGGAATATCCAGTTTAATTTTGGCTAACTCAATCCCAGATATTGCTACAGCCTCTATGTTTGTGTGTTCCTGATATTATACATGGACCTTATTGTTTTGAATGTTTTTTATCAGGGAACATTTAATTTTGTGCTTGCAAACACTCATTGGTTCCACATGGAGACACCAGCTCTACACATTCATATTTTCTAAGGGGAAAGCTAGAGGAACCGTGGCAAACAAACATGATATTTCTGTTTGCCTAGATGACATTTTATGCACTGGCCTAACGAAAAGACTTTGCTTTTCTCCCAAACCATTTTTACTTTGATATTCTCGGTCCAATACATACAAATTCCACACCACTTTGTCCAGATATGACTGGAAGACACCAGAAATATCCAGTTGTGTTTTGGCTAACTCAATCAGAAATATTGTGAAAGTTTCTGTGTTTGTTTTTTGTGCATATTATCGATGGATTTTTTGTTTTCAATGATTTCAGAAGGGAGCATATAATTTTGTACCATTGTAACGCTAATTGGTTCATCATGGGAACACCAGCTCTACACATTCTTATTTTCTAGGGAGAAAGCTAGAGGAACTGCGGCAAACAAACATGATATTTCTGTTTGTATAGATGACATTTTATGCACTTGCCTAACGAAAAAACTTTGCTTTTCCCAAAATCACATTTACTGTGATTTTTTCAGTCCATTGCATAGGAATTCCACACCAGTTTGTCAGGATATGACTGGAAGAAACCGCAAATATCAGGTTTTGTTCTGGCTAACTCAATCCGAAATATTTTGAAAGTTTCTGTGTTTGTGTTTTCTGGATATTATCGATGGACTTTATTGTTTTGAATCTTTTTTATCAGGGAACATTTAATTTTGTTCTTGGAAACCCTAATTGGATCCACATGGAGACACCAGCTCTACACATTCCTATTTTCTAGGGAGAAAGCTAGAGGAACTGCGGCAAACAAACATGATATTCCTGTTTGTATAGATGACATTTTAAGCACTTGCCTAACGAAAAGACTTTGCTTTTCTACAAAACCATTTTTACTGTGATTTTCTCGGTCCATTGCATACGAATTCCACACTGCTTTGTCCGAATATGCCTGTATCTAACCCAAAATATCCGTTTGTGTATTGCTAACTCAACGCGAAATATTGTGAAAGTTTCTGTGTTTGTGTTTTCCTTATATTATCCACGGACTTTATTGTTTTGAAATTTTTTTATCAGGGAACACTTAATTTTGTGTTGCAAACACTAATTGGTTCCACATGGAGACACAAGCTCTACAAATTCCTATTTTCTAGGGAGCATGCTGGAGGAACTGCGGCAAACAAACATGATATTTCTGTTTGTATAGATTACATTTTATGCACTTGACTAACGAAAAGTCTTTGCTTTTCTCCAAAACCATTTTTACTGTGATTTTCTGGGTCCATTGCATACGAATTCCACACCACTTTGTCTGGATATGACTGGATGAAACCGGAAATATCCGGTTTTGTTTTGGCTAACTCAATCCCAGATATTGCTACAGCCTCCTTGTTTATGTTTTCTGGATATTATAGATGGACTTTATTGTTTTGAATATTTTTATCAGGGAAATTTTAATTTTGTGCTTGCAAACACTAATTGGTTCCACATGGAGACACTAGCTCTACACATTCATATTTTCCAAGGGGAAAGCTAGAGGACCCGTGGCAAACAAACATGATATTTCTGTTTGTCTAGATGACATTTTATGCACTTGCCTAACGAAAAGAGTTTGCTTTTCTCCAAACCCATTTTTACTTTGATATTCTCAGTCCAATACATGCAAATTCCACACCAGTTTGTCCAGATATGACTGGAAGTAACCAGAAATATCCGGTTGTGTTGTGGCTAACTCAATCCGAAACATTGTGAAAGCCTCTGTGTTTGTATTTTCTTGATATTATCGAGGGACCTATTGTTTTGAATGTTTTTATCAGGGAACTTTTAATTTTGTACCGTTGAAACACTAATTGTCTCATAATGGGAACCTCAGCTCTACACATTCGTATATTCTAGGGAGAAAGCTAGGGGAACTTCGGCAAACAAACATGATATTTCTGTTTATATAGATGACATTTTAGCTACTTGCCTAATGAAAAGACTTTGCGTTTCTCCAAAAAAATTTTTACTGTGAATTTCTCAGTCCATTGCATACGAATTACACACCAGTTTGTCCGGATATGCCTGAATGAAACTGGAAATATCCGGTTTTGTTTTGGCTAACTCAATCCCAGATATTGCTACAGCCTGTGTGTTTGTGTATTCCTGATATTATCCACGGACTATATTTTTTTAATGTTTTTTTTTGAGGGAACATTTAATATTGTGCTTGGAAACAGTAATTGGTTCCACATGGAGCCACCAGCTCTACACATTCGTATTTTCTAAGGAGAAAGCTAGAGGAACTGCGGCAAACAAACATGATATTTCTGTTTGTATAGATGACATTTTATGCACTTGCCTAACGAAAAGACTTTGCTTTTCTACAAAACCATTTGTACTGTGATTATCTCGGTCCACTGCATACGAATTCCACACCACTTTGTTCGGATATGACTGGATGAAACCAGAAATATCCGGTTGTGTTTTGGCTAACTCAATCCGAAATATTGTGAAAGCCTCTGTGTTTGTCTTCTGGATATTATCGATGGACATTATTGTTTTTTTTTATTTTTTTATTTAACTATTATTTAATGAATATAAATTTCCAAAGTATAGCTTATGGGTTACAATGGCTTCCCCCCTCCCATAACTTCCCTCCTGCCCGCAACCCTCCCCTTTCCTGCTCCCTTTCCCCTTCCATTCATGTAAAGATTCATTTTCAATTCTCTTTGTATACAGAAGATCAGTTTAGTATATATTAGGTAAAGATTTCAACATTTTGCCCATATAGCAACATAAAGTGACAAAACTACCATTGGATTACTAATTATAGCATTAAATAGCAATGTACAGCACATTAAAGACAGAGATCCTACATAATTTTTTTAAATTAATTAATTTTCTATGTCATTTCCATTTTAACACCAGGTTGTTTTTTTTTTTTTTCATTTCCAATTCTCTTTATATACAGAAGATCACTTCAGTATATAATTAGTAAAGACCTCATCAGTTTGTGCCCACACAGAAACTCAAAGTATAAAAATACTGTTTCAGTACTAGTTATAGCATCACTTCGCTTTAGACGACACATTAGGGACAGATCCCACATGGGGTGTAAGTACACAGTGACTCCTGTTGCTGATTTAACATTTTGACACTCCTGTTCATGGCGTCAGTAATCTCCCTAGGCTCTAGTCATGAGTTGCCAGGGCTATGGAAGCCTTTAGAGTTCGCTGACTTTGATCTTATTCCGATAGGGTCATAGTCAAAGTGGAAGTTCTCTCCTCCCTTCAGAGAAGGGTACCTCCTTCTTTGATGGCCCCGTTCTTTCCACTGGGATCTCACTCACCAAGATCATTCATTTAGGTCTTTTTTTTTCCATGATATCTTGGCTTTCCATGCCTGCTATACTCTCATGGGCTCTTCAGCCAGATCTCAATGCCTTGAGGGCTGATTCTGAGGCCAGAGTGTTGTTTAGGACATCTGCCATCCTATGAGTCTGCTGTGTATCCCACTTCCCATGTTGGATCTTTCTCTCCCTTTTTGATTCTATCAGTTAGTATTAGCAGATACTTGTCTTGTTTGTGTGATCTCTTTGACTCTTAGACCTATCAGAGCTATCAATTGTGAGCTGAAATTGATCACTTGGACTAGTGCGATGGCATTGGTACATGCCATCTTCATGGGATTGTGTTGGAATCCCCTGGCACATTTCTAACTCCACCTTTTGCGGCCAGTCCGAATGAGCATGTTCCAAATTGTTCATCTCCTCCCTCACTTTTTCCACTCTTAGATTTAACAGGGATCACTTTTCAGTTAAAATTTAAACACCTGAGAATAATTGTGGTTTAATTACTGAGTTCAACCAATAGTACTAGAACAACAACAACAACAACAACAAATACTAAAAAGGATAAAGTATTACATTGTACATCTAAAGTCAGGACAGGAGCTGATCAGTTCATTGTTGCTTATAGTGTCCATTTCACTTAACAGGTTTCCCCTTTGGCGCTCAGTTGTCACCGATCAGGGAAAACAAATGATATTTTTCTCTTTGGGACTGGCTTAATTCACTCAGCATGATGTTTTCCAGATTGCTCCATCTTGTTGCAAATGACTGGGTTTCGTTGTTTCTTACTGCTGTATAGTATTCTATGGAGTACATGTCCCATAATTTCTTTATCCAGTCTACTGTTGATGGGCATTTGGGTTGGTTCCAGGTCTTAGCTATTGTGAATTGAGCTGCAATAAACATTAATGTGCAGATGGCTTTTTTATTTGCCAAATTAATTTCCTTTGGGTAAATTCCAAGGAGTGGGATGGCTGGGTTGTATGGTAGGGTTATGTTCAGGTTTCTGAGGAATCTCCAGACAGACTTCCATAGTGGCTTAACCAGGTTGCATTCCCACCAACAGTGGATTAGTGTCCCTTTTTCCCCACATCCTCTCCAGCATCTGTTGTTGGTAGATTTCTGAATGTGAGCCATTCTAACCGGGGTGAGATGGAACCTCATTGTGGTTTTGATTTGCATTTCTCTGATTGCTAGTGATCTTGAACATTTTTTCATGTGTCTGTTGGCCATTTGGATTTCCTCTTTCGAAAAATGTCTATTGAGGTCCTTGGCCCATCTCTTAAGTGGGTTGTTTGTTTTGTTGTTGTGGATTTTCTTGATTTCTTTGTAGATTCTGGTTATCAATCCTTTATCTGTAGTATAGTTTGCGAATATTTTTTCCCATTCTGTTGGTTGCCTCTTCACTTTCCTGACTGTTTCTTTTGAAGTACAGAAACTTCTCAATTTGATGCAGTCCCAAATGTTAATTTTGGTTTTGACTGCCTGTGCTGTTGGAGTATTTTCCAGGAAGTCTTTGCTGTGCCTATATCTTGCAGGGTTTCTCCAATGCTCTCTAATAATTTGATGGTTTCGGGTCATAGATTTAAGTCTTTAATCCATGTTGAGTGAATTTTTGTGTAAGGTGATAGGTATGGGTCTTGCTTCAAGCTTCTGCACGTGGAAATCCAATTTTCCCAGCACCATTTATTGAATAGACTGTCCTTATTCCAGGGATTAGATTTGGATCTTTGGTCAAATATAAGTTGGCTGTAGATGTTTGGATTGATTTCTGGTGTTTCTATTCTGTTCCATTGGTCTATCCATCTGTTTCTGTACCAGTACCATGCTGTTTTGATAACAACTGCCCTGTAGTATGTCCTAAAATCAGGTATTGTGATGCCTCCGGCTTTGTTTTTGTTGTACAGGATTGCTTTGGCTATTCGAGGTCTTCTGTGTCTCCATATGAATTTCAGCATCATTTTTTCCAGATCTGAGAAGAAGGTCTTTGGGATCTTCATGGGTATTGCATTGAATGCATAAATTGCTTTTGGGAGAATAGACATTTTGATGATATTGATTCTTCCAATTCATGAGCATGGAAGATTTCTCCATTTTTTGGTATCCTCTTCTATTTCTTTCTGTAAGGTTTTGTAGTTTTCATCGTAGAGATCTTTAACGTCTTTGGTTAAGTTTATTCCAAGGTATTTGATTGTTTTTGTAGCTATTGTGAATGGCATTGATTTTAGAAGTTCTTCCTCAGCCGTGGCATTGCCTGTGTATACAAAGGCTGTTGATTTTTGTGCATTGATTTTATATCCTGCTTCTTTGCCAAACTCTTCGATGAGTTCCAGCAGTCTCTTAGTAGAGTTCTTTGGGTCCCCTAAATAAAGAATCATATCATCTGCAAAGAGGGATAGTTTGAGTTCGTCCTTCCCGATTTGTATCCCTTTAATTTCTTTTTCTTGCCTAATAGCTCTGGCCAAAACTTCCAGAACTATATTGAATAGCAGTGGTGAGAGAGGGCATCCCTGTCTGGTACCAGATTTCAGTGGAAATGCTTCCAACTTTTCCCCATTCAATAGGATGTTGGCCGTGAGTTTTTCATACATTGCTTTGATTGTATTAAGGAATGTTCCTTCCATACCCAGTTTGCTTAGAGTTTTCATCATGAAAGGGTGTTGTATTTTATCAAATGCTTTCTCTGCGTCTATTGAGAGAATCATATGGTTTTTCTTCTGCAGTCTGTTAATGTAGTGTATTACGTTGATTGTTTTGCGAATGTTGAACCATCCCTGCATACCGGGGATGAATCCCACTTGGTCTGGGTGGATGATCTTTCTGATGTGTTGTTGCATTCTATTGGCCAGAATTTTATTGAGGATTTTTGCATCTATGTTCATCAGGGATATTGGTCTGTAATTCTCTTTCAATGTTGCGTCTCTTTCTGGCTTAGGAATTAAGGTGATGGTGGCTTCATAGAAAGAATTTGGGAGGATTCCCTCTTTTTCGATTGCTCTGAATAGTTTGAGAAGAATTGGAGTTAGTTCTTCTCTAAATGTCTGGTAGAACTCAGCAGTGAATCCATCTGGCCCTGGGCTTTTCTTTGTTGGGAGGGCCTTTATTACTGTTTCAATTTCTGTGTCAGTTATTGGTCTGTTTAGGTTTTCTATGTCTTCCTAGCTCAATTTAGGGAGGTTGTATGTGTCCAAGAATCTGTCCATTTCTGATAGATTTCCCTGTTTGCTTGCATACAAGTCCTTTTAGCAATTTCTGATGATTCTTTTTATTTCTGTGGCGTCTGTTGTTACGTTTCCCATTTCATCTCTGATCCTATTGATTTGGGTCTTTTCTTTTTTTAGCTAGTTGTGCCAATGGGGTGTCAATTTTGTTTATTTTTTCAAAAAAACAGCTCATCGTTTGGCTGATTTTTTGTAATGTTTTTTTGGATTCAATCCTGTTGATTTCTTCTCTGATTTTAATTATTTCTCTTCTCCTACTGGGTTTGGGTTTGGTTTGCTGCAGATTTTCTAGATCCTTGAGATGACTTGAAAGCTCATCTATTTGGTGCTTTTCCAATTTCTTGATGTAGGCACCTATTGATATAAACTTTCCTCTTAACACTGCTTTTGTTGTATCCCATAGGTTTTGGTATGTTGTGCTGTTATCCTCATTTACTTCCAGAAAATTTTTGATTTCTCTTTTAATTTCTTCTATGACCCATTGTTCATTCAGGAGCATGCTGTTCAATCTCCATGTGTTTGCACATGCTCTAGGGATTCCTGAGTTGCCAATTTCCAATTTCATTCCTTTGTGGTCTGAGAAGCTGCATGGTATGATTCTAATTCTTTTGAATTTGCTGAGACTTGCTTTATGGCCTAGTATGTGGTCAATCCTAGAGAGGGTTCCATGTACTGCTGAGAAGAATGTAAAGTCCTTAGATGTAGGATGAAATGTTCTGTAGATATCTGTTAGATCCATTTGGGCTATAGTGTCATTTAAATCTACTGTCTCCTTGTTGATCTTCTGTCCTGTTGATCTGTCTATCTCTGAGAGTGGAGTATTGAAGTCCCCCAGTACTATTGTATTGGGGTCTAAGTCTCCCTTTAAGTCCCTTAACAAGTCTTTTAAATAAGCTGGTGCCCTGTAATTAGGTGCATATACATTGATAATCGTTATATCTTCCTGTTGAATGGATCCCTTAATCATTATATAGTGCCCCTCTTTGTCTCTCCTAACAGTTTTTGTGGTAAAGTTTATGTTGTCCGATATTAAGATGGCTACGCCTGCTCTCTTTTCATTTCTGTTGGCGTGGTATATCTTTTTCCAGCCTTTGACTCTCAGCCTGTATGGATCATTGTTGGATAGATGGGTTTCTTGTAAGCAGCAAAAGGATGGGTTTTGTTCCTTAACCCAATCAGCCAATCGGTGTCTTTTAACTGGACAGTTCAAGCCATTAACATTCAATGTGACTATTCAGAAGGAGTAACTTTGCCCTGCCATTAGCCAAAGATACTTTCTAATATATGGTTTGAGATTCCTGTGATCGTTTGGTGTGAGGTTTCCTACCTTTACCTTCTTTCATATTGGTGACCATGTTTCTGTGTTTCTGTATGTAACACATCTTTAAGCATCTTTTGCAGGGCTGGACGAGTGGCGACAAATTCTTTCAATGTCTGTTTGCTGTGAAAGGTCTTTATTTCACCTTCATTCATAAATGAGAGCTTTGCAGGATATAATATTCTGGGCTGGCAGTTTTTCTCTCTTAGCACCTGGGCTATGTCTCGCCATTCTCTCCTAGCTTGTAGGGTTTCTGAAGAGAAGTCAGCTATGAGTCTAATTGGAGATCCTCTGAGAGTAATCTGGCGTTTCTCTCTTGCACATTTTAGGATCTTTTCTTTGTGTTTCACTGTGGTGAGTTTGATTACGACGTGTCGTGGTGAGGATCTCTTTTGGTCATGTTTATTAGGGGTTCTATGAGCTTCCTGTATTAGGATGTCTCTGTCTTTCTCCAAACCTGGGAAATTTTCTGCTAGTATCTCACTAAAAAGGCCTTCTAATCCTTTCTCTCTCTCCATGCCTTCAGGTACTCCTAGAACCCGAATGTTGGGTTTTTTAAGAGTATCCTGTAGATTCCTGACAGTATTTTTTAGATTTCTAATTTCTTCTTCTTTTCTTTGATTTGATTGTTTCCTTTCCTGTTCTCTGTCTTCTAAGTCTGATATTCTCTCTTCTGCTTCGTCCATTCTGTTTTTAAGACTCTCTAATGTGTTTGCATTTGATCTATTGAATTCTTCATTTCATTATGATTTCTCATCACTATCACCATTTCTTGTTCCACTAGTTGTTTCATTTCAATTTCATTCCTCCTTAATATTTCATTTTCACAAGAGAGATTTTCTATCTTGTCCATTAAAGATTTCTTTAGTTCAAAAATTTGTTTTTGAGAACTTCTTAATGTTTTTATCAATTTTTTGAGATCTGCTTCTTGCATTTCTTCGATCTCCTCATCTTCATAATCTTGAATTGGGGTGTCTTTTCCATTTTGGGGCGTCATAGTGTCTTCCTTGTTCTTGTTAGCTTGGTTTTTGCGTTTGTTGTTTGGCATGTTGGAGATATTTGGTTTCTTCACTGTGGTGTTTTTTCTTGTTACACTATGGCTCTATATTAAGTGGACTGTCTGCTTTCAGTGGTGCCTTAGAGGCTTGAGATGAGCGTGGACTGAGAGCTGTGTTTGGTTCCTCAGGGCTGAGGGTGTGTCAAAGAAGACACTCCCAGGTTAGGTGTGGTAAATCTCTCTTGTAAGACCCCCCAAGGTGTCTCACAATTCTACCGACCCCAGAAACACGAATTCCACTCCAATCGCTGCAAAGGGCATGAGGAAGTTTATTACATCTGCGCAGATGGGCCGTCTCAAATTACAACAGCACCCTCTGTTGCAGTGCAAGAAGAGAGGCCCCGATCATCAATCGCACAAAGTATTTAAGGCTTAAAACCACAACATTAGCATACCTCCACAGCATTACAAAAGATCACAAGATAAACCACAGCATGACAAATTTTCACAAGATAAAGGGTTTTTCCAGGGTAAGGAAACAAAGTCCTTGAGCAAGCACAAATACGGGGTCATCGTGACCAAAAACTTAACATAGCTCCTAAAATAATTATCACATGCTCAATTATCTCATGAAAGCATTAACACAATCATCACATGCTTCAGCTAAAGTTTAGTTTTCTTACAAAAGCATTTTGCAAACCCAGCCATTTTGTACAAAAGCAGAACAGTATGCAGTTAGCTCACAAGCAACTTCATTTTAACCCCATCCTGCCTTATTTTCTCATTCCCTTAATGCTTTCACTCTCTTTTTTGATTCAAAAGGGAAGTAATTCCGCACAGCTGAATGTAAATGGAGGTAGTTAGCAGGCAAATGATATACCCACAGGAGCCAGAGATAGGAAGCTCTTTCCCACGGACCACACAGGGAATCTCTGCTGCCCTCAGTGTGGGCTCCAATTCTCCTGCAATCTCCCACTGGGTTGCCAAGTTAGATGCTAATCACCTGTTATTTCACCCCTCCCCCCAAAGTCAGGTTTTTCTGCTAGGCTCAGGGCTGGTCAGACCTGAGGTCGCCCTGCTTATGACGTATGTCCAAAATGGCGCCTGCTCTGTCTTGCTCGCCTTTGAGAGGTGAGCGGAGAGAGAGAAACTTGTGTCCGTATCGGTCGCTTTTTTTTATTTTTTCCTCTCTCTCTTCTAGTTAGCCTGGTGAACTTTTCCCCACGAAGTTTCAAGCCTTGTTCCCTCTAGCCTCCTCTTTCCGCTTCCCCGCTGGTGTCTCGGGCTATTGTGGTTGGGTTCACCTTGCGTTCCAGCGCTGGTGCATTGAGTCTGCTGCTGGTGTCCCGAAGTTGGGCTCCCACGCTCTCCAAGCAGGTACACTGTGAATCTCTAAATCCGGAAGAGTTTCGTATGCTGTTTCATCCCCTACTCTTCCTTCACACTGCAGTATCTCAACTTATATTAACCGGTCTCTCTCTCCGGACTAATAGTGTGCTCCCTTCCTATTCCGCCATCTTGCCGAACATCCAATGGACTTTATTGTTTTGAATGTTTTTAATATGGGAGATTTAATTTTGTGCAGTAGAACACTCATTGATTCCACATGGGAACTCTAGCTCTACACATTCGTATTTTCTAGTGAGAAAGCTAGAGGAATTGCGACAAACAAACATGATATTTCTGTTTGTATACATGACATTTTATGCACTTGCCTAAGGAAAATATGTTGCTTTTCTCCAAAACCAATTTTCTGTGATTTTCTGGGTCCATTGCATAAAAATTGCACACCACTTTGTCCAGATATGACTGGATGAAACCAGAAATATACAGTTGTGTTTTGGCTAACTCAATCCAAAATATTGCTACAGACTCTTTGTGTGTGTTTTCTGGATATTATCAACGGACTTATTGTTTTGAATGTTTTTATCAGGGAACATTTAATTTTCTATCGTTGAAACACTAATTGGTCCATCATGGGAACACCAGCTCTACACATTCGTATTTTCCAGGGAGAAAGCTAGAGGAACTGCGGCAAACAAACATGATATTTCTGCTTGTATAGATGACATTTTATCTATTTGCCTAACGAAAAGACTTTGCTTATCCCCAAAACCATTTTTACTCTGATTTTATCGGTCCATTGCATGCGAATTCCAAACCACTTTGTTCAGATATGACTGGATGAAACGAGAAATATCCGGTTGTGTTTTGGGTAACTCAATCCGAAATATTGTGAAAGCCTCTGTGTTTGTGTTTTCTGGATATTATCGATGTACTTTATTATTTTGAATATTTTTATGAGGGAACATTTAATTTTGTACCGTTGAAACACTAATTGGTTTCTCATGGGAACACCAGCTCTACACCTTCGTATTTTCTATGGAGAAAACTAGAGGAACTGCGGCAAACAAACATGATATTTCGTTTTGTATAGATGACATTTTATGCACTTGCCTAAAGAAAAGACTTTGCTTTTCTCCAAAACCATTTGTACTGTGATTTTCTCGGTCCCTTGCATACGAATTCCACACCAGTTTGTCCGGATATGACTGGATGAAACTGGAAATATCCGGGTTTGTTTTGGCTAACTCAATCCCAGATATTGAAACAGCCTCTCTGTTTGTGTTTTCTGGATATTATCCATGGACTTTATTGTTTTCAATGATTTTTATCGGGGAACATTTAATTTTGTGCTTGGAAACACTAATTGGTTCCACATGGAGACAACAGCTCTACATATTTGTATTTTCTAGGGAGAAAGCTAGAGGAACTGCGGCAAGCAAACATGGTATTTCTCTTTGTGTAGATGACATTTTATCTACTTGCATAACGAAAAGACTTTGCTTTTCTTCCACACCATTTTTACTGTGACTTTCTCGGTCCATTGCATATGAATTCCACCCCAGTTTTTCCAGATATGGCTGGATGAAACCGGAAATATCCTGTTTTGTTCTGCCTAACTCAATCCCAGATATTGCTACAGCCTCTGTGTTTGTGTTTTCCGGATATTATCCACGGACTTTATATTTTTAAAGTTTTTTATCGGGGAACATTTAATTTTGTGCTTGGAAACCCTAATTCGTTTCACATGGAGACACAAGCTCTTCACATTCGTATTTTTAAGGCAGAAAGCTAGAGGAACTGCGGCAAACAAACATGATATTTCTGTTTGTCTAGATGAGATTTTATGCACTTGCCTAATGAAAAGACTTTGCTTTTCTCCAAAACCATTTTTACTGTGATTTTCTCGGTCCATTGCATACGAATTCCACACCACTTTTTCCAGATATGACTGGATAAAACCAGAAATACCCGGTTGTGTTTTGGCTAACTCAATACGAAATATTGTGAAGCCTCTGTGTTTCTGTTTTAGGGATATTATCAATGGACTTTATTTTTTTGAATATTTTTATCAGGGAACCTTTAATTTTGTACCCCAGAAACACTAATTGGTTCATCATGGGGACACCAGCTCTATACATTCGTATTTTTAAGTCAGAAAGCTAGAGGAACTGCGGCAAACAAACATGGTATTTCTGTTTGTCTAGATGAGATTTTATGCACTTTCATAAAGAAAAGACTTTGCTTTTCTACAAAACAATTTTTACTGTTTATTTCTTGGTCCATTGCATACGAATTCCACAGAAGTGTGTCCAGAAATGACTGGATGAATACAGAGATAGTCGGGTTTTTTTTTTTTTTTTTTGCTAACTCAATCGCAGATATTGCTACAGCCTCTCTGTTTGTGTTTTCTGGACATTATAAATGGACTTTATTGTTTTGAATGTTTTTTATCGGGGAACATTATATTTTGAGCTTGGATACAGTAATTGGTTCCACATGGAGACACCAGCTCTACATATTCGTATTTTCTAGTGAGAAAGCTAGAGGAAATGTGGCAAACAAACACGGTATTTCTGTTTGTATAGATGACATGTTATGTACTTGCCTAATGAAAAGACTTTGCTTTTCTCCAAAACCATTCTCACTGTGATTTTCTCAGTCCATTGCATACGAATTCCACACCACTTTGTCAAAATATGACTGGATGAAAACAGAAATATCCGGTTGTGTTTTAGCTAACTCAATCTGAAATATTGTGGAAGCCTCTGTGCTTTTGTTTTCTAGATATTATCGATGGACTTTATTGTTTTGAATATTTTTATCTGGGAACATTTATTTTAGTACCGTAGAAACACTAATAGGTTCATCATGGGGACACAAGCTCTACACATTCGTATTTTCTAGTGAGAAAGCTAGAGAAACTGCCACAAACAAATATGATATTTCTGTTTGTATCGATGACATTTTATGCACTTGCCTAACAAAAAGACTTTTCTTTTCTCCAAAACCATTTTTACTGTGATTTTCTCGGTCCATTGCATACGAATTCCAAACCAGTTTGACTGGATATGACTCGATGTAACCGGAAATATGCGGTTTTGTTTTGGCTAACTCAATTCCAGATATTGCTATAGCCCCTGTGTTCATTTTTCTGGATAATATTAGTGGACTTTATTGTTTTGAATGTTTTTTATCGGGGGACCTTTTATTTTGAGCTTGGATACAGTAATTCGTTCCACATGGAGACACCAGCTTACACATCCCTATTTTCTAGGGAGAAAGCTAGAGGGACTGTGGAAACAAACATGAGGTTTCTGTTTGTATAGATGACATTTTATGCACTTGCCCAATGAAAAGACTTTGCTTTTCTCCAAAACCATTTTTACTGTGATTTTCTCGGTCCATTGCATGCGAATTCCACAGCAGTTTGTCCGGATATGACTGGATGAAACCGGAAATACCTGGGTTTGTTTTGGCTAACTAAATCCCAGATTTTGCTACAGCCTCTGTGTTTGTGTTTTCTGGATATTTTCCATGGACTTTATCGTTTTGAATATTTTTTATCAGGGAACATTTAATTTTGTGCTTGGAAAAACTAATTGGTTCCACATGGAGACACCAGCTCTACACATTCGTATTTTCTAGGGAGAAAGCTCAAGGAACTGCGGCAAACACACAAGATATTTTTATTAATATAGATGACATTTTATGCACTTTCCTAATGAAAAGACGTTGCTTTTCTCCAAAACCATTTTTACTCTGATTTTCTCGGTCCATTGCATGCGATCCACACCACTTTGTCCGGATATGACTGGATGAAACCAGAAAAATGTGGATGTGTTTTGGCTAACTCATTCTGAAATATTTCTATAGCTTCTGTGTTTGTGTATTGATGATATTATCCACGGAATTTATTGTTTTGCATGTTTTTATCAGGGAGCATTTAATTTTGTACCACTGAAACACTAATTGGTTGATCATGGCAACACCAGCTCTACACATTCCTATTTTCTAGGGAGAAAGCAAGAGGAACTGCGGCAAACAAACATGATATTTCTGTTTGTATAGATTACATTTTATGCTCTTGCCTAACGAAAAGACTTTGCTTTTCTCCAAAACCATTTGTACTGTGATTTTCTAGGTCCATTGCATATGAATTCCACACCACTTTGTCTGGATATGACTGAATGAATACAGAAATATCCGGTTTTGTTTTGGCTAACTCAATCCCAGATATTGCTACAGCCTCTGTGTTTGTTTTTTCTGGATATTATTAATGGACTTTATTTTTTTGAATGTTTTTTATCAGGGAACATTTCATTTTCAGCTTGATAGAGTAATTGGTTCCACATGAGACACCAGCTCTGCACATTCGTATTTGCTAAGGAGAAAGCTAGTGGAACTGTGGCAAACAAACATGATATTTCTGTTTGTATAGATGACATTTTATGCATTTGCCTAATGAAAAGACTTTGCTTTTCTGTAAAATTATTTTACTGTGATTTTCTTGATGCATTGCGTTCCAATTCTACACTACTTTGTCCGGATATGACTGGATGAATCCAGAAATATACGGTTGTGTTTCGGCTAACTGAATCCAAAATATTGTGAAAGCCTCTGTGTTTGTTTTTTCTGGATATTATCGATGGACTTTATTGTTTTGAATGTTTTTCATCAGGGTACATTTTATTTTGAGCTGGGATACAGTAAATGGTTCCACATGGAAACACCAGCTCTACACATTCTTATTTTCTAGGGAGAAAGCTAGAGGAACTGTGGCAAACAAACATGATTTTTCTGCTTGTATAGATGATATTTTATGCACTTGCCTAACGAAAAGACTTTGCTTTTCTCCAAAACCATTTTTACTGTGATTTTCTCAGTCCATTGCATACGTATTCCACACCAGTTTGTCCGGATATGACTGGATGAAACCGGAAATATCCGGTTTTTTTTGGCTAAATGAATTCGAAATATTGTGAAAGCCTCTGTGTTTGTGTTTTCTGGATATTATCAATGGACTTATTGTTTTGAATGATTTTATCAGGGAACATTTAATTTTGTACCGTTGAAATATTAATTGGTTCATAATGGGAACACCAGCTCTACATATTCGTATTTTCTAGGGAGAAAGCTAAAGGAATTGTGGCAAACAAACCTGATATTTCTATTTGTATAGATGATATTTTATGCACTTGCCGAACGCAATGAGTTTGATTTTCCCCAAAACTATTATACAGTGATTATCTCAGTCCATTGCATACAAATTCCACAGCACTTTGTCCAGATATGACTGCATGAAACCGGAAATATCCGGTTTTATTTTGGCTAACTCAATCCCAGATACTGCGACAGCCTCTGTGTTTGTGTTTTCTGGATATTACCAACGGACTTTATTGTTTTGAATGTTTTTTATCGGGAACATTATATTTTGAGCTTGGATACAGTAATTGGTTCCACAAGGACACACCAGCTCTACATATTTGTTTTTTTAAAGGGAGAAAGCTAGAGGAAATGGGACAAACAAACATGATATTTCTGTTTGTATAGATGACATTTTATGCACTTGCCTAACGAAAAGTCTTTGCTTTTCTCCAACACCATTTTTACTGTGATTTTCTCGGTCCATTGCATACAAATTCCACAGCAGTTTGTCTGGATATGACTGGATGAAAGCAGAAATATCCGGTTGTGTTTTGGCTAACTCAATCACAGATTTTGCTACAGCCTCTGTGTTTGTGTTTTCTGGATATTATCGATGGACTTTATGGTTTTGAATGTTTTTATCAGGGAACATTGAATTTTGTACCGTTGAAATACCAATTGCTTCTACATGGGGACACCAGCTATACATATTCATATTATCTAAGCAGAAAGCTAGAGGAACTGGGCGAAACAAACATCATATTTCTGTCAGTATCGATGATATTTTATGCACTTGCCTAACGACAAGATTTGTTTTTCTCCAAAACCATTTTTACTGTGATTTTCTCGGTCCATTGCCTACGAATTCCACACCAGTTTGTCTGGATATGACTGGATGAAACCGGAAATATCCGGTTTTGTTTTGGCTAACTCAATCCCAGATATTGCTACAGCATCTGTGTTTGTGTATTCCTGATATTATACATGGACCTCACTGCTTTTAATGTTTTTTTCCTGATATTATCCAAGGACTATATTTTTGCATGTTTTTTATCAGGGAACATTTAATTTTGTACCGTTGAAACACTAATTGGTTCATCATGGGGACACCAGCTCTACACATTCGTATTGTCTAGGGAGAAAACTAGAGGAACTGTGGCAAACATATATGATATTTCTGTTTGTATAGAGGACATTTTATGCACTGGCCTAATGAAAAGACTTTGCTTTTCTCCAAAACCATTTTTACTGTGATTTTCTTGGTCCATTGCATATGAATTGCACACCCATTTTTCCGGATATGACTGGATGAAACCGGAAATATCCGCTTTTTTTTGGCTACCTCAATCCCAGATATTGCTACAGCCTCTGAGTTTGTGTATTCCTGATATTATCCGCAGATTGTATTATTTTGAATGTTTTTTTATCAAGGAACATTAGATTTTGTGCTTTGAAACACTAATTGGTTCCACATGGAGACACCAGCTCTACACATTCCTATATTCTAGGGAGAAAGGTAGAGGAACTGCGACAAACAAACATGATATTTCTGTTTGTATAGATGACATTTTATGCACTTGACTAATAAAAGACTTTGCTTTTCCCAAAAACCATTTTTACTGTGATTTTCTCTGTCCATTGCATACAAATTCCAAACCAATTTTTCCGGATATGACTGGATAAAAGCAGAAATATCCTGTGTTTTGGCTAACTCTATCGGAAATATTGTGAAAGCCTCTGTGTTTCTGTTTATGGATATTATCAACAGACTTTATTGTTTTGAATGTTTTTATCAGGGAACATTTAATTTTGTACCGTTGAAACACTAATTGGTTGATCATGGGAAAGGCATCTCTACACATTTGTATTTTCTAGGGAGAAAGCTACAGGAACTGCAGCAAACAAACATGATATTTCTGTTTGTATAGATGACATTTTATGCACTTGCCTAACGAAAAGTCTTTGCTTTTCTCCAAAAAAATTTTTACTCTGATTTTCTTGGTCCATTGCATACGAATTCCAAACTGTTTTTTCCGGATATGACTGGATGAAACCGTTAATATCCGGTTGTGTTTTGGCTAACTCAACCCGAAACTTTGTAGAAGACTCTATGTTTCTCTTTTCTGGATATTATTGATGGACTTTATTAAATTGAATGTTTTTTTATCAGGGAACATTTACTTTAGTACCTTTGAAACAATAATTGGCTCATCATTGGAACACCAGCTCTACACATTCGTATTTTCTAGGGAGAAAGTGGAAAGAACTGCGGTAAACAAACATGATATTTCTGTTTGTATAGATGACATTTTATGCCCTTCCCTAACGAAAAGACTTTGCTTTTCTCCAAAATCATTTTTACTGTGATTTTGTCGGTCCATTGCATGTGAATTCCACACCAGTTTGTCCGGATATGACTTGATGAAACCAGAAATATCTGGTTGTGTTTTGGCTATATCAATCCGAAATATTGTGATAGATTCTGTGTTTGTTTTTTCCTGATATTATCCACGGACTTTATTGGTTTGAATGTTTTTTATCAGGGAACATTGAATTTTGTGATTGGAAACACTAATTGGTTCATCATGGGAACACCAGCTCTACACATTCGAATTATCTAGGGAGAAAGCTAGAAGAACTACGGCAAACAATCATGATATTTCTGTTTGTCTAGATGACATTTTATGCAGTTTCCTAACGAAAACACTTTGCTTTTCTCCAAAACCATTTTTACTGTGATTTTCTCAGTCCATTGCATACGAATTCCACATCACTTTGTCGAGATATGACTGGATGAAACCAGAAATATCCGGTTCTGTTTTGGCTAACTCAATCCAAAATATTGTGAAAGCCTCTGTGTTTATGTTTTCTGGATATTATCGAGGGACTTTATTGTTTTGAATGTTTTTAAAGGGGAACATTTAATTTGTACTGTTGAAATATTAGTTGGTTCATAATGGGAACACCAGCTCTACACATTCGTATTTTCTAGGGAGAAAGCTAGAGGAACTGCGGCAAACAAACAGGATATTTCTGTTTGTATCAATGCCATTTTATGCACTTGCCTAACGAAAAGACTTTGCTTTTCTCCAAAACCATTTGTACTGTGATTATAGCGGTCCATTGCATAAAATTCCACAACAGTTTGTCCGGATATGACTGGATGAAACCGAAATATCCGGGTTTGTTTTGGCCAACTCATCCCAGATATTGCTACATCCTCTGTGTTTGTGTTTTCTGGATATTATCCACGGATTTTATTGTTTTGAATGTTTTTTATCGGGGAACATTTAATTTTGTATCGTAGAAACATTAATTGGTTCATCATGGGAAGACTAGCTCTACATATTCGTATTTTCTAGGGAGATAGCTAGAGGAACTGTGGCAAACAAACATGATATTTCTGTTTCTATAGATGATATTTTATGCACTTGCCTAACGAAAACTTTGTTCTTCTCCAAAACAATTTTTACTGTGATTTTCTCGGTCCATTGCATACGGATTCCAGGCCACTTTGTCAGGATATGAATGGATGAAACCGGAAATATCCGGTTGTGTTTTGGCTAACTCAATCCCAGATATTGCTACAGCCTCTGTGTGTGTGTTTTCTGATACTATCAATGGTCTTCATTGTTTTGAATGTTTTTCATCAGGGTACATTTTATTTTGAGCTGGGATACAGTAAATGGTTCCACATGGAGACACCAGCTCTACACATTCCTATTTTCTAGGGAGAAAGCTAGAGGAACTGTGGCAAACAAACATGATTTTTCTGCTTGTATAGATGATATTTTATGCACTTGCCTAACGAAAAGACTTTGCTTTTCTCCAAAACCATTTTTACTGTGATTTTCTCGGTCCATTGCATACGTATTCCACACCAGTTTGTCCGGATATGACTGGATGAAACCGGAAATATCCGTTTTTTTTCGGCTAAATGAATTCGAAATATTGTGAAAGCCTCTGTGTTTGTGTTTTCTGGATATTATCAATGGTCTTATTGTTTTGAATGATTTTATCAGGGAACATTTAATTTTGTACCGTTGAAATATTAATTGGTTCATAATGGGAACACCAGCTCTACATATTCGTATTTTCTAGGGAGAAAGCTAAAGGAATTGCGGCAAACAAACCTGATATTTCTATTTGTATAGATGATATTTTATGCACTTGCCGAACGCAATGAGTTTGATTTTCTCCAAAACTATTATACAGTGATTATCTCAGTCCATTGCATACAAATTCCACAGCACTTTGTCCAGATATGACTGCATGAAACCGGAAATATCCGGTTTTATTTTGGCTAACTCAATCCCAGATACTGCGACGGCCTCTGTGTTTGTGTTTTCTGGATATTACCAACGGACTTTATTGTTTTGAATGTTTTTTATCGGGAACATTATATTTTGAGCTTGGATACAGTAATTGGTTCCACAAGGACACACCAGCTCTACATATTTGTTTTTTTAAAGGGAGAAAGCTAGAGGAAATGGGACAAACAAACATGATATTTCTGTTTGTATAGATGACATTTTATGCACTTGCCTAACGAAAAGTCTTTGCTTTTCTCCAACACCATTTTTACTGTGATTTTCTCGGTCCATTGCATACAAATTCCACAGCAGTTTGTCTGGATATGACTGGATGAAAGCAGAAATATCCGGTTGTGTTTTGGCTAACTCAATCACAGATTTTGCTACAGCCTCTGTGTTTGTGTTTTCTGGATATTATCGATGGACTTTATTGTTTTGAATGTTTTTATCAGGGAACATTGAATTTTGTACCGTTGAAATAATAATTGTTCTACATGGGGACACCAGCTATACATATTCATATTATCTAAGCAGAAAGCTAGAGGAACTGGGCGAAACAAACATCATATTTCTGTCTGTATCGATGATATTTTATGTACTTGCCTAACGACAAGATTTGTTTTTCTCCAAAACCATTTTTACTGTGATTTTCTCGGTCCATTGCCTACGAATTCCACACCAGTTTGTCTGGATATGACTGGATGAAACCGGAAATATCCGGTTTTGTTTTGGCTAACTCAATCCCAGATATTGCTACAGCATCTGTGTTTGTGTATTCCTGATATTATACATGGACCTCACTGCTTTTAATGTTTTTTTCCTGATATTATCCAAGGACTATATTTTTGCATGTTTTTTATCAGGGAACATTTAATTTTGTACCGTTGAAACACTAATTGGTTCATCATGGGGACACCAGCTCTACACATTCGTATTGTCTAGGGAGAAAACTAGAGGAACTGCGGCAAACATATATGATATTTCTGTTTGTATAGAGGACATTTTATGCACTGGCCTAATGAAAAGACTTTGCTTTTCTCCAAAACCATTTTTACTGTGATTTTCTTGGTCCATTGCATATGAATTGCACACCCATTTTTCCGGATATGACTGGATGAAACCGGAAATATCCGCTTTTTTTTGGCTACCTCAATCCCAGATATTGCTACAGCCTCTGAGTTTGTGTATTCCTGATATTATCCGCAGATTGTATTATTTTGAATGTTTTTTTATCAAGGAACATTAGATTTTGTGCTTTGAAACACTAATTGGTTCCACATGGAGACACCAGCTCTACACATTCCTATTTTCTAGGGAGAAAGGTAGAGGAACTGCGACAAACAAACATGATATTTCTGTTTGTATAGATGACATTTTATGCACTTGACTAATAAAAGACTTTGCTTTTCCCAAAAACCATTTTTACTGTGATTTTCTCTGTCCATTGCATACGAATTCCAAACCAATTTTTCCGGATATGACTGGATAAAAGCAGAAATATCCTGTGTTTTGGCTAACTCTATCGGAAATATTGTGAAAGCCTCTGTGTTTCTGTTTATGGATATTATCAACAGACTTTATTGTTTTGAATGTTTTTATCAGGGAACATTTAATTTTGTACCGTTGAAACACTAATTGGTTGATCATGGGAAAGGCATCTCTACACATTTGTATTTTCTAGGGAGAAAGCTACAGGAACTGCAGCAAACAAACATGATATTTCTGTTTGTATAGATGACATTTTATGCACTTGCCTAACGAAAAGTCTTTGCTTTTCTCCAAAAAAATTTTTACTCTGATTTTCTTGGTCCATTGCATACGAATTCCAAACTGTTTTTTCCGGATATGACTGGATGAAACCGTTAATATCCGGTTGTGTTTTGGCTAACTCAACCCGAAACTTTGTAGAAGACTCTATGTTTCTCTTTTCTGGATATTATTGATGGACTTTATTAAATTGAATGTTTTTTTATCAGGGAACATTTACTTTAGTACCTTTGAAACAATAATTGGCTCATCATTGGAACACCAGCTCTACACATTCGTATTTTCTAGGGAGAAAGTGGAAAGAACTGCGGTAAACAAACATGATATTTCTGTTTGTATAGATGACATTTTATGCCCTTCCCTAACGAAAAGACTTTGCTTTTCTCCAAAATCATTTTTACTGTGATTTTGTCGGTCCATTGCATGTGAATTCCACACCAGTTTGTCCGGATATGACTTGATGAAACCAGAAATATCTGGTTGTGTTTTGGCTATATCAATCCGAAATATTGTGATAGATTCTGTGTTTGTTTTTTCCTGATATTATCCACGGACTTTATTGGTTTGAATGTTTTTTATCAGGGAACATTGAGTTTTGTGATTGGAAACACTAATTGGTTCATCATGGGAACACCAGCTCTACACATTCGAATTATCTAGGGAGAAAGCTAGAAGAACTACGGCAAACAATCATGATATTTCTGTTTGTCTAGATGACATTTTATGCAGTTTCCTAACGAAAACACTTTGCTTTTCTCCAAAACCATTTTTACTGTGATTTTCTCAGTCCATTGCATACGAATTCCACATCACTTTGTCGAGATATGACTGGATGAAACCGGAAATATCCGTTTTTTTTCGGCTAAATGAATTCGAAATATTGTGAAAGCCTCTGTGTTTGTGTTTTCTGGATATTATCAATGGACTTATTGTTTTGAATGATTTTATCAGGGAACATTTAATTTTGTACCGTTGAAATATTAATTGGTTCATAATGGGAACACCAGCTCTACATATTCGTATTTTCTAGGGAGAAAGCTAAAGGAATTGCGGCAAACAAACCTGATATTTCTATTTGTATAGATGATATTTTATGCACTTGCCGAACGCAATGAGTTTGATTTTCTCCAAAACTATTATACAGTGATTATCTCAGTCCATTGCATACAAATTCCACAGCACTTTGTCCAGATATGACTGCATGAAACCGGAAATATCCGGTTTTATTTTGGCTAACTCAATCCCAGATACTGCGACGGCCTCTGTGTTTGTGTTTTCTGGATATTACCAACGGACTTTATTGTTTTGAATGTTTTTTATCGGGAACATTATATTTTGAGCTTGGATACAGTAATTGGTTCCACAAGGACACACCAGCTCTACATATTTGTTTTTTTAAAGGGAGAAAGCTAGAGGAAATGGGACAAACAAACATGATATTTCTGTTTGTATAGATGACATTTTATGCACTTGCCTAACGAAAAGTCTTTGCTTTTCTCCAACACCATTTTTACTGTGATTTTCTCGGTCCATTGCATACAAATTCCACAGCAGTTTGTCTGGATATGACTGGATGAAACCAGAAATATCCGGTTGTGTTTTGGCTAACTCAATCACAGATTTTGCTACAGCCTCTGTGTTTGTGTTTTCTGGATATTATCGATGGACTTTATTGTTTTGAATGTTTTTATCAGGGAACATTGAATTTTGTACCGTTGAAATAATAATTGCTTCTACATGGGGACACCAGCTATACATATTCATATTATCTAAGCAGAAAGCTAGAGGAACTGGGCGAAACAAACATCATATTTCTGTCTGTATCGATGATATTTTATGTACTTGCCTAACGACAAGATTTGTTTTTCTCCAAAACCATTTTTACTGTGATTTTCTCGGTCCATTGCCTACGAATTCCACACCAGTTTGTCTGGATATGACTGGATGAAACCGGAAATATCCGGTTTTGTTTTGGCTAACTCAATCCCAGATATTGCTACAGCATCTGTGTTTGTGTATTCCTGATATTATACATGGACCTCACTGCTTTTAATGTTTTTTTCCTGATATTATCCAAGGACTATATTTTTGCATGTTTTTTATCAGGGAACATTTAATTTTGTACCGTTGAAACACTAATTGGTTCATCATGGGGACACCAGCTCTACACATTCGTATTGTCTAGCGAGAAAACTAGAGGAACTGCGGCAAACATATATGATATTTCTGTTTGTATAGAGGACATTTTATGCACTGGCCTAATGAAAAGACTTTGCTTTTCTCCAAAACCATTTTTACTGTGATTTTCTTGGTCCATTGCATATGAATTGCACACCCATTTTTCCGGATATGACTGGATGAAACCGGAAATATCCGCTTTTTTTTGGCTACCTCAATCCCAGATATTGCTACAGCCTCTGAGTTTGTGTATTCCTGATATTATCCGCAGATTGTATTATTTTGAATGTTTTTTTATCAAGGAACATTAGATTTTGTGCTTTGAAACACTAATTGGTTCCACATGGAGACACCAGCTCTACACATTCCTATTTTCTAGGGAGAAAGGTAGAGGAACTGCGACAAACAAACATGATATTTCTGTTTGTATAGATGACATTTTATGCACTTGACTAATAAAAGACTTTGCTTTTCCCAAAAACCATTTTTACTGTGATTTTCTCTGTCCATTGCATACGAATTCCAAACCAATTTTTCCGGATATGACTGGATAAAAGCAGAAATATCCTGTGTTTTGGCTAACTCTATCGGAAATATTGTGAAAGCCTCTGTGTTTCTGTTTATGGATATTATCAACAGACTTTATTGTTTTGAATGTTTTTATCAGGGAACATTTAATTTTGTACCGTTGAAACACTAATTGGTTGATCATGGGAAAGGCATCTCTACACATTTGTATTTTCTAGGGAGAAAGCTACAGGAACTGCAGCAAACAAACATGATATTTCTGTTTGTATAGATGACATTTTATGCACTTGCCTAACGAAAAGTCTTTGCTTTTCTCCAAAAAAATTTTTACTCTGATTTTCTTGGTCCATTGCATACGAATTCCAAACTGTTTTTTCCGGATATGACTGGATGAAACCGTTAATATCCGGTTGTGTTTTGGCTAACTCAACCCGAAACTTTGTAGAAGACTCTATGTTTCTCTTTTCTGGATATTATTGATGGACTTTATTAAATTGAATGTTTTTTTATCAGGGAACATTTACTTTAGTACCTTTGAAACAATAATTGGCTCATCATTGGAACACCAGCTCTACACATTCGTATTTTCTAGGGAGAAAGTGGAAAGAACTGCGGTAAACAAACATGATATTTCTGTTTGTATAGATGACATTTTATGCCCTTCCCTAACGAAAAGACTTTGCTTTTCTCCAAAATCATTTTTACTGTGATTTTGTCGGTCCATTGCATGTGAATTCCACACCAGTTTGTCCGGATATGACTTGATGAAACCAGAAATATCTGGTTGTGTTTTGGCTATATCAATCCGAAATATTGTGATAGATTCTGTGTTTGTTTTTTCCTGATATTATCCACGGACTTTATTGGTTTGAATGTTTTTTATCAGGGAACATTGAATTTTGTGATTGGAAACACTAATTGGTTCATCATGGGAACACCAGCTCTACACATTCGAATTATCTAGGGAGAAAGCTAGAAGAACTACGGCAAACAATCATGATATTTCTGTTTGTCTAGATGACATTTTATGCAGTTTCCTAACGAAAACACTTTGCTTTTCTCCAAAACCATTTTTACTGTGATTTTCTCAGTCCATTGCATACGAATTCCACATCACTTTGTCGAGATATGACTGGATGAAACCGGAAATATCCGTTTTTTTTCGGCTAAATGAATTCGAAATATTGTGAAAGCCTCTGTGTTTGTGTTTTCTGGATATTATCAATGGACTTATTGTTTTGAATGATTTTATCAGGGAACATTTAATTTTGTACCGTTGAAATATTAATTGGTTCATAATGGGAACACCAGCTCTACATATTCGTATTTTCTAGGGAGAAAGCTAAAGGAATTGCGGCAAACAAACCTGATATTTCTATTTGTATAGATGATATTTTATGCACTTGCCGAACGCAATGAGTTTGATTTTCTCCAAAACTATTATACAGTGATTATCTCAGTCCATTGCATACAAATTCCACAGCACTTTGTCCAGATATGACTGCATGAAACCGGAAATATCCGGTTTTATTTTGGCTAACTCAATCCCAGATACTGCGACGGCCTCTGTGTTTGTGTTTTCTGGATATTACCAACGGACTTTATTGTTTTGAATGTTTTTTATCGGGAACATTATATTTTGAGCTTGGATACAGTAATTGGTTCCACAAGGACACACCAGCTCTACATATTTGTTTTTTTAAAGGGAGAAAGCTAGAGGAAATGGGACAAACAAACATGATATTTCTGTTTGTATAGATGACATTTTATGCACTTGCCTAACGAAAAGTCTTTGCTTTTCTCCAACACCATTTTTACTGTGATTTTCTCGGTCCATTGCATACAAATTCCACAGCAGTTTGTCTGGATATGACTGGATGAAACCAGAAATATCCGGTTGTGTTTTGGCTAACTCAATCACAGATTTTGCTACAGCCTCTGTGTTTGTGTTTTCTGGATATTATCGATGGACTTTATTGTTTTGAATGTTTTTATCAGGGAACATTGAATTTTGTACCGTTGAAATAATAATTGCTTCTACATGGGGACACCAGCTATACATATTCATATTATCTAAGCAGAAAGCTAGAGGAACTGGGCGAAACAAACATCATATTTCTGTCTGTATCGATGATATTTTATGTACTTGCCTAACGACAAGATTTGTTTTTCTCCAAAACCATTTTTACTGTGATTTTCTCGGTCCATTGCCTACGAATTCCACACCAGTTTGTCTGGATATGACTGGATGAAACCGGAAATATCCGGTTTTGTTTTGGCTAACTCAATCCCAGATATTGCTACAGCATCTGTGTTTGTGTATTCCTGATATTATACATGGACCTCACTGCTTTTAATGTTTTTTTCCTGATATTATCCAAGGACTATATTTTTGCATGTTTTTTATCAGGGAACATTTAATTTTGTACCGTTGAAACACTAATTGGTTCATCATGGGGACACCAGCTCTACACATTCGTATTGTCTAGGGAGAAAACTAGAGGAACTGCGGCAAACATATATGATATTTCTGTTTGTATAGAGGACATTTTATGCACTGGCCTAATGAAAAGACTTTGCTTTTCTCCAAAACCATTTTTACTGTGATTTTCTTGGTCCATTGCATATGAATTGCACACCCATTTTTCCGGATATGACTGGATGAAACCGGAAATATCCGCTTTTTTTTGGCTACCTCAATCCCAGATATTGCTACAGCCTCTGAGTTTGTGTATTCCTGATATTATCCGCAGATTGTATTATTTTGAATGTTTTTTTATCAAGGAACATTAGATTTTGTGCTTTGAAACACTAATTGGTTCCACATGGAGACACCAGCTCTACACATTCCTATTTTCTAGGGAGAAAGGTAGAGGAACTGCGACAAACAAACATGATATTTCTGTTTGTATAGATGACATTTTATGCACTTGACTAATAAAAGACTTTGCTTTTCCCAAAAACCATTTTTACTGTGATTTTCTCTGTCCATTGCATACGAATTCCAAACCAATTTTTCCGGATATGACTGGATAAAAGCAGAAATATCCTGTGTTTTGGCTAACTCTATCGGAAATATTGTGAAAGCCTCTGTGTTTCTGTTTATGGATATTATCAACAGACTTTATTGTTTTGAATGTTTTTATCAGGGAACATTTAATTTTGTACCGTTGAAACACTAATTGGTTGATCATGGGAAAGGCATCTCTACACATTTGTATTTTCTAGGGAGAAAGCTACAGGAACTGCAGCAAACAAACATGATATTTCTGTTTGTATAGATGACATTTTATGCACTTGCCTAACGAAAAGTCTTTGCTTTTCTCCAAAAAAATTTTTACTCTGATTTTCTTGGTCCATTGCATACGAATTCCAAACTGTTTTTTCCGGATATGACTGGATGAAACCGTTAATATCCGGTTGTGTTTTGGCTAACTCAACCCGAAACTTTGTAGAAGACTCTATGTTTCTCTTTTCTGGATATTATTGATGGACTTTATTAAATTGAATGTTTTTTTATCAGGGAACATTTACTTTAGTACCTTTGAAACAATAATTGGCTCATCATTGGAACACCAGCTCTACACATTCGTATTTTCTAGGGAGAAAGTGGAAAGAACTGCGGTAAACAAACATGATATTTCTGTTTGTATAGATGACATTTTATGCCCTTCCCTAACGAAAAGACTTTGCTTTTCTCCAAAATCATTTTTACTGTGATTTTGTCGGTCCATTGCATGTGAATTCCACACCAGTTTGTCCGGATATGACTTGATGAAACCAGAAATATCTGGTTGTGTTTTGGCTATATCAATCCGAAATATTGTGATAGATTCTGTGTTTGTTTTTTCCTGATATTATCCACGGACTTTATTGGTTTGAATGTTTTTTATCAGGGAACATTGAATTTTGTGATTGGAAACACTAATTGGTTCATCATGGGAACACCAGCTCTACACATTCGAATTATCTAGGGAGAAAGCTAGAAGAACTACGGCAAACAATCATGATATTTCTGTTTGTCTAGATGACATTTTATGCAGTTTCCTAACGAAAACACTTTGCTTTTCTCCAAAACCATTTTTACTGTGATTTTCTCAGTCCATTGCATACGAATTCCACATCACTTTGTCGAGATATGACTGGATGAAACCAGAAATATCCGGTTCTGTTTTGGCTAACTCAATCCAAAATATTGTGAAAGCCTCTGTGTTTATGTTTTCTGGATATTATCGAGGGACTTTATTGTTTTGAATGTTTTTAAAGGGGAACATTTAATTTGTACTGTTGAAATATTAGTTGGTTCATAATGGGAACACCAGCTCTACACATTCGTATTTTCTAGGGAGAAAGCTAGAGGAACTGCGGCAAACAAACAGGATATTTCTGTTTGTATCAATGCCATTTTATGCACTTGCCTAACGAAAAGACTTTGCTTTTCTCCAAAACCATTTGTACTGTGATTATAGCGGTCCATTGCATAAAATTCCACAACAGTTTGTCCGGATATGACTGGATGAAACCGAAATATCCGGGTTTGTTTTGGCCAACTCATCCCAGATATTGCTACATCCTCTGTGTTTGTGTTTTCTGGATATTATCCACGGATTTTATTGTTTTGAATGTTTTTTATCGGGGAACATTTAATTTTGTATCGTAGAAACATTAATTGGTTCATCATGGGAAGACTAGCTCTACATATTCGTATTTTCTAGGGAGATAGCTAGAGGAACTGTGGCAAACAAACATGATATTTCTGTTTCTATAGATGATATTTTATGCACTTGCCTAACGAAAACTTTGTTCTTCTCCAAAACAATTTTTACTGTGATTTTCTCGGTCCATTGCATACGGATTCCAGGCCACTTTGTCAGGATATGAATGGATGAAACCGGAAATATCCGGTTGTGTTTTGGCTAACTCAATCCCAGATATTGCTACAGCCTCTGTGTGTGTGTTTTCTGATACTATCAATGGTCTTCATTGTTTTGAATGTTTTTCATCAGGGTACATTTTATTTTGAGCTGGGATACAGTAAATGGTTCCACATGGAGACACCAGCTCTACACATTCCTATTTTCTAGGGAGAAAGCTAGAGGAACTGTGGCAAACAAACATGATTTTTCTGCTTGTATAGATGATATTTTATGCACTTGCCTAACGAAAAGACTTTGCTTTTCTCCAAAACCATTTTTACTGTGATTTTCTCGGTCCATTGCATACGTATTCCACACCAGTTTGTCCGGATATGACTGGATGAAACCGGAAATATCCGTTTTTTTTCGGCTAAATGAATTCGAAATATTGTGAAAGCCTCTGTGTTTGTGTTTTCTGGATATTATCAATGGACTTATTGTTTTGAATGATTTTATCAGGGAACATTTAATTTTGTACCGTTGAAATATTAATTGGTTCATAATGGGAACACCAGCTCTACATATTCGTATTTTCTAGGGAGAAAGCTAAAGGAATTGCGGCAAACAAACCTGATATTTCTATTTGTATAGATGATATTTTATGCACTTGCCGAACGCAATGAGTTTGATTTTCTCCAAAACTATTATACAGTGATTATCTCAGTCCATTGCATACAAATTCCACAGCACTTTGTCCAGATATGACTGCATGAAACCGGAAATATCCGGTTTTATTTTGGCTAACTCAATCCCAGATACTGCGACGGCCTCTGTGTTTGTGTTTTCTGGATATTACCAACGGACTTTATTGTTTTGAATGTTTTTTATCGGGAACATTATATTTTGAGCTTGGATACAGTAATTGGTTCCACAAGGACACACCAGCTCTACATATTTGTTTTTTTAAAGGGAGAAAGCTAGAGGAAATGGGACAAACAAACATGATATTTCTGTTTGTATAGATGACATTTTATGCACTTGCCTAACGAAAAGTCTTTGCTTTTCTCCAACACCATTTTTACTGTGATTTTCTCGGTCCATTGCATACAAGTTCCACACCAGTTTGTCTGGATATGACTGGATGAAACCAGAAATATCCGGTTGTGTTTTGGCTAACTCAATCACAGATTTTGCTACAGCCTCTGTGTTTGTGTTTTCTGGATATTATCGATGGACTTTATTGTTTTGAATGTTTTTATCAGGGAACATTGAATTTTGTACCGTTGAAATAATAATTGCTTCTACATGGGGACACCAGCTATACATATTCATATTATCTAAGCAGAAAGCTAGAGGAACTGGGCGAAACAAACATCATATTTCTGTCTGTATCGATGATATTTTATGTACTTGCCTAACGACAAGATTTGTTTTTCTCCAAAACCATTTTTACTGTGATTTTCTCGGTCCATTGCCTACGAATTCCACACCAGTTTGTCTGGATATGACTGGATGAAACCAGAAATATCCGGTTTTGTTTTGGCTAACTCAATCCCAGATATTGCTACAGCATCTGTGTTTGTGTATTCCTAATATTATACATGGACCTCACTGCTTTTAATGTTTTTTTCCTGATATTATCCAAGGACTATATTTTTGCATGTTTTTTATCAGGGAACATTTAATTTTGTACCGTTGAAACACTAATTGGTTCATCATGGGGACACCAGCTCTACACATTCGTATTGTCTAGGGAGAAAACTAGAGGAACTGCGGCAAACATATATGATATTTCTGTTTGTATAGAGGACATTTTATGCACTGGCCTAATGAAAAGACTTTGCTTTTCTCCAAAACCATTTTTACTGTGATTTTCTTGGTCCATTGCATATGAATTGCACACCCATTTTTCCGGATATGACTGGATGAAACCGGAAATATCCGCTTTTTTTTGGCTACCTCAATCCCAGATATTGCTACAGCCTCTGAGTTTGTGTATTCCTGATATTATCCGCAGATTGTATTATTTTGAATGTTTTTTTATCAAGGAACATTAGATTTTGTGCTTTGAAACACTAATTGGTTCCACATGGAGACACCAGCTCTACACATTCCTATTTTCTAGGGAGAAAGGTAGAGGAACTGCGACAAACAAACATGATATTTCTGTTTGTATAGATGACATTTTATGCACTTGACTAATAAAAGACTTTGCTTTTCCCAAAAACCATTTTTACTGTGATTTTCTCTGTCCATTGCATACGAATTCCAAACCAATTTTTCCGGATATGACTGGATAAAAGCAGAAATATCCTGTGTTTTGGCTAACTCTATCGGAAATATTGTGAAAGCCTCTGTGTTTCTGTTTATGGATATTATCAACAGACTTTATTGTTTTGAATGTTTTTATCAGGGAACATTTAATTTTGTACCGTTGAAACACTAATTGGTTGATCATGGGAAAGGCATCTCTACACATTTGTATTTTCTAGGGAGAAAGCTACAGGAACTGCAGCAAACAAACATGATATTTCTGTTTGTATAGATGACATTTTATGCACTTGCCTAACGAAAAGTCTTTGCTTTTCTCCAAAAAAATTTTTACTCTGATTTTCTTGGTCCATTGCATACGAATTCCAAACTGTTTTTTCCGGATATGACTGGATGAAACCGTTAATATCCGGTTGTGTTTTGGCTAACTCAACCCGAAACTTTGTAGAAGACTCTATGTTTCTCTTTTCTGGATATTATTGATGGACTTTATTAAATTGAATGTTTTTTTATCAGGGAACATTTACTTTAGTACCTTTGAAACAATAATTGGCTCATCATTGGAACACCAGCTCTACACATTCGTATTTTCTAGGGAGAAAGTGGAAAGAACTGCGGTAAACAAACATGATATTTCTGTTTGTATAGATGACATTTTATGCCCTTCCCTAACGAAAAGACTTTGCTTTTCTCCAAAATCATTTTTACTGTGATTTTGTCGGTCCATTGCATGTGAATTCCACACCAGTTTGTCCGGATATGACTTGATGAAACCAGAAATATCTGGTTGTGTTTTGGCTATATCAATCCGAAATATTGTGATAGATTCTGTGTTTGTTTTTTCCTGATATTATCCACGGACTTTATTGGTTTGAATGTTTTTTATCAGGGAACATTGAATTTTGTGATTGGAAACACTAATTGGTTCATCATGGGAACACCAGCTCTACACATTCGAATTATCTAGGGAGAAAGCTAGAAGAACTACGGCAAACAATCATGATATTTCTGTTTGTCTAGATGACATTTTATGCAGTTTCCTAACGAAAACACTTTGCTTTTCTCCAAAACCATTTTTACTGTGATTTTCTCAGTCCATTGCATACGAATTCCACATCACTTTGTCGAGATATGACTGGATGAAACCAGAAATATCCGGTTCTGTTTTGGCTAACTCAATCCAAAATATTGTGAAAGCCTCTGTGTTTATGTTTTCTGGATATTATCGAGGGACTTTATTGTTTTGAATGTTTTTAAAGGGGAACATTTAATTTGTACTGTTGAAATATTAGTTGGTTCATAATGGGAACACCAGCTCTACACATTCGTATTTTCTAGGGAGAAAGCTAGAGGAACTGCGGCAAACAAACAGGATATTTCTGTTTGTATCAATGCCATTTTATGCACTTGCCTAACGAAAAGACTTTGCTTTTCTCCAAAACCATTTGTACTGTGATTATAGCGGTCCATTGCATAAAATTCCACAACAGTTTGTCCGGATATGACTGGATGAAACCGAAATATCCGGGTTTGTTTTGGCCAACTCATCCCAGATATTGCTACATCCTCTGTGTTTGTGTTTTCTGGATATTATCCACGGATTTTATTGTTTTGAATGTTTTTTATCGGGGAACATTTAATTTTGTATCGTAGAAACATTAATTGGTTCATCATGGGAAGACTAGCTCTACATATTCGTATTTTCTAGGGAGATAGCTAGAGGAACTGTGGCAAACAAACATGATATTTCTGTTTCTATAGATGATATTTTATGCACTTGCCTAACGAAAACTTTGTTCTTCTCCAAAACAATTTTTACTGTGATTTTCTCGGTCCATTGCATACGGATTCCAGGCCACTTTGTCAGGATATGAATGGATGAAACCGGAAATATCCGGTTGTGTTTTGGCTAACTCAATCCCAGATATTGCTACAGCCTCTGTGTGTGTGTTTTCTGATACTATCAATGGTCTTCATTGTTTTGAATGTTTTTCATCAGGGTACATTTTATTTTGAGCTGGGATACAGTAAATGGTTCCACATGGAGACACCAGCTCTACACATTCCTATTTTCTAGGGAGAAAGCTAGAGGAACTGTGGCAAACAAACATGATTTTTCTGCTTGTATAGATGATATTTTATGCACTTGCCTAACGAAAAGACTTTGCTTTTCTCCAAAACCATTTTTACTGTGATTTTCTCGGTCCATTGCATACGTATTCCACACCAGTTTGTCCGGATATGACTGGATGAAACCGGAAATATCCGTTTTTTTTCGGCTAAATGAATTTGAAATATTGTGAAAGCCTCTGTGTTTGTGTTTTCTGGATATTATCAATGGACTTATTGTTTTGAATGATTTTATCAGGGAACATTTAATTTTGTACCGTTGAAATATTAATTGGTTCATAATGGGAACACCAGCTCTACATATTCGTATTTTCTAGGGAGAAAGCTAAAGGAATTGCGGCAAACAAACCTGATATTTCTATTTGTATAGATGATATTTTATGCACTTGCCGAACGCAATGAGTTTGATTTTCTCCAAAACTATTATACAGTGATTATCTCAGTCCATTGCATACAAATTCCACAGCACTTTGTCCAGATATGACTGCATGAAACCGGAAATATCCGGTTTTATTTTGGCTAACTCAATCCCAGATATTGCGACAGCCTCTGTGTTTGTGTTTTCTGGATATTACCAACGGACTTTATTGTTTTGAATGTTTTTTATCGGGAACATTATATTTTGAGCTTGGATACAGGAATTGGTTCCACATGGAGACACCAGCTCTATATATTTGTTTTTTTAAAGGGAGAAAGCTAGAGGAAATGGGACAAACAAACATGATATTTCTGTTTGTATAGATGACATTTTATGCACTTGCCTAACGAAAAGTCTTTGCTTTTCTCCAACACCATTTTTACTGTGATTTTCTCGGTCCATTGCATACAAATTCCACACCAGTTTGTCTGGATATGACTGGATGAAACCAGAAATATCCGGTTGTGTTTTGGCTAACTCAATCACAGATTTTGCTACAGCCTCTGTGTTTGTGTTTTCTGGATATTATCGATGGACTTTATTGTTTTGAATGTTTTTATCAGGGAACATTGAATTTTGTACCGTTGAAATACCAATTGCTTCTACATGGGGACACCAGCTATACACATTCATGTTATCTAAGCAGAAAGCTAGAGGAACTGGGCGAAACAAACATCATATTTCTGTCAGTATCGATGATATTTTATGCACTTGCCTAACGACAAGATTTGTTTTTCTCCAAAACTATTTTTACTGTGATTTTCTCGGTCCATTGCCTACGAATTCCACACCAGTTTGTCTGGATATGACTGGATGAAACCGGAAATATCCGGTTTTGTTTTGGCTAACTCAATCCCAGATATTGCTACAGCATCTGTGTTTGTGTATTCCTGATATTATACATGGACCTCACTGCTTTGAATGTTTTTTTTCCTGATATTATCCAAGGACTATATTTTTTGCATGTTTTTTATCAGGGAACATTTAATTTTGTACCGTTGAAACACTAATTGGTTCATCATGGGGACACCAGCTCTACACATTCGTATTGTCTAGGGAGAAAACTAGAGGAACTGCGGCAAACATATATGATATTTCTGTTTGTATAGAGGACATTTTATGCACCGGCCTAACGAAAAGTCTTTGCTTTTCTCCAAAACCATTTTTACTGTGATTTTCTTGGTCCATTGCATATGAATTGCACACCCATTTCTCCAGATATGACTGGATGAAACCGGAAATATCCGCTTTTTTTTTTTGCTAACTCAATCCCAGATATTGCTACAGCTTCTGTGTTTGTGTATTCCTGATATTATCCGCAGATTGTATTATTTTGAATGTTTTTTTATCAAGGAACATTAGATTATGTGCTTTGAAACACTAATTGGATCCACATGGAGACACCAGCTCTACACATTCCTATTTTCTAGGGAGAAAGGTAGAGGAACTGCGACAAACAAACATGATATTTCTGTTTGTATAGATGACATTTTATGCACTTGACTAATAAAAGACTTTGCTTTCCCAAAAACCATTTTTACTGTGATTTTCTCTGTCCATTGCATACGAATTCCAAACCAATTTTTCCGGATATGACTGGATAAAACCAGAAATATCCTGTTGTGTTTTGGCTAACTCTATCAGAAATATTGTGAAAGCCTCTGTGTTTCTGTTTATGGATATTATCAACAGACTTTATTGTTTTGAATGTTTTTATCAGGGAACATTTAATTTTGTACCGTTGAAACACTAATTGGTTGATCATGGGAAAGGCATCTCTACACATTCGTATTTTCTAGGGAGAAAACTAGAGGAACTGCGGAAAAACAAACATGATATTTCTGTTTGTATAGATGACATTTGATGCACTTGCCTAACGAAAAGACTTTGCTTTTCTCCAAAACCATTTTTACTGTGATTTTCTCAGTCCATTGCATTCTAATTCCACACCAGTTTGTCCGGATATGACTGGATGAAACCAGAAATATCCGGTTTTATTTTGGCTATCTCAATCTCAGATATTTCTATAGCCTTTGTGTTTATGTATTTCTGATATTATCCACGGACTTTAGTATATTGAATGTCTTTTATCAGGGAACATTTAATTTTGGGCTCGGCAACACTAATTGGTTCCACATGGAGACACCAGCTCTCCACCTTCGTATTTTCTAGGGAGAAAGCTAGAGGAACTGTGACAAACAAACATGGTATTTCTGTTTGCATAGATGACATGTTATGCACTTGCCTAATGAAAAGATTTGCTTTTCTCCAAAACCGTTTTTACTGTGATTTTCTCGGTCCATTGCATATAAATTCCACACCACTTTGTCCGGATTTGACTGGATGAAACAAGAAATATCCGGTTGTGTTTTGGTAACTCAATCCGAAATATTGTGATAGCCTCTGTGTTTGTGTTTTCCTGATATTATCCACGGACTTTATTGTTTTGAATGCTTTTTTTAACAGGAAACATTTATTTTTTTTTACTTTTATTTAATGAATATAAATTTCCAGTGTACAGCTTATGGATTACAATGGCTGACCCCTCCCATAACTTCCCTCCCACCTGCAACCCTCCCCTCTCCCACTCCCTCTTCCCTTCCATTCACAGCAAGATTCATTTTCAATTCTCTTTATATACAGAAGATCAATTTAGTATAAAGATTTCAACTGTTTGCACCTACATAGAAACACAAAGTGAAACATACTGTTTGAGTACTAATTGTAGCATTAAATCAAAATGTACAGTACATTAAGGACAGAGATCCCACATGAGGAGCAAGTGCACAGTGACTCCTGTTGTTGACCCAACAACTTGACACTCTAGTTTATGGCGCCAGTAACCACCCTAGGCTGTCGTCATGAGTTGCCAAGGCTATGGAAGACTTCCAAGTTTGCCGACTCTGATCTTATTTAGACAAGGTCATAAAAGACAGAGTGAGGATAGTAACCAATGATCCTAAGAGTGGCATTTACCAGGTTTGAACAATTCTACAGCATTAAGTGGGGAAGGGGACCATCAGTACACACAGGTTGGGAGTAGAGGCATTGGTGGTCGAGTAGAGGTTATGATTACTAAGGAATGAGGCCCAAGTGCGCTAGTCAGGGTCTAGAACAAAGGACAGAGTCTTTATTAGAGGAGCTAAGAAAGGTGCTGTCTAAGCTACAATTAAGTTTTCTGATTGAGAGGCAAATAGAACCTGACAGAAGGGGCTTGATTATAATCTGGTGGGCTTTAGGCCTTGTAAGTTAAGAGGCCCAGACCTATCTATCTCTTCACATGGGGTATATCCTAAGGGAGGTGTGAACCTCCTAGGGGAAGGCACTCTGTTGACTTTCATTACTTGGCTGGCCTGGGAGAGAGCGGGCCAGGTAAAGGCAGGTGGCATCTCTAACAAGAAATTTACAGTTCTGCCTGCAATGTTGCTGACCCTACTTGGCCGTCCCCTCAGCTACAGTGGTCACTTTGGAAGTTGGGCTGAGTGAAGGGCTTTTCAGCTTAGAGCCAATAAGATCTGTGGCTCTGACCTGGGAATGCTTCGACTCCAGGGCAGGTGCATTTCCAGTGATCCAACTCTTGGCAGAGCTGTCAGGGCTCTTCACAAGCTGACTTCTGCTGAAGCCCAGGCTTACCACATTGAAAGCCATTGCAGTGGACTGGCCTGTTGGGTCTCCTTGAGGGCAGATCAGTGTACAGATCAGCCATTAATAGGCCTGCCACCCATTGCTTCTGATGCCTAGCTTTCTTTTCCTCCTGGTTTGTGTTCAAGCAGACCAGAGGATGCAAGTCAAGGGAGTGCCCATGTCCCATCTCTAATCTTTGGTGGCCTGAACTACAAGTCTATAGTCACAGGCATGTTCTGTAGAAGTTTTTCTAAGGTAGACAATGCCCATGAGGAAAATTATATTCTCACTTAAAAACTTTCTTTCCCTTCGGTCTTAAAGGGAGGTTTTTTCTACTTACTGTATACTTTGCTTATGGCCAAGTGAATCTAGCTATGAGATTATTATTTAAGTTCTTATTTTGGCTATGCTGTTTCAGAAAAATGTTAGCCATCTCTTCTATAAGGTCTAAAGATTAAATTGTACGTCCTACAGATTCCTTCCTAATAGAATTAGTTTCCTACCTTGAAGAGAATAGAGAAATGAAAGAACAAGTTGGGCTTAGAATAGAGAATTGAGGGAGCATGTCCTAGACCACTTGCTAACAATAGAAATATTACATGAATACTTAGCAAACCGTTTCAACCATTAGATAACAACTTAAGAAAACATTTACCAGAAGGTCCAATGCCTTCTATAAATTTTAAGAATCATGTATTTGAAAACACCTCTTAAATATCTAACATGGTGTAGTTTGTTTAACCAGTAAACTTAAGCACAACCATATAAAATGTTTTTCGTTTCTTTCTACCCACAAGTTTAAAACATATGATACACAGATTCAGGTCACACAAATTAAAATGTATCTTTGATTGATTTTAGCAGCTTAAATTTATGGACAATCTTATCCATAAGCCATTTAAAATAAAACTCTTCATAAAATTTCCCCATGTGGACATACAATATGTACACACACATAACATAGCATAATAGACTAATATAGCAATTTTAATACTAGCTTTTAAAATCTTTAACTCTTTTTGAAGATTGCCAATTGATTTGAATTGCTTTTTGTTTTTAGTAACCTCAGTTAACCATACTTTCTCTCAGTTGGTACTGTTAATACAGTATTGGCTTCATCTGTTTACAGAGCCATCCCAAAGTACTGAATACAATAGAAGTGGCTGGAAAAAGTCCATAGGAACCTATAGGAGGACAGCTAAACACAGAACCAACAATGCTTTAGTTTTATGAGCGGCAAATCATATATAACTGTGGATGACAAAAGACTTTAAGTCGCCATGTTTAAAATTATAAACTCATCAGCCAACAAGAGGCACTTGCTTACTTCACAGTATTTTTGAAAGCACCTGTAGGATTTTACAAGTATTTAACCCTTTAGGCCTCTGGGGCTTTCTCATTAAGATAACTATCATGTCTAGTAACACAAGATCATTAGACTTTTTAATTCTCCAACATTTGTATTAACAGCATTTTCCATTATAGAAACTTAAAGTTTGGTACCACATCACATCTTCACACTACTTCTAATATAATCCAAATAGCCTGATTAGTTGGTGTCTCTATAAGATGAGAGACATAGGTCCTTCGATTTTTTTCAGTTGGGCCCAAACTGGAAAAACCAAAGTCCAGGATTTACTGGAAATTTTAGAGTCCAGATTGTTTGAAACTTTGATTTTTTGAATGCCTGTCAAGAATGCCAAGAAGGCTCAAAATCCAAAATATCTGGTTGAAATAAGATTCCTTAAAATCATGACATAACATAGACCAAATTTGATCATTGTTACAAGGTGATTATTCAAATCTTTGAAAAGAAGCACATATTTAAATAACCCATAGCTCTTAATAAAAGTTCAGCTGTTTTTGAACAATTAGAATTTAACAGACATCAAGAGAACATAATAGATTACTTTAGCACATTGCTTTAACAGAGCCTCAGAGTTTCATTCTATGTCAAAGAGAAAGTGAGCTTCCTGTGATCTTTTGCTGTGAGGTTTCCTTCCTTTACCTTCTTTCATATTGATGACCATGTTTCTGTGTTTCTGTGTGTAACACATCTTTAAGCATCTTTTGCAGGGCAGGATGAGTGGCAACAAATTCTTTCAGTTTCTGTTTGCTATGAAAAGTCTTAATTTCACCTTCATTCACAAATGAGAGCTTTGCAGGATATAATACTCTGGGCTGGCAGATTTTCTCTCTTAGTGCCTGGGCTATGTCTCGCCATTCCCTTCTAGCTTGTAGGGTTTCTGATGAGAAGTCTGCTGTGAGTCTAATTGGAGATCCTCTAAGAGTAATCTGACGTTTCTCTCTTGCACCTTTTAGAATCTTTTCTTTATGTTTCACTGTGGTGAGTTGGATTACAACGTGTCGTGGTGATGATCTCTTTTGGTCATGTTTATTAGGGGTTCTATAAGCTTCCTGTATTAAGATGCCTCTGTCCTTCTCCAAACCTGGGAAATTTTCTGCTAGTATCTCACTGAAAATGCCTTCTAATCCTCTCTCCCTGTCCATGCCTTCAGGAACTCCTAGAACCCAAATATTAGGTTTTTTAATAGTATCCTGTAGATTCCCGACAATATTTTTTGAGATTTCTAATTTCTTCTTCTTTTCTTTGATTTGCCTGTTTCCTCTCCTGTTCTCTGTCTTCTAAGTCTGATATTCTCTCTTCTGCTTCGCCCATTCTGTTTTTAAGGCTCTCTAATGTGTTTGCATTTGATCTATTGAATTCTTCATTTCATTATGATTTCTCGCCACTATCACAGTTTCTTGTTCTACTAGTTGTTTCATTTAATTTTGTTTCCTCCTTAATATTTCATTTTCACGAGAGAGATTTTCTATCTTGTCCATTAAAGATTTCTTTAGTTCAAAAATTTGTTTTTGAGAACTTCTTAATGTTCTTATCAATTTTTTGAGATCCGCTTCTTGCATTTCTTCGATCTCATCATCTTCATAATCTTGAATTGGGGTGTCTTTTTCATTTGGGGGCGTCATAGTGTCTTCCTTGTTCTTGTTAGCTTGGTTTTTGCGTTTGTTGTTTGGCATGTTGCAGATATTTGCATTCTTCACTGTGGTGTTTTTTCTTTTTATACCATGGCTCTATATTAAGTGGACTGTCTGCTTTCGGTAGAGCCTTAGAGGCTTGAGATGAGTGTGGCCTGAGAGCTGTGTTTGATTCCTCAGGGTTGAGGGTGTGTCAAAGATGACAATCCCAGGTTAGGCGTGGTAAATCTCTCTCTTTTTTTTTTGATTCAAAAGGGAAGTAATTCCGCACAGCTGAACGTAATTGGAGGGAGTTAGCAGGCGAATGATATACCCACAGGAGCCAGAGATCAGAAGCTCTTTCCCAAGGACCACACAGGGAATCTCTGCTGCCCTCAGTGTGGGCTCCAATTCTCCTGCAATCTCCCACTGGGTTGCCAAGTTAGATGCAAATCTCCTCTTATTTCACCCCTCCCCCCAGAGTCAGGTTTTTCTGCTAGGCTCAGGGCCTGTGCAGACCTGAGGTCGCCCTGCTTATGACGTATGTCCAAAATGGCTCCTGCTCTTTGTCTTGCTAGCCTTTGAGAGGTGAGGGGAGAGAGATAAACTCGTGTCCGTATCGGTCACTTTTTTATTTTTTTTTCCCTCTCTCTCTTCTAGTTACCCTGGAGAACTTTTCCCCACGGAGTTTCAAGCCTCATTCCCACTAGTCCCCTCTTTCCGCTTGCCCGCTGGTTTCTCGGGCTATTAATGTTATGCTCACCTCGCGTTAGTGTAGATGACATTTGATGCACTTGCCTAATGAAAAGACTTTGCTTTTCTACAAAACGATTTTTACTGTGATTTTCTCTGCCCATTGCATACAAATTCCACACCACTTTGTCCGGATATGACTGGATGAAACCAGAAATATCCGATTGTGTTTTGGCTAACTCAATCCGAAATATTGTGAAAGCCTCTGTGTTTGTGTTTTCCATATATTATTGATGGACTTTATTGTTTTGAATATTTTCATCAGGGATCATTTAATTTTGTACCATTGAAACACTAATTGGTTCATCATGTGGACACTAGCTCTACACATTCGTATTTTCAAGGGAGAAAGCTAGAGGAACTGTGGGAAACAAACATGATATTTCTCTTTGTATAGATGATATTTTATTCACTTGCCTAATGAAAAGACTTTGCTTTTCTCCAAAATCATTTTTACTGTGATTTTCTCGGTCCATTGCATACGAATTCCACACCACTTTGTCCAGATATAACTGGATGAAATCGGAAATATCCATTTCAATTTTGGCTAACTAAATCCAAGATATTGCTACAGCCTCATTGTTTGTTTTTTCTGGATATTATCAATCGACTTTATTGTTTTGAATATTTTTTATCAGGGAATATTTTATTTTGAGCTTGGATACAGGAATTGGTTCCACATGGAGACACCAGCTCTTCATATTTATATTTTCTAGGGAGAAAGCTAGAGGAACTGCTACAAACAAAGATGATATTTCTCTTTGTATAGATGACATTTGATGCACTTGCCTAATGAAAAGACTTTGCTTTTCTCCAAAACCATTTTTCCGATGATTTTCTCAGTCCATTGCATACGAATTGCACACCAGTTTGTCCAGATATTACTGGATGAAACCAGAAAAATCCGGTTGTGTTTTGGCTAACTCAATCCGAAATATTGCTACAACCTCTGTGTTTGTGATTTCAGGATATTATCCATGGACTTTATTGTTTTGAATATTTTTATCAGGGATCATTTAATTTAGTACCATTGAAACACTAATTGGTTCATCATGTGGACACCAGCTCTACACATTTGTATTTTCTAGGAAGAAAGCTAGAGGAACTGCGGCAAACAAACATGATATTTCTTTTTGTATAGATGACATTTAATGCACATGCCTAACGAAAAGACTTTGCTTTTCTGCAAAATCTTTTTTACTGTGATTTTCTCGGTCCATTGCATACGAATTCCACACCACTTTGACAGGATATTACTGGACGAAACCGGAAATATACGGTTTTGTTTTGGCTGACTCAATCCCAGATATTGCTACAGCCTCTGTGTTTGTGTTTTCCTGATATTATGCATGGATTTTATTTTTTGAATGTTTTTTATCAGGGAACATTTAATTTTGTGCTTGGAAACAAAAATTGGTTCCACATGGAGACACAAGCTCTACACATTCATGTTTTCTAAGGAGAAATCTAGAGGAACTGCATCAAACAAACATGATATTTCTGTTTGTATAGATGACATTTTATGCACTGGCCTAACGAAAAGACTTTGCTTTTCTCCAAAACCATTTTTCCTGTGATTTTCTCAGTCAATTGCATACAAATTCCACACTACTTTGTCCGGATATGAGTGGATGAAACCAGAAATATCCGGTTGTGTTTTGGCTAAGTCAATCTGAAATATTGTGAAAGCCTCTATGTTTGTGTTTTCTGGATATTATCCATGGACTTTATTGTTTTGAATGTTTTTATCAGGGAACATTTAATTCTATACCATAGAAACAGTAATTGGTTCCTTCATGGGAACACCAGCTCTACACATTCGTATTTTCTAGGGAGAAAGCTAGAGGAACTGCGGCAAACAAACATGATATTTCTGTTTGTCTAGATGACATTTTATGCACTTGCCTAACGAAAAGACTTTGCTTTTCTACAAAACCATTTGTGCTGTGATTTTCTCGATCCATGGATACAAAATCCACACCAGTTTCTCCGGATATGACTGGATGAAACAGGAAATATCCGGTTTTGTTTTGGCTAATTCAATCCCAGATATTGCTACAGCTTCTGTGTTTGTTTTCTGGATATTATCAATGGACATTATTTTTTTTGAATGTTTTTATCAGGAAACATTTTATTTTTAGATTGGATACATTAATTGGTTCCACATGGAGACACAGGTCTACACATTCATATTTTCTAGGGAGAAAGCTTGAGTAACTGCGCTAAACAAACATGATATTTCTGTTTGTCTAGATGACATTTTATGCACTTGCCTAACGAAAAGACTTTGCTTTTCTCCAAAACCATTTTTACTGTGATTTCCTCGGTCCATTGCATATGAATTCCACAGAAGTTTGTCTGGTTATGACTGGATGAAACCAGAAATATCCAGTTGTGTTTTGGCTAACTCAATCCGAAATATTGTGAAAGCCTCTGTGTTTGTGTTTTCTGGATATTATCCATGGACTTTATTGTTTTGAATGTTTTTTATGGGGCAACATTTTATTTTGAGCTTAGATACAGTAATTGGTTCCACATTGAGACACCCGCTCTACACATTCGTATTTTCTAATGAGAAAGCTAGAGGAACTGTGGCAAACAAACATGATATTTCATTTTGTCTAGATGACATTTTATGTTCTTGCATAAAGAAAAGACTTTGCTTTTCTACAAAACAATTTTTACTGTGATTTTCTTTGTCCATTGCATTTGAATTCCAAACCACTTTGTCCGGATATGACTGGATGAAACCCCAAATATCCGGTTGTGTTTTGGCTAACTCAATCAGAAATATTGCCACAGCCTCTGTGTTTGTGTTTTTCTGATATTATTGATGGACTTTATTTTTTTGAATATATTTATCAGGGAACATTAATTTTGTACCGTTGAAACACTAATTGGTTCATCATGTGGACACCAGCTCCAGACATTCGTACTTTCTAGGGAGAAAGCTAGAGGAACTGCGGCAAACAAACATGATATTTCTGTTTGTTAGATGACCTTTAATGCACTTGCCTAACGAAAAGACTTTGGTTTTCTCCAAAACCATTTTTACTGTGATTTTCTCGGTCAAATGGATACGAATTCCACACCAGTTTCTCCGGATATGACTGGATGAAACCGAAAATATCCGGTTTTGTTTTGGCTAATTCAATCCCAGATACTGCTACAGCATCTGTGTTTGATTTTTCTGGATATTATTAATAGACTTTATTGTTTTGAATGTTTTTTTTTTTTCGGGGCACATTTTATTTTGAGCTTGGATAGAGTAATTGGTTACATAGAGACACCAGCTCACATATTCGTATTTTCTAGGGAGAAAGCTAGAGGAACTGCGGTAAACAAACATGATATTTCGGTTTGTATAGGTGACATTATATGCACTTGCCTAACAAAAGACTTTGCTTTTCTCCAAAACCAATTTTACTGTGATTTTCTCAGACCATTGCATATGAATTCCACACCAGTTTGGCCTGATATGACTGGATGAAACCGGAAATATCCGTTTTTTTTTTTTTTTCTGGCTAACTCAATCCCATATATTGCTACAGCATCTGTGTTTGTGTTTTCTGGATATTATCCACGGATTTTATTGTTTTCATTGTTTTTTATCGGGGAACATTTTATTTTGAGCTTGGATACAGTGATTGGTTCCACATGGAGACCCCAGCTCTACATATTCGTATTTTCTAGGGAGAAAGCTAGAGGAACTGTGGCAAACAAACATGATATTTCTGTTTGTATAGATGACATTTTATGCACATGCCTAACGAAAAGACTTTGCTTTTCTCCAAAACCATATTTACTGTGATTTTCTCGGTCCATTGCATGGGAATACCATACCACTTTTTACGGATATGACTGGATGAAACCAGAAATACCAGTTATTGTGTTGGCTAACTCAATGCGAAATGTTGTGAAAGATTCTGTTTTTGTTTTTTCGGATATTATCAATGGACTTGAATGTTTTGAATGTTTTTATCAGGGAACATCTAATTTTTACCGTTGAAGCACTAATTGGTTCATCATGGGAACACCAGCTCTACACATTCGTATTTTCTAGAGAGAAAGCTAGAGGAACTGCGGCAAACAAACATGATATTTCTGTTTGTTAGATGACCTTTTATGCACTTGCCTAACGAAAAGACTTTGCTTTTCTCCATCGATTTTTACTGTGATTTTCTCGTTCCATTGCATGTGAATTCCATAGAAGTTTGTCCGGAGATGACTGGAGGAAACCGGAAATATCTGGTTTTGTTTTAGCTAACTCAATTCCAGTTATTGCTACAGCCTCTGTGTTTGTTTTTTCTGCATATTATTAATGAACTTTCTTATTTTGAATGTTTTTTATCAGGGAACATTTTATTTTGAGCTTGGATACAGTAATTGGTTTCACATGGAGACACCAGCTCTACACATTCTATTTTCTAGTAAGAGAGCTAGAGGAACTGTGGCAAACAAACCTGACACTTCTGTTTGTCTAGATGACATTTTATACACTGGCCTAACGAAAAGATTTTGCTTTTCTCCAAAACCATTTTTACTATGGTTTTCTTGGTCCATTGCATACGAATTCCAAACCACTTTGTCCGGATATGACTGGATGAAACCAGAAATATCCGGTTGTGTTTTGGCTAACTCAATCCGAAATATTGTGAAGCCTCTGTGTTTGTGTTTTCCGTATATTATCGATGGACTTTATTGTTTTGAATATTTTTATCAGGGAATTTTTAATATTGTACCATAGAAACACTAACTGGTTCATCATGGGGACACCAGCTCTACACATTCTTATTTTCTAAGGAGAAAGCTCGAGGAACTGCGGCAAACAAACATGATATTTCTGTTTCTATCGTTGACATTTTATGCACTTGCCTAACGAAAAGACTTTGCTTTTCTCCAAAACTATTTTTACTGTGATTTTCTCGGTCCATTGCATACGAATTCCACACCAGTTTGTCAGGATATGACTGGATGAAACCGGAAATATCCGGTTCTGTTTTGGCTAACTGAATCCGAAATATTGTGAAAGACTCTGTGTTTGTGTCTTCTGGATATTATCGATGGACTTTATTGTTTTGAATGCTTTTTTCTCAGGGAACATTAATTTTGTGCTTTTAATCACTAATTGGTTCCACATGGAGACACCAGCTCTACACATGTGAATTTTCTAAGGAGAAAGCTAGAGGAACTGTGGCAAACAAACATGATATTTCTGTTAGTATCGATCACATTATATGCACTTGCCTAACGAAAAGACTTTGCTTTTCTCCAAAACAATTTGTACTGAGATTTTCTCGGTCCATTGCATACGAATTCCACACAACTTTTCCGGATATTACTGGATGAAACCAGAAATATCCGGTTGTGTTTTGGCTAACTCAATCCGAAATATTGTGAAAGCCTCTGTGTTTGTGTTTTCTGGATATTATCGATGGACTTTATTGTTTTGAATATTTTTATCAGGGAACACATAATTTTGTACCGTTGAAATACTAATTGGTTCATCATGGGGACACCAGCTCTACACATTCTTATTTTCTAAGGAGAAAGCTCGAGGAACTGCGGCAAACAAACATGATATTTCTGTTTGTATAGATGACATTTTATGCACTTGCCTAACGAAAAGACTTTGCTTTTCTCCAATCCATTTGTACTGTGATTTTCTCGGTCCATTGCATACGAATTCCACACCAGTTTGTCTGGATATGACTGGATGAAACCACAAATATCCGGTTTTGTTTTGGCTAACGCGATCCCAGATATTGCTACAGCCTCTGTGTTTGTGTGTTCCTCATATATCCACGGACTTTATTGCTTTGAAGTTTTTTTATCAGGGAACATTTAATTTTGTGCTGCAAAATACTAATTGGTTCCACAGGGAGACACCAGTTCTACACATTCGTATTTTCTAAGGAGAAAGCTAGAGGAACTGTGGCAAACAAACATGATATATCTGTTTGTACAGATTAAATTTTATGCACTTGCCTAACGAAAAGGCTTTGCTTTTCTCCATAACCATTTTTACTGTGATTTTCTCGGTCCATTGCATACGAATTCCACACCAGTTTGTCCGGATATGACTGGATGAAACCGGAAATATCCGGTTTTGTTTTGGCCAACTCAATCCCAGATATTTTTACAGCATCTGTGTTTGTGTTTTCGTGATATTATCCATTGATTTTATTGGTTTGAAATTTTTTTTATCTTGGAACATTTAACTTTGTGATGCGAAACACTAGTTGTTTCCACATGGAGACACCAGCTCTACACATTCGTATTTTCTAGGGAGAAAGCTAGAGGAACTGCGGCAAACAAACATGATATTTCTGTTAGTATAGATGACATTTTATGCACTTGCCTAATGAAAAGACTTTGCTTTTCTCTGAAACCATTTTTACTGTGATATTCTTGGTCCATTGCATACGAATTCCACACCACTTTCAGGATATTACTGGATGAAACCAGAAATATCTGGTTGTGTTTTGGCTAACTCAATCTGAAATATTGTGAAAGCCTCTGTGTGTGTTTTTTCTGGATATTATCGATGGACTTTATTGTTTTGAATATTTTTATCAGGGAACATTTAATTTTATACCGTTGAAACACTAATTGGTTCATCATGGGGACACCAGCTCTACACATTCGTATTTTTAGGGAGAAAGCTAGAGGAACTGCGGCAGACAAACATGATATTTCTGTTTGTATAGATGACATTTTATGCACTGGCCTAACGAAAAGACTTTGCTTTTCTCCAAAACCATTTTTCCTGTGATTTTCTCAGTCCATTGCATACAAATTCCACACTACTTTGTCCGGATATGAGTGGATGAAACCAGAAATATCCGGTTGTGTTTTGGCTAAGTCAATCTGAAATATTGTGAAAGCCTCTATGTTTGTGTTTTCTGGATATTATCCATGGACTTTATTGTTTTGAATGTTTTTATCAGGGAACATTTAATTCTATACCATAGAAACAGTAATTGGTTCCTTCATGGGAACACCAGCTCTACACATTCTTATTTTCTAGGGAGAAAGCTAGAGGAACTGCGGCAAACAAACATGATATTTCTGTTTGTCTAGATGACATTTTATGCACTTGCCTAACGAAAAGACTGGCCGGCGCCGTGGCTCAACAGGCTAATCCTCCACCTTGCGGCGCCGGCACACCGGGTTCTAGTCCCGGTCGGGGCACCGATCCTGTCCCGGTTGCCCCTCTTCCAGGCCAGCTCTCTGCTGTGGCCAGGGATTGCAGTGGAGGATAGCCCAAGTGTTTGGGCTCTGCACCCCAAGGGAGACCAGGATAAGCACCTGGCTCCTTCCATTGGAACAGCGCGGTGCGCCGGCCGCAGCGCGCTACCGCGGCGGCCATTGGAGGGTGAACCAACGGCAAAAGGAAGACCTTTCTCTCTGTCTCTCTCTCTCTCACTGTCCACTCTGCCTGTCAAAAAAAAAAAAAAGACTTTGCTTTTCTACAAAACCATTTGTGCTGTGATTTTCTCGATCCATGGATACAAAATCCACACCAGTTTCTCCAGATATGACTGGATGAAACAGGAAATATCCGGTTTTGTTTTGGCTAATTCAATCCCAGATATTGCTACAGCTTCTGTGTTTGGTTTTCTGGATATTATCAATGGACATTATTTTTTTGAATGTTTTTATCAGGAAACATTTTATTTTTAGCTTGGATACATTAATTGGTTCCACATGGAGACACAGGTCTACACATTCATAGTTTCTAGGGAGAAAGCTTGGGTAACTGCGCTAAACAAACATGATATTTCTGTTTGTCTAGATGACATTTTATGCACTTGCCTAACGAAAAGACTTTGCTTTTCTCCAAAACCATTTTTACTGTGATTTCCTCGGTCCATTGCATATGAATTCCACAGAAGTTTGTCTGGTTATGACTGGATGAAACCAGAAATATCCAGTTGTGTTTTGGCTAACTCAATCCGAAATATTGTGAAAGCCTCTGTGTTTGTGTTTTCTGGATATTATCCATGGACTTTATTGTTTTGAATGTTTTTTATGGGGCAACATTTTATTTTGAGCTTAGATACAGTAATTGGTTCCACATTGAGACACCCGCTCTACACATTCGTATTTTCTAATGAGAAAGCTAGAGGAACTGTGGCAAACAAACATGATATTTCATTTTGTCTAGATGACATTTTATGTTCTTGCATAAAGAAAAGACTTTGCTTTTCTACAAAACAATTTTTACTGTGATTTTCTTTGTCCATTGCATTTGAATTCCAAACCACTTTGTCCGGATATGACTGGATGAAACCCCAAATATCCGGTTGTGTTTTGGCTAACTCAATCAGAAATATTGCCACAGCCTCTGTGTTTGTGTTTTTCTGATATTATTGATGGACTTTATTTTTTTGAATATATTTATCAGGGAACATTAATTTTGTACCGTTGAAACACTAATTGGTTCATCATGTGGACACCAGCTCCAGACATTCGTACTTTCTAGGGAGAAAGCTAGAGGAACTGCGGCAAACAAACATGATATTTCTGTTTGTTAGATGACCTTTAATGCACTTGCCTAACGAAAAGACTTTGGTTTTCTCCAAAACCATTTTTACTGTGATTTTCTCGGTCAAATGGATACGAATTCCACACCAGTTTCTCCGGATGTGACTGGATGAAACCGAAAATATCCGGTTTTGTTTTGGCTAATTCAATCCTAGATACTGCTACAGCCTCTGTGTTTGATTTTTCTGGATATTATTAATAGACTTTATTGTTTTGAATGTTTTTTTTTTCGGGGCACATTTTATTTTGAGCTTGGATAGAGTAATTGGTTACATAGAGACACCAGCTCACATATTCGTATTTTCTAGGGAGAAAGCTAGAGGAACTGCGGTAAACAAACATGATATTTCGGTTTGTATAGGTGACATTATATGCACTTGCCTAACGAAAGACTTTGCTTTTCTCCAAAACCATTTTTACTGTGATTTTCTCAGACCATTGCATATGAATTCCACACCAGTTTGGCCTGATATGACTGGATGAAACCGGAAATATCCGTTTTTTTTTTTTTTTTCTGGCTAACTCAATCCCATATATTGCTACAGCATCTGTGTTTGTGTTTTCTGGATATTATCCACGGATTTTATTGTTTTCATTGTTTTTTATCGGGGAACATTTTATTTTGAGCTTGGATACAGTGATTGGTTCCACATGGAGACCCCAGCTCTACATATTCGTATTTTCTAGGGAGAAAGCTAGAGGAACTGTGGCAAACAAACATGATATTTCTGTTTGTATAGATGACATTTTATGCACATGCCTAACGAAAAGACTTTGCTTTTCTCCAAAACCAATTTTACTGTGATTTTCTCGGTCCATTGCATGGGAATACCATACCACTTTTTACGGATATGACTGGATGAAACCAGAAATACCAGTTATTGTGTTGGCTAACTCAATGCGAAATGTTGTGAAAGATTCTGTTTTTGTTTTTTCGGATATTATCAATGGACTTGAATGTTTTGAATGTTTTTATCAGGGAACATCTAATTTTTACCGTTGAAGCACTAATTGGTTCATCATGGGAACACCAGCTCTACACATTCGTATTTTCTAGAGAGAAAGCTAGAGGAACTGCGGCAAACAAACATGATATTTCTGTTTGTTAGATGACCTTTTATGCACTTGCCTAACGAAAAGACTTTGCTTTTCTCCAAAACCATTTGTACTGAGATTTTCTCGGTCCATTGCATACGAATTCCACACAACTTTTCCGGATATTACAAGATGACACCAGAAATATCCGGTTGTGTTTTGGCTAACTCAATCCGAAATATTGTGAAAGCCTCTGTGTTTGTGTTTTCTGGATATTATCGATGGACTTTATTGTTTTGAATATTTTTATCAGGGAACACATAATTTTGTACCGTTGAAATACTAATTGGTTCATCATGGGGACACCAGCTCTACACATTCTTATTTTCTAAGGAGAAAGCTCGAGGAACTGCGGCAAACAAACATGATATTTCTGTTTGTATAGATGACATTTTATGCACTTGCCTGACGAAAAGACTTTGCTTTTCTCCAATCCATTTGTACTGTGATTTTCTCGGTCCATTGCATACGAATTCCACACCAGTTTGTCTGGATATGACTGGATGAAACCACAAATATCCGGTTTTGTTTTGGCTAACGCGATCCCAGATATTGCTACAGCCTCTGTGTTTGTGTATTCCTCATATATCCACGGACTTTATTGCTTTGAAGTTTTTTTATCAGGGAACATTTAATTTTGTGCTGCAAAATACTAATTGGTTCCACAGGGAGACACCAGTTCTACACATTCGTATTTTCTAAGGAGAAAGCTAGAGGAACTGCGGCAAACAAACATGATATATCTGTTTGTACAGATTAAATTTTATGCACTTGCCTAACGAAAAGGCTTTGCTTTTCTCCATAACCATTTTTACTGTGATATTCTCGGTCCATTGCATACGAATTCCACACCACTTTCAGGATATTACTGGATGAAACCAGAAATATCTGGTTGTGTTTTGGCTAACTCAATCTGAAATATTGTGAAAGCCTCTGTGTGTGTTTTTTCTGGATATTATCGATGGACTTTATTGTTTTGAATATTTTTATCAGGGAACATTTAATTTTATACCGTTGAAACACTAATTGGTTCATCATGGGGACACCAGCTCTACACATTCGTATTTTTAGGGAGAAAGCTAGAGGAACTGCGGCAGACAAACATGATATTTCTGTTTGTATGGATGACATTTTATGCACTTGCCTAATTAAAAGCCTTTGCTTTTCTCCAAAACCATTTTTACTGTGATTTTCTTGGTCCATTGCATACGAATTCCAAACCACTTTGTCCGCATATGACTGCATGAAACCTGAAATATCCGGTTGTGTTTTGGCTAACTCAATCCAAAATATTGTGAAAGCCTCTGTGTTTGTGTTTTCTGGATATTATCGATGGACTTTATTGTTTTGAATGTTTTTTCTCAGGGAACATTTAATTTTTTTTATTTTTTTTTTATTTTTGACAGGCAGAGTGGACAGTGAGAGAGAGAGAGACAGAGAGAAAGGTCCTCCTTTGCCGTTGGTTCACCCTCTAATGGCCGCCGCGGTAGTGCTCTGCGGCCCGTGCACCACGCTGTTCCGATGGCAGGAGCCAGGTGCTTCTCCTGGTCTCCCATGGGGTGCAGAGCCCCAACACTTGGGCCATCCTCCACTGCACTCCCTGGCCACAGCAGAGAGCTGTCCTGGAAGAGGGGCAACCGGGACAGGATTGGTGCCCCGACCGGGACTAGAACCCAGTGTGCCGGCGCCGCAAGGCAGAGGATTAGCCTGTTGAGCCACGGCGACAGCCAGGGAACACTTAAATTTGTGCATTTAATCACTAATTGGTTCCACATGGAGACACAAGCTCTACACATTCATATTTTCTAGGGAGAAAGCTAGAGGAACTGTGGAAAAACAAACATGATATTTCGGTTTGTACAGATGACATTTTATGCACTTGCCTAACGAAAAGACTTTGCTTTTCTCCAATCCATTTGTACTGTGATTTTCTCGGTCCATTGCATACGAATTCCACACCAGTTTGTCTGGATATGACTGGATGAAACCACAAATATCCGGTTTTGTTTTGGCTAACGCGATCCCAGATATTGCTACAGCCTCTGTGTTTGTGTATTCCTCATATATCCACGGACTTTATTGCTTTGAAGTTTTTTTTATCAGGGAACATTTAATTTTGTGCTGCAAAATACTAATTGGTTCCACAGGGAGACACCAGTTCTACACATTCGTATTTTCTAAGGAGAAAGCTAGAGGAACTGCGGCAAACAAACATGATATATCTGTTTGTACAGATTAAATTTTATGCACTTGCCTAACGAAAAGGCTTTGCTTTTCTCCATAACCATTTTTACTGTGATTTTCTCGGTCCATTGCATACGAATTCCACACCAGTTTGTCCGGATATGACTGGATGAAACCGGAAATATCCGGTTTTGTTTTGGCCAACTCAATCCCAGATATTTTTACAGCATCTGTGTTTGTGTTTTCGTGATATTATCCATTGATTTTATTGGTATGAAAGTTTTTTTATCTTGGAACATTTAACTTTGTGATGCGAAACACTAATTGTTTCCACATGGAGACACCAGCTCTACACATTCGTATTTTCTAGGGAGAAAGCTAGAGGAACTGCGGCAAACAAACATGATATTTCTGTTAGTATAGATGACATTTTATGCACTTGCCTAATGAAAAGACTTTGCTTTTCTCTGAAACCATTTTTACTGTGATATTCTCGGTCCATTGCATACGAATTCCACACCACTTTCAGGATATTACTGGATGAAACCAGAAATATCTGGTTGTGGTTTGGCTAACTCAATCTGAAATATTGTGAAAGCCTCTGTGTGTGTTTTTTCTGGATATTATCGATGGACTTTATTGTTTTGAATATTTTTATCAGGGAACATTTAATTTTATACCGTTGAAACACTAATTGGTTCATCATGGGGACACCAGCTCTACACATTCGTATTTTTAGGGAGAAAGCTAGAGGAACTGCGGCAGACAAACATGATATTTCTGTTTGTATGGATGACATTTTATGCACTTGCCTAATTAAAAGCCTTTGCTTTTCTCCAAAACCATTTTTACTGTGATTTTCTTGGTCCATTGCATACGAATTCCAAACCACTTTGTCCGCATATGACTGCATGAAACCTGAAATATCCGGTTGTGTTTTGGCTAACTCAATCCAAAATATTGTGAAAGCCTCTGTGTTTGTGTTTTCTGGATATTATCGATGGACTTTATTGTTTTGAATGTTTTTTCTCAGGGAACATTTAATTTTTTTTATTTTTTTTTTATTTTTGACAGGCAGAGTGGACAGTGAGAGAGAGAGAGACAGAGAGAAAGGTCCTCCTTTGCCGTTGGTTCACCCTCTAATGGCCGCCGCGGTAGTGCTCTGCGGCCCGTGCACCACGCTGTTCCGATGGCAGGAGCCAGGTGCTTCTCCTGGTCTCCCATGGGGTGCAGAGCCCAAACACTTGGGCCATCCTCCACTGCACTCCCTGGCCACAGCAGAGAGCTGTCCTGGAAGAGGGGCAACCGGGACAGGATTGGTGCCCCGACCGGGACTAGAACCCAGTGTGCCGGCGCCGCAAGGCAGAGGATTAGCCTGTTGAGCCACGGCGACAGCCAGGGAACACTTAAATTTGTGCTTTTAATCACTAATTGGTTCCACATGGAGACACAAGCTCTACACATTCATATTTTCTAGGGAGAAAGCTAGAGGAACTGTGGAAAAACAAACATGATATTTCGGTTTGTACAGATGACATTTTATGCACTTGCCTAACGAAAAGACTTTGCTTTTCTCCAATCCATTTGTACTGTGATTTTCTCGGTCCATTGCATACGAATTCCACACCAGTTTGTCTGGATATGACTGGATGAAACCACAAATATCCGGTTTTGTTTTGGCTAACGCGATCCCAGATATTGCTACAGCCTCTGTGTTTGTGTATTCCTCATATATCCACGGACTTTATTGCTTTGAAGTTTTTTTATCAGGGAACATTTAATTTTGTGCTGCAAAATACTAATTGGTTCCACAGGGAGACACCAGTTCTACACATTCGTATTTTCTAAGGAGAAAGCTAGAGGAACTGCGGCAAACAAACATGATATATCTGTTTGTACAGATTAAATTTTATGCACTTGCCTAACGAAAAGGCTTTGCTTTTCTCCATAACCATTTTACTGTGATTTTCTCGGCCCATTGCATACGAATTCCACACCAGTTTGTCCGGATATGACTGGATGAAACCGGAAATATCCGGTTTTGTTTTGGCCAACTCAATCCCAGATATTTTTACAGCATCTGTGTTTGTGTTTTCGTGATATTATCCATTGATTTTATTGGTATGAAAGTTTTTTTATCTTGGAACATTTAACTTTGTGATGCGAAACACTAATTGTTTCCACATGGAGACACCAGCTCTACACATTCGTATTTTCTAGGGAGAAAGCTAGAGGAACTGCGGCAAACAAACATGATATTTCTGTTAGTATAGATGACATTTTATGCACTTGCCTAATGAAAAGACTTTGCTTTTCTCTGAAACCATTTTTACTGTGATATTCTCGGTCCATTGCATACGAATTCCACACCACTTTCAGGATATTACTGGATGAAACCAGAAATATCTGGTTGTGGTTTGGCTAACTCAATCTGAAATATTGTGAAAGCCTCTGTGTGTGTTTTTTCTGGATATTATCGATGGACTTTATTGTTTTGAATATTTTTATCAGGGAACATTTAATTTTATACCGTTGAAACACTAATTGGTTCATCATGGGGACACCAGCTCTACACATTCGTATTTTTAGGGAGAAAGCTAGAGGAACTGCGGCAGACAAACATGATATTTCTGTTTGTATGGATGACATTTTATGCACTTGCCTAATTAAAAGCCTTTGCTTTTCTCCAAAACCATTTTTACTGTGATTTTCTTGGTCCATTGCATACGAATTCCAAACCACTTTGTCCGCATATGACTGCATGAAACCTGAAATATCCGGTTGTGTTTTGGCTAACTCAATCCAAAATATTGTGAAAGCCTCTGTGTTTGTGTTTTCTGGATATTATCGATGGACTTTATTGTTTTGAATGTTTTTTCTCAGGGAACATTTAATTTTTTTTATTTTTTTTTATTTTTGACAGGCAGAGTGGACAGTGAGAGAGAGAGAGACAGAGAGAAAGGTCCTCCTTTGCCGTTGGTTCACCCTCTAATGGCCGCCGCGGTAGTGCTCTGCGGCCCGTGCACCACGCTGTTCCGATGGCAGGAGCCAGGTGCTTCTCCTGGTCTCCCATGGGGTGCAGAGCCCAAACACTTGGGCCATCCTCCACTGCACTCCCTGGCCACAGCAGAGAGCTGTCCTGGAAGAGGGGCAACCGGGACAGGATTGGTGCCCCGACCGGGACTAGAACCCAGTGTGCCGGCGCCGCAAGGCAGAGGATTAGCCTGTTGAGCCACGGCGACAGCCAGGGAACACTTAAATTTGTGCATTTAATCACTAATTGGTTCCACATGGAGACACAAGCTCTACACATTCATATTTTCTAGGGAGAAAGCTAGAGGAACTGTGGAAAAACAAACATGATATTTCAGTTTGTACAGATGACATTTTATGCACTTGCCTAACGAAAAGACTTTGCTTTTCTCCAATCCATTTGTACTGTGATTTTCTCGGTCCATTGCATACGAATTCCACACCAGTTTGTCTGGATATGACTGGATGAAACCACAAATATCCGGTTTTGTTTTGGCTAACGCGATCCCAGATATTGCTACAGCCTCTGTGTTTGTGTATTCCTCATATATCCACGGACTTTATTGCTTTGAAGTTTTTTTATCAGGGAACATTTAATTTTGTGCTGCAAAATACTAATTGGTTCCACAGGGAGACACCAGTTCTACACATTCGTATTTTCTAAGGAGAAAGCTAGAGGAACTGCGGCAAACAAACATGATATATCTGTTTGTACAGATTAAATTTTATGCACTTGCCTAACGAAAAGGCTTTGCTTTTCTCCATAACCATTTTTACTGTGATTTTCTCGGTCCATTGCATACGAATTCCACACCAGTTTGTCCGGATATGACTGGATGAAACCGGAAATATCCGGTTTTGTTTTGGCCAACTCAATCCCAGATATTTTTACAGCATCTGTGTTTGTGTTTTCGTGATATTATCCATTGATTTTATTGGTATGAAAGTTTTTTTTATCTTGGAACATTTAACTTTGTGATGCGAAACACTAATTGTTTCCACATGGAGACACCAGCTCTACACATTCGTATTTTCTAGGGAGAAAGCTAGAGGAACTGCGGCAAACAAACATGATATTTCTGTTAGTATAGATGACATTTTATGCACTTGCCTAATGAAAAGACTTTGCTTTTCTCTGAAACCATTTTTACTGTGATATTCTCGGTCCATTGCATACGAATTCCACACCACTTTCAGGATATTACTGGATGAAACCAGAAATATCTGGTTGTGTTTTGGCTAACTCAATCTGAAATATTGTGAAAGCCTCTGTGTGTGTTTTTTCTGGATATTATCGATGGACTTTATTGTTTTGAATATTTTTATCAGGGAACATTTAATTTTATACCGTTGAAACACTAATTGGTTCATCATGGGGACACCAGCTCTACACATTCGTATTTTTAGGGAGAAAGCTAGAGGAACTGCGGCAGACAAACATGATATTTCTGTTTGTATGGATGACATTTTATGCACTTGCCTAATTAAAAGCCTTTGCTTTTCTCCAAAACCATTTTTACTGTGATTTTCTTGGTCCATTGCATACGAATTCCAAACCACTTTGTCCGCATATGACTGCATGAAACCTGAAATATCCGGTTGTGTTTTGGCTAACTCAATCCAAAATATTGTGAAAGCCTCTGTGTTTGTGTTTTCTGGATATTATCGATGGACTTTATTGTTTTGAATGTTTTTTCTCAGGGAACATTTAATTTTTTTATTTTTTTTTATTTTTGACAGGCAGAGTGGACAGTGAGAGAGAGAGAGACAGAGAGAAAGGTCTTCCTTTGCCGTTGGTTCACCCTCTAATGGCCGCCGCGGTAGTGCTCTGCGGCCCGTGCACCACGCTGTTCCGATGGCAGGAGCCAGGTGCTTCTCCTGGTCTCCCATGGGGTGCAGAGCCCCAACACTTGGGCCATCCTCCACTGCACTCCCTGGCCACAGCAGAGAGCTGTCCTGGAAGAGGGGCAACCGGGACAGGATTGGTGCCCCGACCGGGACTAGAACCCAGTGTGCCGGCGCCGCAAGGCAGAGGATTAGCCTGTTGAGCCACGGCGACAGCCAGGGAACACTTAAATTTGTGCTTTTAATCACTAATTGGTTCCACATGGAGACACAAGCTCTACACATTCATATTTTCTAGGGAGAAAGCTAGAGGAACTGTGGAAAAACAAACATGATATTTCGGTTTGTACAGATGACATTTTATGCACTTGCCTAACGAAAAGACTTTGCTTTTCTCCAATCCATTTGTACTGTGATTTTCTCGGTCCATTGCATACGAATTCCACACCAGTTTGTCTGGATATGACTGGATGAAACCACAAATATCCGGTTTTGTTTTGGCTAACGCGATCCCAGATATTGCTACAGCCTCTGTGTTTGTGTATTCCTCATATATCCACGGACTTTATTGCTTTGAAGTTTTTTTATCAGGGAACATTTAATTTTGTGCTGCAAAATACTAATTGGTTCCACAGGGAGACACCAGTTCTACACATTCGTATTTTCTAAGGAGAAAGCTAGAGGAACTGCGGCAAACAAACATGATATATCTGTTTGTACAGATTAAATTTTATGCACTTGCCTAACGAAAAGGCTTTGCTTTTCTCCATAACCATTTTTACTGTGATTTTCTCGGTCCATTGCATACGAATTCCACACCAGTTTGTCCGGATATGACTGGATGAAACCGGAAATATCCGGTTTTGTTTTGGCCAACTCAATCCCAGATATTTTTACAGCATCTGTGTTTGTGTTTTCGTGATATTATCCATTGATTTTATTGGTATGAAAGTTTTTTTTATCTTGGAACATTTAACTTTGTGATGCGAAACACTAATTGTTTCCACATGGAGACACCAGCTCTACACATTCGTATTTTCTAGGGAGAAAGCTAGAGGAACTGCGGCAAACAAACATGATATTTCTGTTAGTATAGATGACATTTTATGCACTTGCCTAATGAAAAGACTTTGCTTTTCTCTGAAACCATTTTTACTGTGATATTCTCGGTCCATTGCATACGAATTCCACACCACTTTCAGGATATTACTGGATGAAACCAGAAATATCTGGTTGTGTTTTGGCTAACTCAATCTGAAATATTGTGAAAGCCTCTGTGTGTGTTTTTTCTGGATATTATCGATGGACTTTATTGTTTTGAATATTTTTATCAGGGAACATTTAATTTTATACCGTTGAAACACTAATTGGTTCATCATGGGGACACCAGCTCTACACATTCGTATTTTTAGGGAGAAAGCTAGAGGAACTGCGGCAGACAAACATGATATTTCTGTTTGTATGGATGACATTTTATGCACTTGCCTAATTAAAAGCCTTTGCTTTTCTCCAAAACCATTTTTACTGTGATTTTCTTGGTCCATTGCATACGAATTCCAAACCACTTTGTCCGCATATGACTGCATGAAACCTGAAATATCCGGTTGTGTTTTGGCTAACTCAATCCAAAATATTGTGAAAGCCTCTGTGTTTGTGTTTTCTGGATATTATCGATGGACTTTATTGTTTTGAATGTTTTTTCTCAGGGAACATTTAATTTTTTTATTTTTTTTTATTTTTGACAGGCAGAGTGGACAGTGAGAGAGAGAGAGACAGAGAGAAAGGTCTTCCTTTGCCGTTGGTTCACCCTCTAATGGCCGCCGCGGTAGTGCTCTGCGGCCCGTGCACCACGCTGTTCCGATGGCAGGAGCCAGGTGCTTCTCCTGGTCTCCCATGGGGTGCAGAGCCCCAACACTTGGGCCATCCTCCACTGCACTCCCTGGCCACAGCAGAGAGCTGTCCTGGAAGAGGGGCAACCGGGACAGGATTGGTGCCCCGACCGGGACTAGAACCCAGTGTGCCGGCGCCGCAAGGCAGAGGATTAGCCTGTTGAGCCACGGCGACAGCCAGGGAACACTTAAATTTGTGCTTTTAATCACTAATTGGTTCCACATGGAGACACAAGCTCTACACATTCATATTTTCTAGGGAGAAAGCTAGAGGAACTGTGGCAAACAAACATGATATTTCTGTTTGTACAGATGACATTTTATGCACTTGCCTAACGAAAAGACTTTGCTTTTCTCCAATCCATTTGTACTGTGATTTTCTCGGTCCATTGCATACGAATTCCACACCAGTTTGTCTGGATATGACTGGATGAAACCACAAATATCCGGTTTTGTTTTGGCTAACGCGATCCCAGATATTGCTACAGCCTCTGTGTTTGTGTATTCCTCATATATCCACGGACTTTATTGCTTTGAAGTTTTTTTATCAGGGAACATTTAATTTTGTGCTGCAAAATACTAATTGGTTCCACAGGGAGACACCAGTTCTACACATTCGTATTTTCTAAGGAGAAAGCTAGAGGAACTGCGGCAAACAAACATGATATATCTGTTTGTACAGATTAAATTTTATGCACTTGCCTAACGAAAAGGCTTTGCTTTTCTCCATAACCATTTTTACTGTGATTTTCTCGGTCCATTGCATACGAATTCCACACCAGTTTGTCCGGATATGACTGGATGAAACCGGAAATATCCGGTTTTGTTTTGGCCAACTCAATCCCAGATATTTTTACAGCATCTGTGTTTGTGTTTTCGTGATATTATCCATTGATTTTATTGGTATGAAAGTTTTTTTTATCTTGGAACATTTAACTTTGTGATGCGAAACACTAATTGTTTCCACATGGAGACACCAGCTCTACACATTCGTATTTTCTAGGGAGAAAGCTAGAGGAACTGCGGCAAACAAACATGATATTTCTGTTAGTATAGATGACATTTTATGCACTTGCCTAATGAAAAGACTTTGCTTTTCTCTGAAACCATTTTTACTGTGATATTCTCGGTCCATTGCATACGAATTCCACACCACTTTCAGGATATTACTGGATGAAACCAGAAATATCTGGTTGTGTTTTGGCTAACTCAATCTGAAATATTGTGAAAGCCTCTGTGTGTGTTTTTTCTGGATATTATCGATGGACTTTATTGTTTTGAATATTTTTATCAGGGAACATTTAATTTTATACCGTTGAAACACTAATTGGTTCATCATGGGGACACCAGCTCTACACATTCGTATTTTTAGGGAGAAAGCTAGAGGAACTGCGGCAGACAAACATGATATTTCTGTTTGTATGGATGACATTTTATGCACTTGCCTAATTAAAAGCCTTTGCTTTTCTCCAAAACCATTTTTACTGTGATTTTCTTGGTCCATTGCATACGAATTCCAAACCACTTTGTCCGCATATGACTGCATGAAACCTGAAATATCCGGTTGTGTTTTGGCTAACTCAATCCAAAATATTGTGAAAGCCTCTGTGTTTGTGTTTTCTGGATATTATCGATGGACTTTATTGTTTTGAATGTTTTTTCTCAGGGAACATTTAATTTTTTTATTTTTTTTTATTTTTGACAGGCAGAGTGGACAGTGAGAGAGAGAGAGACAGAGAGAAAGGTCTTCCTTTGCCGTTGGTTCACCCTCTAATGGCCGCCGCGGTAGTGCTCTGCGGCCCGTGCACCACGCTGTTCCGATGGCAGGAGCCAGGTGCTTCTCCTGGTCTCCCATGGGGTGCAGAGCCCCAACACTTGGGCCATCCTCCACTGCACTCCCTGGCCACAGCAGAGAGCTGTCCTGGAAGAGGGGCAACCGGGACAGGATTGGTGCCCCGACCGGGACTAGAACCCAGTGTGCCGGCGCCGCAAGGCAGAGGATTAGCCTGTTGAGCCACGGCGACAGCCAGGGAACACTTAAATTTGTGCTTTTAATCACTAATTGGTTCCACATGGAGACACAAGCTCTACACATTCATATTTTCTAGGGAGAAAGCTAGAGGAACTGTGGCAAACAAACATGATATTTCTGTTTGTACAGATGACATTTTATGCACTTGCCTAACGAAAAGACTTTGCTTTTCTCCAATCCATTTGTACTGTGATTTTCTCGGTCCATTGCATACGAATTCCACACCAGTTTGTCTGGATATGACTGGATGAAACCACAAATATCCGGTTTTGTTTTGGCTAACGCGATCCCAGATATTGCTACAGCCTCTGTGTTTGTGTATTCCTCATATATCCACGGACTTTATTGCTTTGAAGTTTTTTTATCAGGGAACATTTAATTTTGTGCTGCAAAATACTAATTGGTTCCACAGGGAGACACCAGTTCTACACATTCGTATTTTCTAAGGAGAAAGCTAGAGGAACTGCGGCAAACAAACATGATATATCTGTTTGTACAGATTAAATTTTATGCACTTGCCTAACGAAAAGGCTTTGCTTTTCTCCATAACCATTTTTACTGTGATTTTCTCGGTCCATTGCATACGAATTCCACACCAGTTTGTCCGGATATGACTGGATGAAACCGGAAATATCCGGTTTTGTTTTGGCCAACTCAATCCCAGATATTTTTACAGCATCTGTGTTTGTGTTTTCGTGATATTATCCATTGATTTTATTGGTATGAAAGTTTTTTTTATCTTGGAACATTTAACTTTGTGATGCGAAACACTAATTGTTTCCACATGGAGACACCAGCTCTACACATTCGTATTTTCTAGGGAGAAAGCTAGAGGAACTGCGGCAAACAAACATGATATTTCTGTTAGTATAGATGACATTTTATGCACTTGCCTAATGAAAAGACTTTGCTTTTCTCTGAAACCATTTTTACTGTGATATTCTCGGTCCATTGCATACGAATTCCACACCACTTTCAGGATATTACTGGATGAAACCAGAAATATCTGGTTGTGTTTTGGCTAACTCAATCTGAAATATTGTGAAAGCCTCTGTGTGTGTTTTTTCTGGATATTATCGATGGACTTTATTGTTTTGAATATTTTTATCAGGGAACATTTAATTTTATACCGTTGAAACACTAATTGGTTCATCATGGGGACACCAGCTCTACACATTCGTATTTTTAGGGAGAAAGCTAGAGGAACTGCGGCAGACAAACATGATATTTCTGTTTGTATGGATGACATTTTATGCACTTGCCTAATTAAAAGCCTTTGCTTTTCTCCAAAACCATTTTTACTGTGATTTTCTTGGTCCATTGCATACGAATTCCAAACCACTTTGTCCGCATATGACTGCATGAAACCTGAAATATCCGGTTGTGTTTTGGCTAACTCAATCCAAAATATTGTGAAAGCCTCTGTGTTTGTGTTTTCTGGATATTATCGATGGACTTTATTGTTTTGAATGTTTTTTCTCAGGGAACATTTAATTTTTTTATTTTTTTTTATTTTTGACAGGCAGAGTGGACAGTGAGAGAGAGAGAGACAGAGAGAAAGGTCTTCCTTTGCCGTTGGTTCACCCTCTAATGGCCGCCGCGGTAGTGCTCTGCGGCCCGTGCACCACGCTGTTCCGATGGCAGGAGCCAGGTGCTTCTCCTGGTCTCCCATGGGGTGCAGAGCCCCAACACTTGGGCCATCCTCCACTGCACTCCCTGGCCACAGCAGAGAGCTGTCCTGGAAGAGGGGCAACCGGGACAGGATTGGTGCCCCGACCGGGACTAGAACCCAGTGTGCCGGCGCCGCAAGGCAGAGGATTAGCCTGTTGAGCCACGGCGACAGCCAGGGAACACTTAAATTTGTGCTTTTAATCACTAATTGGTTCCACATGGAGACACAAGCTCTACACATTCATATTTTCTAGGGAGAAAGCTAGAGGAACTGTGGCAAACAAACATGATATTTCTGTTTGTACAGATGACATTTTATGCACTTGCCTAACGAAAAGACTTTGCTTTTCTCCAATCCATTTGTACTGTGATTTTCTCGGTCCATTGCATACGAATTCCACACCAGTTTGTCTGGATATGACTGGATGAAACCACAAATATCCGGTTTTGTTTTGGCTAACGCGATCCCAGATATTGCTACAGCCTCTGTGTTTGTGTATTCCTCATATATCCACGGACTTTATTGCTTTGAAGTTTTTTTATCAGGGAACATTTAATTTTGTGCTGCAAAATACTAATTGGTTCCACAGGGAGACACCAGTTCTACACATTCGTATTTTCTAAGGAGAAAGCTAGAGGAACTGCGGCAAACAAACATGATATATCTGTTTGTACAGATTAAATTTTATGCACTTGCCTAACGAAAAGGCTTTGCTTTTCTCCATAACCATTTTTACTGTGATTTTCTCGGTCCATTGCATACGAATTCCACACCAGTTTGTCCGGATATGACTGGATGAAACCGGAAATATCCGGTTTTGTTTTGGCCAACTCAATCCCAGATATTTTTACAGCATCTGTGTTTGTGTTTTCGTGATATTATCCATTGATTTTATTGGTATGAAAGTTTTTTTTATCTTGGAACATTTAACTTTGTGATGCGAAACACTAATTGTTTCCACATGGAGACACCAGCTCTACACATTCGTATTTTCTAGGGAGAAAGCTAGAGGAACTGCGGCAAACAAACATGATATTTCTGTTAGTATAGATGACATTTTATGCACTTGCCTAATGAAAAGACTTTGCTTTTCTCTGAAACCATTTTTACTGTGATATTCTCGGTCCATTGCATACGAATTCCACACCACTTTCAGGATATTACTGGATGAAACCAGAAATATCTGGTTGTGTTTTGGCTAACTCAATCTGAAATATTGTGAAAGCCTCTGTGTGTGTTTTTTCTGGATATTATCGATGGACTTTATTGTTTTGAATATTTTTATCAGGGAACATTTAATTTTATACCGTTGAAACACTAATTGGTTCATCATGGGGACACCAGCTCTACACATTCGTATTTTTAGGGAGAAAGCTAGAGGAACTGCGGCAGACAAACATGATATTTCTGTTTGTATGGATGACATTTTATGCACTTGCCTAATTAAAAGCCTTTGCTTTTCTCCAAAACCATTTTTACTGTGATTTTCTTGGTCCATTGCATACGAATTCCAAACCACTTTGTCCGCATATGACTGCATGAAACCTGAAATATCCGGTTGTGTTTTGGCTAACTCAATCCAAAATATTGTGAAAGCCTCTGTGTTTGTGTTTTCTGGATATTATCGATGGACTTTATTGTTTTGAATGTTTTTTCTCAGGGAACATTTAATTTTTTTATTTTTTTTTATTTTTGACAGGCAGAGTGGACAGTGAGAGAGAGAGAGACAGAGAGAAAGGTCTTCCTTTGCCGTTGGTTCACCCTCTAATGGCCGCCGCGGTAGTGCTCTGCGGCCCGTGCACCACGCTGTTCCGATGGCAGGAGCCAGGTGCTTCTCCTGGTCTCCCATGGGGTGCAGAGCCCCAACACTTGGGCCATCCTCCACTGCACTCCCTGGCCACAGCAGAGAGCTGTCCTGGAAGAGGGGCAACCGGGACAGGATTGGTGCCCCGACCGGGACTAGAACCCAGTGTGCCGGCGCCGCAAGGCAGAGGATTAGCCTGTTGAGCCACGGCGACAGCCAGGGAACACTTAAATTTGTGCTTTTAATCACTAATTGGTTCCACATGGAGACACAAGCTCTACACATTCATATTTTCTAGGGAGAAAGCTAGAGGAACTGTGGCAAACAAACATGATATTTCTGTTTGTACAGATGACATTTTATGCACTTGCCTAACGAAAAGACTTTGCTTTTCTCCAATCCATTTGTACTGTGATTTTCTCGGTCCATTGCATACGAATTCCACACCAGTTTGTCTGGATATGACTGGATGAAACCACAAATATCCGGTTTTGTTTTGGCTAACGCGATCCCAGATATTGCTACAGCCTCTGTGTTTGTGTATTCCTCATATATCCACGGACTTTATTGCTTTGAAGTTTTTTTATCAGGGAACATTTAATTTTGTGCTGCAAAATACTAATTGGTTCCACAGGGAGACACCAGTTCTACACATTCGTATTTTCTAAGGAGAAAGCTAGAGGAACTGCGGCAAACAAACATGATATATCTGTTTGTACAGATTAAATTTTATGCACTTGCCTAACGAAAAGGCTTTGCTTTTCTCCATAACCATTTTTACTGTGATTTTCTCGGTCCATTGCATACGAATTCCACACCAGTTTGTCCGGATATGACTGGATGAAACCGGAAATATCCGGTTTTGTTTTGGCCAACTCAATCCCAGATATTTTTACAGCATCTGTGTTTGTGTTTTCGTGATATTATCCATTGATTTTATTGGTATGAAAGTTTTTTTTATCTTGGAACATTTAACTTTGTGATGCGAAACACTAATTGTTTCCACATGGAGACACCAGCTCTACACATTCGTATTTTCTAGGGAGAAAGCTAGAGGAACTGCGGCAAACAAACATGATATTTCTGTTAGTATAGATGACATTTTATGCACTTGCCTAATGAAAAGACTTTGCTTTTCTCTGAAACCATTTTTACTGTGATATTCTCGGTCCATTGCATACGAATTCCACACCACTTTCAGGATATTACTGGATGAAACCAGAAATATCTGGTTGTGTTTTGGCTAACTCAATCTGAAATATTGTGAAAGCCTCTGTGTGTGTTTTTTCTGGATATTATCGATGGACTTTATTGTTTTGAATATTTTTATCAGGGAACATTTAATTTTATACCGTTGAAACACTAATTGGTTCATCATGGGGACACCAGCTCTACACATTCGTATTTTTAGGGAGAAAGCTAGAGGAACTGCGGCAGACAAACATGATATTTCTGTTTGTATGGATGACATTTTATGCACTTGCCTAATTAAAAGCCTTTGCTTTTCTCCAAAACCATTTTTACTGTGATTTTCTTGGTCCATTGCATACGAATTCCAAACCACTTTGTCCGCATATGACTGCATGAAACCTGAAATATCCGGTTGTGTTTTGGCTAACTCAATCCAAAATATTGTGAAAGCCTCTGTGTTTGTGTTTTCTGGATATTATCGATGGACTTTATTGTTTTGAATGTTTTTTCTCAGGGAACATTTAATTTTTTTTATTTTTTTTTATTTTTGACAGGCAGAGTGGACAGTGAGAGAGAGAGAGACAGAGAGAAAGGTCTTCCTTTGCCGTTGGTTCACCCTCTAATGGCCGCCGCGGTAGTGCTCTGCGGCCCGTGCACCACGCTTTTCCGATGGCAGGAGCCAGGTGCTTCTCCTGGTCTCCCATGGGGTGCAGAGCCCCAACACTTGGGCCATCCTCCACTGCACTCCCTGGCCACAGCAGAGAGCTGTCCTGGAAGAGGGGCAACCGGGACAGGATTGGTGCCCCGACCGGGACTAGAACCCAGTGTGCCGGCGCCGCAAGGCAGAGGATTAGCCTGTTGAGCCACAGCGACAGCCAGGGAACACTTAAATTTGTGCTTTTAATCACTAATTGGTTCCACATGGAGACACAAGCTCTACACATTCGTATTTTCTAAGGAGAAAGCTAGAGGAACTGTGGCAAACAAACATGATATTTCTGTTTGTACAGATGACATTTTATGCACTTGCCTAATGAAACGAATTTGCTTTTCTAAAAACCATTTGTACTGTGAATTTCTCGGTCCATTGTATACAAATTCCACAGCTATTTGTCTGGATATGACTGGATGAAACCGGAAATATCCGGTTTTGTTTTGGCTAACTAAACCCCAGATATTGCTACAGCCTCTGTGTTTGTGTTTTCCTGATATTATCCACAGACTTTATTGGTTTGAATGTTTTTTTATAAGGGAACATTTTATTTTAGGCTTGGATACAGTAATTGGTTCCATATGGAGACACTAGCTCTACACATTCGTATTTTCTAGGGAGAAAGCTAGAGGAACTGCAGCAAACAAACATGATATTTCTGTTTGTATAGATGACATTTTATGCACTTGCCCAATGGAAAGACTTTGCTTTTCTCCAAAGCCATTTTTACTGCGATTTTCCCGGTCCATTGCATGCGAATTCCACACCAGTTTCTCCGGATATGACTGGATGAAACCGGAAATATCCGTTTTTTTTTGGCTAATTACACCCCAGATATTGCTGCACCCTCTGTGTTTGTGTTTTCCTGATATTATTCACGGACTTTATTGGTTTGAATGTTTTTTATCAGGGAACATTTAATTTTGTGCTTGGATACAGTAATTGGTTCCACATGGAGACACCAGCTTACATATTCGTATTTTCTAGGGAGAAATCTAGTGGAACTGCAGCAAGAAACATGATATTTCTGTTAGTATCGATGACATTTTATGCAGTTGCCCAATGAAAAGACTTTGCTTTTCTCCAAAACCATTTGTACTGTGATTTTCTTGGTCCATTGCATATGAATTCCACACCAGTTTGTACGGATATGACTGGATGAAACCGGAAATATCCGGTTTTGTTCTGGCTAACTCAATCCCAGATATTGCTACAGCCTCTGTGTTTTTGTTTTCTGGATATTATCCATGGATTTTATTGTTTTGAACGTTTTTTATTGGGGAACATTTTATTTTGAGCTTGTATACAGTAATTGGTTCCACATAGAGACTGCAGCTCTTTATACTCGTATTTTCTAGGGAGAAAGCTAGAGGAACTGTGGCAAACAAACATGATATTTCTGTTTGTATAGATGACTTTTTATCTACTTCTCTAACAAAAAGACTTTGCTTTTCTACAATCATTTTTACTGTGATTTTCTCGGTGCATTACATACGAATTCCACACCACTTTGTCCGCAGATGACTGGATGAAACCAGAAATATCCGGTTGTGTTTTGGCTAACTCATTCCGAAATATTGTGAAAGCCTCTGTGTTTGTGTTTTCTGGATATTATCGATGGACTTTATTGGTTTGAATGTTTTTTTATCAGGGAACATTTAATTTTGTGCTTTTAATCACTAATTGGTTACACATGGAGACACAAGCTCTACACATTCGTATTTTCTACGGAGAAAGCTAGAGGAACTGTGGCAAACAAACATGATATTTCTGTTTGTACAGATTACATTTTATGCACTTGCCTAATGAAATGACTTTGCTTTTCTACAAAACCATTTGTACTGTGATTTTCTTGGTCCACTGCATATGAATTCCACAGCACTTTGTCCGGATATGACAGGATGAAACCGGAAATATCCGTTTTTCTTTCTGGCTAACTCAATCCCAGATATTGCTACAGCATCTGTGTTTCTGTTTTCTGGATATTATCCATGGATTTTATTGTTTTCAATGTTTTTTTATCGGGGAACATTTTATTTTGAGCTTGTATAAAGTAATTGGTTCCACATAGAGACAGCAGCTCTTTATACTCGTATTTTCTAGGGAGAAAGCCAGAGGAACTGTGGCAAACAAACATGATATTTCTGTTTGTATAGATGACATTTTATGCACTTGCCTAACGAAAAGACTTTGCTTTTCTCCAAAATCATTCTTAGTGTGATTTTCTTGGGCCTTGGCATACGAATTCCACACCAGTTTGACCGGATATGAGTGGATGAAACCGGAAATATCCGGTTTTGTTTTGGCTAACTCAATCCCAGATATTGCTACAGCCTGTGTGTTTCTTTTTTCTGGATATTATCAATGGACTTTATTGTTTTGAATATTTTTTTATCAGGGGACATTTTATTTTGAGCCTGGATACAGTAATTGGTTCCACATGGAGAAACCAGCTGAATATATTCGTATTTTCTACGGAAAAACTAGAGGAACTGCGGCAAAAAAACATGATATTTATTTTTGTATAGATGACATTTGATGCACTTGCCTAAAGAAAATACTTTGCTTTTCTCCAAAACCATTTTTGCTCTGATTTTCTCGGTCCATTGCATATGAATTCCAAACAACTTTGTCGGGATATGACTGGATGACACAAGAAATATACAGTTGTGTTTTGGCTAACTCAATCCGAAATATTGTGATAGCCTCTGTGTTTGTGTTTTCCTGATATTATCGATGGACTTTATTATATTGAAAGTTTTTATCAGGGAACATTTAATTTTGTACCGTTGAAAGATTAATTGGTTCATAATGGGAACACCAGCTCTACACATTCATATGTTCTAGAAGAAAGCTAGAGGAACTGCGACAAACAAACATGATATTTCTGTTTGTATAGATGACATTTTATGCACTTTCCTAATGAAAAGACTTTGCTTTTCCCCAAAACCATTTTTACTCTGATTTTCTTGGTCCATTGCATGCGAATTCCACACCGCTTTTTCCGGATATGATTGGATGAAACCAGAAATATCCGGTTGTGTTTTGGCTAACTCACTCCAAAATATTGTGATAGCCTCTGTGTTTGTGTTTTCTGTATAATATCGATGGACTTTATTGTTTTGAATGTTTTTATCAGGAAACATTTCAATTTGTACCTTTGAAACAGTAATTGGTTCATTATGGGGACAACAGCTCTACACATTCATATGTTCTACGGAGAAAGCTAAAGAACTTCGGCAAATAAACATCATATTTCTGTTGGTATAGATGACATTTTATGCACTTTCCTAATGAAAAGACTTTGCTTTTCTCTAAAACCATTTTTACTCTGATTTTCTTGGTCCATTGCATGCGAATTACACACCGCTTTTTCCGGATATGACTGGATGAAGCCAGAAATATCCGGTTGTGTTTTGGCTAACTCACTCCGAAATATTGTGATAGCCTCTGTGTTTGTGTTTTCTGTATAATATCGATGGACTTTATTGTTTTGAATGTTTTTATCAGGAAACATTTCAATTTGTACCTTTGAAACAGTAATTGGTTCATTATGGGGACAACAGCTCTACACATTCGTATTTTCCAGGGAGTAAGCTAGAGGAACTGCAGCAAACAAACATCATATTTCTGTTGGTATAGATGATATTTTATGCACTTGCCTAACGAAACGATTTTGCTTTTCTCCAAAACCATTTTTAGTCTGATTTTCTTGGTCCATTGCATATGAATTCCGAACAACTTTGTCCGGATATAACTGGATGAAACCAGAAATATACGGTTGTGTTTTGGCTAACACAATCTGAAATATTGTGATAGCCTCTGTGTTTGAGTTTTCCTGATATTATCCATGTACTTTATTGTTTTGAATGTTTTTTTCTGGGAACATTTAATTTGTACCATAGAAGCACTAATTGGTTCATCATGGGGCACCAGCTCTACACATTCATATTTTCTAAGGAGAATGCTAGAGGAACTGCGGCAAAAAAAACATGATATTGCTGTTTGTATAGATGACATTTTATGCACTTTCCTAACGAAAAGCCTTTTCTTTTCTCCAAAACCATTTTAAGTGTGATTTTCTCAGTCCATTGCATACATTTCCAAACCACTTTGTTCGGATATGACTGGATGAAACCAGAAATATCCGTCGTGTTATGTCTAACTCAATCAGAAATATTGCTACAGCCTCTGTGTTTGTGTTTTCTGGATATTATCGATGGACTTTATTGTTTTGAATATTTTTATCAGGGATCATTTAATTTTGTACCGTTGAAACACTAATTCGTTCATCATGGGGACCCCAGCTCCAGACATTCTTATTTTCTAGGGAGAACGCTAGAGGAACTGGGGCAAAAAAAACATGATATTTCTGTTTGTATAGATGACATTTTATGCACTTGCCTAATGAAAAGACTTTGCTTCTCCCGAAAACCATTTTTACTGTGATTTTCGCGGTCCATTGCATACTAATTCCACACCACTTTTTCCGCATGACTTGAGAAAACCAGAAATATCTGCTTGTGTTTTGGCTAACTCAATCTGAAATATTGTGAAAACCTCTGTGTTTGTGTTTTCCTGATATTATCGATGGACTTTATTGTTTTGAATGTTTTTATCAGGGAACATTTAATTTTGTACCATTAACACAATAATTGGTTCATCATAGGAACACCAGCTCTATAAATTCCTATTTTCTAGGGCGAAAGCTAGAGGAACTGCGACAAACAAACATGATATTTCTGTTTGTATAGATGACATTTTATGCACTTGCTTAATGAAAAGACTTTGCTTTTCTCCAAAACCATTTTCACTGTGATTTTCTCGGTCCATTGCATAGGAATTCCACACCAGTTTGTCCGGATATGACTGGATGAAACGAGAAATATCTGGTTGTGTTTTGGGTAACGCAATCCGAAATATTGTGAAAGCCTCTGTGTTTGTTTTTCTGGATATTATCGATGTACTTTATTGTTTTGAATGATTTTATCAGGGAACATTTAATTTTGTACAATTGAAATACTAATTGGTTTCTCATGGGAGCACCAGCTCTACACATTCATATTTTCTAGGGAGAAAACTAGAGGAAGTGCGGCAAACAAACATGATATTTCTGTTTGTATAGAGGACATTTTATGCACTTGCCTAACGAAAAGACTTTGCTTTTCTCCAAAACCATTTGTACTGCGATTTTCTCGGTCCATTGCATACGAATTCCACACCAGTTCGTCCAGATATGTCTGGATGAAACCGAAAATATCCGGTTTTGTTTTGGCTAACTCAATCCCAGATATTGCTGCATACTCTGTGTTTGTGTTTTCTGGATTTTATCCACGGACTTCATTGTTTTCAATGATTTTTATCGGGGAACTTTTTATTTTGAGCTTAGATACACTAATTGTTTCCACATGGAGACAACAGCTCTACATATATGTATTTTCTAGGGAGAAAGCTAGAGGAACTGCGGCAAGCAAACATGGTATTTCTCTTTGTGTAGATGACATTTTATCTACTTGCATAACGAAAAGACTTTGCTTTTCTTCCACACTATTTTTATTGTGATTTTCTCAGTCCATTGCATACGAATTCCACACCAGTTTTTCCAGATATGACTGGATGAAACCGGAAATATCCGGTTGTGTTTTGGCTAACTCAATCCCAGATATTGCTACAGCCTCTTTGTTGTGTTTTCCCGATATTATCCACAGACTTTATTTTTTTCAATGTTTTTTATCGGGGAGCATTTAATTTTGTGCTTGGAAACACTAATTCGTTTCACATGGAGACACAAGCTCTACACATTTGTATTTTTTAGGCAGAAAGCTAGAGGAACTGCGGCAAACAAACATGATATTTCTGTTTGTCTAGATTAGATTTTATGCACTTGCCTAATGAAAAGACTTTGCTTTTCTCCAAAACCATTTTTACTGTGATTTTTTCGGTCCATTGTATACGAATTCCACACCACTTTTTCCAGATATGACTGGATAAAACCAGCAGTATCCGGTTGTGTTTGGCTAACTCAATCCGAAATATTGTGAAGCCTCTGTGTTTCTCTTTTAGGGATATTATCAATGGACTTTATTGTTTTGAATATTTTTATCAGGGAACATTTAATTTTGTACCGTAGAAACAATAATTGGTTCATCATGGGGACACCAGCTCTACACATTCGTATTTTCTAGGGAGAAAGCTAGAGGTACTGTGGCAAACAAACATGATATTTTTGTTTGTCTAGAAGAGATTTTATGCACTTGCCTAATGAAAAGACTTTGCTTTTCTCCAAAACCATTTGTACTGTGATTTTCTCGGTCCATTGCATATGAATTCCACACCACTTTTTCCAGATATGACTGGATAAAACAAGAAATATCCGGTTGTGTTTTAGGTAACTGAATACGAAATATTGCGAAAGCCTCTGTGTTTGTGTTTTCTGGATATTATCGATGGACTTTATAGTTTTGAATGTTTTTATCAGGGAACATTTAATTTTGTGCTTGGAAACACTAATTTGTTCCACATGGAGACACCAGCTCTACACATTCGTATTTTCTATGGAGAAAGCTAGAGGAACTGTGGCAAACAAACATGGTATTTCTGCTTGTATGGATGACATTTTATGCAATTGCCTAACGAAAAGACTTTGCTTTTCTCCAAAACCATTTTTACTGTGATTTTCTCGGTCCATTGCATATGAATTCCACACCAGTTTGTCCGGATATCATCGGTGAAACCAGAAATATACGGTTGTGTTTTGGCTAACTCAATCCGAAATATTGTTATAGCCTCTGTGTTTGTGTTTTCCTGATATTATCCACAGACTTTATTGATTTGAATGTTTTTTATCAGGGAATATTTAATTCTTTTTTTACTTTTATTTAATGAATGTAAATTTCCAGTGTACAGCTTATGGATTACAATGGCTGCCCCCTCCCATAACTTCCCTCCCACCTGCAACCCTCCCCTCTCCCACTCCCTCTTCCCTTCCATTCACAGCAAGATTCATTTTCAATTCTCTTTATATACAGAAGATCAATTTAGTATAAAGATTTCAACTGTTTGCACCTACATAGAAACACAAAGTGAAACATACTGTTTGAGTACTAATTGTAGCATTAAATCAAAATGTACAGTACATTAAGGACAGAGATCCCACATGAGGAGCAAGTGCACAGTGACTCCTGTTGTTGACCCAACAACTTGACACTCTAGTTTATGGTGCCAGTAACCACCCTAGGCTGTCGTCATGAGTTGCCAAGGCTATGGAAGACTTCCAAGTTTGCCGACTCTGATCTTATTTAGACAAGGTCATAAAAGACAGAGTGAGGATAGTAACCAATGATCCTAAGAGTGGCATTTACCAGGTTTGAACAATTCTACAGCATTAAGTGGGGAAGGGGACCATCAGTACACACAGGTTGGGAGTAGAGGCATTGGTGGTCGAGTAGAGGTTATGATTACTAAGGAATGAGGCCCAAGTGCGCTAGTCAGGGTCTAGAACAAAGGACAGAGTCTTTATTAGAGGAGCTAAGAAAGCTGCTGTCTAAGCTACAATTAAGTTTTCTGATTGAGAGGCAAATAGAACCTGACAGAAGGGGCTTGATTATAATCTGGTGGGCTTTAGGCCTTGTAAGTTAAGAGGCCCAGATCTATCTATCTCTTCACATGGGGTATATCCTAATGGAGGTGTGAACCTCCTAGGGGAAGGCACTCTGTTGACTTTCATTACTTGGCTGGCCTGGGAGAGAGCTGGCCAGGTAAAGTCAGGTGGCATCTCTAACAAGAAATTTACAGTTCTGCCTGCAATGATGCTTTCCCTACTTGGCCATCCCCTCAGCTACAGTGGTCACTTTGGAAGTTGGGCTGAGTGAAGGGCTTTTCAGCTTAGAGCCAATAAGATCTGTGGCTCTGACCTGCGAATGCTTTGACTCCAGGTCAGGTCCATTTCCAGTGATCCAACTCTTGGCAGAGCTGCCAGGGCTCTTCACAAGCTGACTTCTGCTGAAGCCCAGGCTTACCACATTGAAAGCCATTGCAGTGGACTGGCCTGTTGGGTCTCCTTGAGGGCAGGTCACTGTACAGATCAGCCATTAATAGGCCTGCCACCCATTGCTTCTGATGCCTAGCTTTCTTTTCCTCCTGGTTTGTGTTCAAGCAGACCAGAGGATGCAAGTCAAGGGAGTGCCCATGTCCTATCTCTAATCTTCGGTGGCCTGAACTACAAGTCTATAGTCACAGGCATGTTCTGTAATAGTTTTTCTAAGGTAGACAATGCCCATGAGGAAAATTATATTCTCACTTTAAATCTTTCTTTCCCTTCAGTCTGAAAGGGAGGTTTTTTCTATTTACTGTATACCTGGCTGATGGCGAAGTGAATCTAGCTATGAGATTATTATTTAAGTTCTTATTTTGGCTATGCTGTTTCAGAAAAATGTTAGCCATCTCTTTTATAAGGTCTAAAGATTAAATTGTACGTCCTACAGTTTCCTTCCTAATAGAATAAGTTTCCTACCTTGAAGAGAATAGAGAAATGAAAGAACAAGTTGGGCTTAGAATAGAGAATTGAGGGAGCAAGTCCTAGAACACTTGCTAACAATAGCAATATTACATGAATACTTAGCAAACCGTTTCAACCATTAGATAACAACTTAAGAATACATTTACCAGAAGGTCCAATGCCTTCTATAAATTTTAAGAATCATGTATTTGAAAACACCTCTTAAATATCTAACATGGTGTAGTTTGTTTAACCAGTAAACTTAAGCACAACCATATAAAATGATTTTAGTTTCTTTCTACCCACAAGTTTAAAACATATGATACACAGATTCAGGTCACACAAATTAAAATGTATCTTTGATTGATTTTAGCAGCTTAAATTTATGGACAATCTTATCCACAAGCCATTTAAAATAAAACTCTTCATAAAATTTCCCCATGTGGACATACAATATGTACACACACATAACATAGCATAATAGACTAATATAGCAATTTTAATACTAGCTTTTAAAATCTTTAACTCTTTTTGAAGATTGCCAATTGATTTGAATTGCTTTTTGTTTTTAGTAACCTCAGTTAACCATACTTTCTCTCAGTTGGTACTGTTAATACAGTATTGGCTTCATCTGTTTACAGAGCCATCCCAAAGTACTGAATACAATAGAAGTGGCTGGAAAAAGTCCATAGGAACCTATAGGAGGACAGCTAAACACAGAACCAACAACACTTTAGTTTTATGAGCAGCAAATCATATATAACTGTGGATGACAAAAGACTTTAAGTCGCCATGTTTGAAATTATAAACTCATCAGCCAACAAGAGGCACTTGCTTACTTCACAGTCTTTTTGAAAGCACCTATAGGATTTTACAAGTATTTAACCCTTTAGGCCTCTGGGGCTTTCTCATTAAGATAACTATCATGTCTAGTAACACAAGATCATTAGACTTTTAATTCTCCAACATTTGTATTAATAGCATTTTCCATTATAGAAACTTAAAGTTTGGTACCACATCACATCTTCACACTACTTCTAATATAATCCAAATAGCCTGAATAGTTGGTGTCTCTATAAGATGAGAGACATAGGTCCTTCGATTTTTTTTCAGTTGGGCCCAAACTGGAAAAACCAAAGTCCAGGATTTACTGGAAATTTTAGAGTCCAGATTGTTTGAAACTTTGATTTTTTGAATGCCTGTCAAGAATGCCAAGAAGGCTCAAAATCCAAAATATCTGGTTGAAATAAGATTCCTTAAAATCATGACATAACATAGACCAAATTTGATCATTGTTACAAGGCGATTATTCAAATCTTTGAAAATAAGCACATATTTAAATAACCCATAGCTCTTAATAACAGTTCAGCTGTTTTTGAACAATTAGAATTTAACAGACATCAAGAGAACATAATAGATTACTTTAGCACATTGCTTTAACAGAGCCTCAGAGTTTCATTCTATGTCAAAGAGAAAGTGAGCTTCCTGTGATCTTTTGCTGTGAGGTTTCCTTCCTTTACCTTCTTTCATATTGATGACCATGTTTCTGTGTTTCTGTGTGTAACACATCTTTAAGCATCTTTTGCAGGGCAGGATGAGTGGCAACAAATTCTTTCAGTTTCTGTTTGCTATGAAAAGTCTTAATTTCACCTTCATTCACAAATGAGAGCTTTGCAGGATATAATACTCTGGGCTGGCAGATTTTCTCTCTTAGTGCCTGGGCTATGTCTCGCCATTCCCTTCTAGCTTGTAGGGTTTCTGATGAGAAGTCTGCTGTGAGTCTAATTGGAGATCCTCTAAGAGTAATCTGACGTTTCTCTCTTGCACCTTTTAGAATCTTTTCTTTATGTTTCACTGTGGTGAGTTGGATTACAACGTGTCGTGGTGATGATCTCTTTTGGTCATGTTTATTAGGGGTTCTATAAGCTTCCTGTACTAAGATGCCTCTGTCCTTCTCCAAACCTGGGAAATTTTCTGCTAGTATCTCACTGAAAAGGCCTTCTAATCCTCTCTCCCTGTCCATGCCTTCAGGAACTCCTAGAACCCGAATGTTACGTTTTTTAATAGTATCCTGTAGATTCCTGACAATATTTTTTAGATTTCTAATTTCTTCTTCTTTTCTTGATTTGCCTGTTTCCTCTCCTGTTCTCTGTCTTCTAAGTCTGATATTCTCTCTTCTGCTTCGCCCATTCTGTTTTTAAGGCTCTCTAGTGTGTTTTTCATTTGATCTATTGAATTCTTCATTTCATTATGATTTCTCGCCACTATCACAGTTTCTTGTTCTACTAGTTGTGTCATTTCATTTTGATTCCTCCTTAATATTTCATTTTCACGAGAGAGATTTTCTATCTTGTCCATTAAAGATTTCTGTAGTTCAAGAATTTGTTTTTGAGAACTTCTTAATGTTCTTATTAATTTTTTGAGATCTGCTTCTTGCATTTCTTCGATCTCATCATCTTCATAATCTTGAATTGGGGTGTCTTTTTCATTTGGGGGCGTCATAGTGTCTTCCTTGTTCTTGTTAGCTTGGTTTTTGCGTTTGTTGTTTTGCATGTTGGAGATATTTGCTTTCTTCACTGTGGTGTTTTTTCTTGTTACACTATGGCTCTATATTAAGTGGACTGTCTGCTTTCGGTGGAGCCTTAGAGGCTTGAGATGAGTGTGGCCTGAGAGCTGTGTTGGATTCCTCAGGGTTGAGGGTGTGTCAAAGATGACACTCCCAGGTTAGGTGTGGTAAATCTCTCTTTTTTTTTTTGATTCAAAAGGGAAGTAATTCCGCACAGCTGAACGTAATTGGAGGTAGTTAGCAGGCGAATGATATACCCACAGGAGCCAGAGATCAGAAGCTCTTTCCCAAGGACCACACAGGGAATCTCTGCTGCCCTCGGTGTGGGCTCCAATTCTCCTGCAGTCTCCCACTGGGTTGATAAGTTAGATGCTAATCTCCTGTTATTTCACCCCTCCCCCAAGAGTCAGGTTTTTCTGCTAGGCTCAGGGCCTGTGCAGACCTGAGGTCGCCCTGGTTATGACATATGTCCAAAATGGCTCCTGCTCTTTGTCTTGCTAGCCTTTGAGAGGTGAGGGGAGAGAGAGAAACTCGTGTCCGTATCGGTCACTTTTTTTTTCCTCTCTCTCTTCTAGTTAACCTGGTGAATTTTTGCCCAAGGAGTTTCAAGCCTCATTCCCTCTAGCCTCCTCTTTCTGCTTGCCCGCTGGTTTCTCGGGCTATTAAGGTTCGGCTCACCTCGCGTTCCAGTGCTGGTGTGTTGAGTGTGCTGCTGGTGTCCCGAACTTGGGCTCCCACGCTCTCCTCGCAGGTCCACTGTGAATCACTAGTTCCAGAACAGTTTCCTCTGCTGTTTCTTCACCTACTCTTCCTTGACCCTGCAGTATCTCCACTTTTATGAAACTGAGTCTTGCCGAACAACCAATGTGCTCCTTTCCTATTCCACCATCTTGCCACTCTCCAGGGAACATTTAATTTTGTGCTTGGAAACACTACTTGGTTCATCATGGGGACACCAGCTGTACACATTCGTATTTTTAGGGAGAAAGCTAGAGGAACTGCCTCAAACAAACATGATGTTTCTCTTTGTATAGATGACAGTTGATGCAATTGCCTAACGAAAAGTCTTTGCTTTTCTCCAAAACCATTTTTACTGTGATTTTCTTGGGCCTTGGCATACGAATTCCACAGCAGTTTGTCCGGATATGACTGGATGAAACCGGAAATATCCGGTTTTGTGTTGGCTAACTCAATCCCAGATATTGCTACAGCCTCTGTGTTTCTTTTTTCTGGATATTACCAATGGACTTTATTGTTTTGAATGTTTTTTTTGGGGAATATTTTATTTTGAAATTGCATACAGTAATTGGTTCCACATGGAGACACCAGCTCTACATATTCGTATTTTCCAGGGGGTAAGCTATAGGAACTGCGGCAAACAAACATGATATTTCTGTTTGTATAGATGACATTTTATGCACTTGCCTAATGAAAAGACTTTGCTTTTCTGCTAAACCAGTTGTACTGTGATTTTCCCGGTCCATTGCATACGAATTCCACAGAAATTTCTCCGGGCAAGGACCGGATGAAACCAGAAATATCCGGTTGTGTTTTGGCTAACTCAATCCCAGATATTGCTACAGCCTCTGTGTTTGTGTTTTCCGGATATTATCAACGGAATTTATTGTTCTGAATGTTTTTTATCAGGGAACGTTTAATTTTGAGCTTAGATACACTAATTGGTTCCACATGGAGACACCAGCGCTACACATTCCTATATTCTAGGGAGAAAGCTAGAGGAACTGCGGCAAACTAACATGATATGTCTTTTTGTATCAATGACATTATATGCACTTGCCTAACAAAAAGACTTTGCTTTTCTCCAAAACCATTTTTACTGTGATTTTCTTGGTCCATTGCATAAGAATTCCACACCACTTTCTCTGGATATGCCTGGATGAAACCAGAAATATCCAGTTGTGTTTTGGCTAACTCAATCCGAAATATTGTGAAAGCCTCTGTGTTTGTGTTTTCTGGATATTATCGATGGACTTTATTGTGTTGAATGATTTTATCAGGGAACATTTAATTTTCTACCATTGAAACACTAATTGGTTCATCATGGGGACACCAGCTCTACACATTCGTATTTTCTAGGTAGAAAGCTAGAGGAACTGCGGCAAACAAGCGTGATATTTCTGTTTGTATCGATGACATTTTATGCACTTGCCTAACGAGAAGACTTTGCTTTTCTGCTAAACCAGTTGTACTGTGATTTTCCCGGACCATTGCATATGAATTCCACACCAGTTTGTCCGGATATGACTGGATCTAACTGGAAATATCCGGTTGTGTTTTGGCTAACTCAATCCCAGTTATTGCTACAGGCTCTGTTTGTGTATTCCTGATATTATCAACAGACTTTATTCTTCTGAATGTTTTTTATTGGGGAACTTTTTATTTTGAGCTTAGATACACTAATTGGTTCCACATGGAGACACCAGCTCTACATATTTGTATTTTCTAGGGAGAAAGCTAGAGGAACTGTGACAAATAAGCTTGATATTTCCGTTTGTATCGATGACATTTTATGCACTTGCCTAACGAAAAGACTTGGCTTTTCTCCAAAAGCATTTTAACTGTGATTTTCTCGGTCCATTGCATACAAATTCCACACCACTTGGTCCAGATATGACTGGATGAAACCAGAAATATCCGGTTGTGTTTTGGCTAACTCAATCCGAAATATCGTGAAAGCCTCTGTGTTTCTGTTTTCTGGATATTATCAAAGCATTTTATTGTTTTGAATGTTTTTATCAGGGAACATTTAATTTTGTACCGTAGAAACACTAATTGTTTGCACATGGAGACACCAGCTCTACACATTCGTATTTTCTGGGGAGAAAGCTAGAGAGACTGGAGCAAACAAACATGACATTTCTGTTTGTATCGATGACATTTTATGCACTTTCCTAACGAAAAGACTTTGCTTTTCTCCAAAACCATTTGTACTGTGATTTTATCGGTCCATTGCATACAAGTTCCACAACACTTTATCCGGATATGACTGGATGGAACCTGAAATATCCAGTTGTGTTTTGGTTAACCCAATCCCAGATATTGCTACAGCCTCTGTGTTTTTGTTTTCCTGATATTATCCACAGACTTTATTGTTTTGAATGTTTTTTATCAGGGAACATTTAATTTGTGCTGGGAATCACTAATTGTTTCCACATGGAGACACCAGCTAAACACTTTCGTATTTTCTAGGGTGAAAGCTAGAGGAACTGTGGGAAACAAGCGTGATATTTCTGTTTGTATCGGTGACATTTTATGCACTTGCCTAATGAGAAGACTTTGCTTTTCTGCTAAACCAGTTGTACTGTGATTTTCCCGGACCATTGCATATGAATTGCACACCAGTTTGTCCGAATATGACTGGATCTAACTGGAAATATCCGGTTGTGTTTTGGCTAACTCAATCCCAGTTATTGCTACAGGCTCTGTTTGTGTATTCCTGATATTATCAACAGACTTTATTCTTCTGAATGTTTTTTATTGGGGAACTTTTTATTTTGAGCTTAGATACACTAATTGGTTCCACATGGAGACACCAGCTCTACATATTTGTATTTTCTAGGGAGAAAGCTAGAGGAACTGTGACAAATAAGCTTGATATTTCCGTTTGTATCGATGACATTTTATGCACTTGCCTAACGAAATGACTTTGCTTTTCTCCAAAAGCATTTTAACTGTGATTTTCTCGGTCCATTGCATACAAATTCCACACCATTTTGTCCAGATATGACTGGATGAAACCAGAAATATCCGGTTGTGTTTTGGCTAACTCTATCCCAGATATTGCTGCAGCCTCTGTGTTTGTGTTTTCTGGATATTATCAAAGCATTTTATTGTTTTGAATGTTTTTATCAGGGAACATTTAATTTTGTACCGTAGAAACACTAATTGTTTGCACATGGAGACACCAGCTCTACACATTCGTATTTTCTGGGGAGAAAGCTAGAGAGACTGGAGCAAACAAACATGATATTTCTGTTTGTATCGATGACATTTTATGCACTTGCCAAACGAAAAGACTTTGCTTTTCTCCAAAACCATTTTTACTGTGATTTTATCGGTCCATTGCATACAAGTTCCACAACACTTTATCCGGATATGACTGGATGGAACCAGAAATATCCGGTTGTGTTTTGGTTAACTCAATGCCAGATATTGCTACAGCCTCTGTGTTTTTGTTTTCCTGATATTATCCACAGACTTTATTGTTTTGAATGTTTTTTATCAGGGAACATTTAATTTTGTGCTGGGAATCACTAATTGTTTCCACATGGAGACACCAGCTAAACACTTTCGTATTTTCTAGGGTGAAAGCTAGAGGAACTGCGGCAAACAAGCGTGATATTTCTGCTTGTATTGATGACATTTTATGCACTTGCCTAATGAGAAGACTTTGCTTTTCTGCTAAACCATTTGTACTGTGATTTTCCCGGTCCATTGCATACGAATTCCACAGACATTTCTCCGGGCAAGGACCGGATGAAACCAGAAATATCCGGTTGTGTTTTGGCTAACTCAATCCCAGATATTGCTACAGCCTCTGTGTTTGTGTTTTCCGGATATTATCAACGGAATTTATTGTTCTGAATGTTTTTTTATCAGGGAATGTTTAATTTTGAGCTTAGATACACTAATTGGTTCCACATGGAGACACCAGCTCTACAGATTCCTATATTCTAGGGAGAAAGCTAGAGGAACTGCGGCAAACTAACATGATATGTCTGTTTGTATCGATGACATTTTATGCACTTGCCTAACGAAAAGACTTTGCTTTTCTCCAAAACCATTTTTACTGTGATTTTCTTGGTCCATTGCATAAGAATTCCACACCACTTTGTCCAGATATGCCTGGAGGAAACCAGAAATATCCAGTTGTGTTTTGGCTAACTCAATCCGAAATATTGTGAAAGCCTCTGTGTTTGTGTTTTCTGGATATTATCGATGGACTTTATTGTGTTGAATGATTTTATCAGGGAACATTTAATTTTCTACCATTGAAACACTAATTGGTTCATCATGGGGACACCAGCTCTACACATTCGTATTTTCTAGGGAGAAAGCTAGAGGAACTGCGGCAAACAAACGTGATATTTCTGTTTGTATCGATGACATTTTATGCACTTGCCTAACGAGAAGACTTTGCTTTTCTGGTAAACCAGTTGTACTGTGATTTTCCCGGTCCATTGCATATGAATTCCACACCAGTTTGTCCGGATATGACTGGATCTAACTGGAAATATCCGGTTGTGTTTTGGCTAACTCAATCCCAGTTATTGCTACAGTCTGTGTTTGTGTATTCCTGATATTATCAACGGACTTTATTCTTTTGAATGTTTTTTTTGGGAACTTTTTATTTTGAGCTTAGATACACAAATTGGTTCCACATGGAGACACCAGCTCTACACATTCCTATATTCTAGGGAGAAAGCTAGAGGAACTGTGACAAATAAGCTTGATATTTCCGTTTGTATCGATGACATTTTATGCACTTGCCTAACGAAAAGACTTTGCTTTTCTCCAAAAGCATTTTAACTGTGATTTTCTCGGTCCATTGCATACAAATTCCACACCACTTTGTCCAGATATGACTGGATGAAACCAGAAATATCCGGTTGTGTTTTGGCTAACTCAATCCGAAATATCGTGAAAGCCTCTGTGTTTGTGTTTTCTGGATATTATCAAAGCATTTTATTGTTTTGAATGTTTTTATAAGGGAACATTTAATTTTGTACCGTAGAAACACTAATTGTTTGCACATGGAGACACCAGCTCTACACATTCGTATTTTCTGGGGAGAAAGCTAGAGAGACTGGAGCAAACAAACATGACATTTCTGTTTGTATCGATGACATTTTATGCACTTTCCTAACGAAAAGACTTTGCTTTTCTCCAAAACCATTTGTACTGTGATTTTATCGGTCCATTGCATACAAGTTCCACAACACTTTATCCGGATATGACTGGATGGAACCTGAAATATCCGGTTGTGTTTTGGTTAACCCAATCCCAGATATTGCTACAGCCTCTGTGTTTTTGTTTTCCTGATATTATCCACAGACTTTATTGTTTTGAATGTTTTTTATCAGGGAACATTTAATTTGTGCTGGGAATCACTAATTGTTTCCACATGGAGACACCAGCTAAACACTTTCGTATTTTCTAGGGTGAAAGCTAGAGGAACTGTGGGAAACAAGCGTGATATTTCTGTTTGTATCGGTGACATTTTATGCACTTGCCTAATGAGAAGACTTTGCTTTTCTGCTAAACCAGTTGTACTGTGATTTTCCCGGTCCATTGCGTATGAATTCCGCACCAGTTTGTCCGGATATGACTGGATCTAACTGGAAATATCCGGTTGTGTTTTGGCTAACTCAATCCCAGTTATTGCTACAGGCTCTGTTTGTGTATTCCTGATATTATCAACAGACTTTATTCTTCTGAACTTTTTTTATTGGGGAACTTTTTATTTTGAGCTTAGATACACTAATTGGTTCCACATGGAGACACCAGCTCTACATATTTGTATTTTCTAGGGAGAAAGCTAGAGGAACTGTGACAAATAAGCTTGATATTTCCGTTTGTATCGATGACATTTTATGCACTTGCCTAACGAAAAGACTTTGCTTTTCTCCAAAAGCATTTTAACTGTGATTTTCTCGGTCCATTGCATACAAATTCCACACCACTTTGTCCAGATATGACTGGATGAAACCAGAAATATCCGGTTGTCTTTTGGCTAACTCTATCCCAGATATTGCTGCAGCCTCTGTGTTTGTGTTTTCTGGATATTATCAAAGCATTTTATTGTTTTGAATGTTTTTATCAGGGAACATTTAATTTTGTACCGTAGAAACACTAATTGTTTGCACATGGAGACACCAGCTCTACACATTCGTATTTTCTGGGGAGAAAGCTAGAGAGACTGCGGCAAACAAACATGATATTTCTGTTTGTATCGATGACATTTTATGCACTTGCCTAACGAAAAGACTTTGCTTTTCTCCAAAACCATTTTTACTGTGATTTTATCGGTCCATTGCATACAAGTTCCACAACACTTTATCCGGATATGACTGGATGGAACCTGAAATATCCGGTTGTGTTTTGGTTAACCCAATCCCAGATATTGCTACAGCCTCTGTGTTTTTGTTTTCCTGATATTATCAACAGACGTTATTGTTTTGAATGTTTTTTATCAGGGAACATTTAATTTTGTGCTGGGAATCACTAATTGTTTCCACATGGAGACACCAGCTAAACACTTTCGTATTTTCTAGGGTGAAAGCTAGAGGAACTGCGGCAAACAAGCGTGATATTTCTGCTTGTATCGATGACATTTTATGCACTTGCCTAATGAGAAGACTTTGCTTTTCTGCTAAACCAGTTATACTGTGATTTTCCCGATCCATTGCGTATGAATTCCGCACCAGTTTGTCCGGATATGACTGGATCTAACTGGAAATATCCGGTTGTGTTTTGGCTAACTCAATCCCAGTTATTGCTACAGTCTGTGTTTGTGTATTCCTGATATTATCAACGGACTTTATTCTTCTGAATGTTTTTTATTGGGGAACTTTTTATTTTGAGCTTAGATACACTAATTGGTTCCACATGGAGACACCAGCTCTACACATTCCTATATTCTAGGGAGAAAGCTAGAGGAACTGCGGCAAACTAACATGATATGTCTGTTTGTATCGATGACATTTTATGCACTTGCCTAACGAAAAGACTTTGCTTTTCTCCAAAACCATTTTTACTGTGATTTTCTTGGTCCATTGCATAAGAATTCCACACCACTTTCTCTGGATATGCCTGGATATAACCAGAAATATCCAGTTGTGTTTTGGCTAACTCAATCCGAAATATTGTGAAAGCTTCTGTATTTGTGTTTTCTGGATATTATCGATGGACTTTATTGTGTTGAATGATTTTATCAGGGAACATTTAATTTTGTACCATTGAAACACTAATTGGTTCATCATGGGGACACCAGCTCTACACATTCGTATTTTCTAGGTTGAAAGCTAGAGGAACTGCGGCAAACAAACGTGATATTTCTGTTTGTATCGATGACATTTTATGCACTTGCCTAACGAGAAGACTTTGCTTTTCTGATAAACCAGTTGTACTGTGATTTTCCCGGTCCATTGCGTACGAATTCCACACCAGTTTGTCCGGATATGACTGGATCTAACTAGAAATATCCGGTTGTGTTTTGGCTAACTCAATCCCAGTTATTGCTAAAGTCTATGTTTGTGTATTCCTGATATTATCAACAGACTTTATTCTTTTGAATGTTTTTTATTGGGGAACTTTTTATTTTGAGCTTAGATACACTAATTGGTTCCACATGGAGACACCAGCTCTACATATTTGTATTTTCTAGGGAGAAAGCTAGAGGAACTGTGACAAATAAGCTTGATATTTCTGTTTGTATCAATGACATTTTATGCACTTGCCTAACGAAAAGACTTTGCTTTTCTCCAAAACCATTTTAACTGTGATTTTCTCGGTCCATTGCATACAAATTCCACACCATTTTGTCCAGATATGACTGGATGAAACCAGAAATATCCGGTTGTGTTTTGGCTAACTCAATCCCAGATATTGCTGCAGCCTCTGTGTTTCTGTTTTCTGGATATTATCAAAGCATTTTATTGTTTTGAATGTTTTTATCAGGGAACATTTAATTTTGTACCGTAGAAACAATAATTGTTTGCACATGGAGACACCAGCTCTACACATTCGTATTTTCTAGGGAGAAAGCTAGAGAGACTGCAGCAAACAAACATGATATTTCTGTTTGTATCAATGACATTTTATGCACTTTCCTAACGAAAAGACTTTGCTTTTCTCCAAAACCATTTGTACTGTGATTTTATCGGTCCATTGCATACAAGTTCCACAACACTTTATCCGGATATGACTGGATGAAACCAGAAATATCCGGTTGTGTTTTGGTTAACTCAATCCCAGATATTGCTACAGCCTCTGTGTTTTTGTTTTCCTGATATTATCCACAGACTTTAGTGTTTTGAATGTTTTTTATCAGGGGACATTTAATTTTGTGCTGGGAATCACTAATTGTTTCCACATGGAGACACCAGCTAAACACTTTCGTATTTTCTAGGGAGAAAGCTAGAGGACCTGCGGCAAACAAACGTGATATTTCTGCTTGTATCGATGACAATTTATGCACTTGCCTAACGAGAAGACTTTGCTTTTCTGCTAAACCAGTTGTACTGTGATTTTCCCGGTCCATTACATACGAATTCCACAGAAATTTCTCCGGGCAAGGACCGGATGAAACCAGAAATATCCGGTTGTGTTTTGGCTAACTCAATCCCAGATATTGCTACAGCCTCTGTGTTTGTGTTTCCAGATATTATCACCGGAATTTATTGTTCTGAATGTTTTTTATCAGGGAATGTTTAATTTTGAACTTAGATACACTAATTGGTTCCACATGGAGACACCAGCTCTACACATTCCTATATTCTAGGGAGAAAGCTAGAGGAACTGCGGCAAACTAACATGATATGTCTGTTTGTATCGATGACATTTTATGCACTTGCCTAACGAAAAGACTTTGCTTTTCTCCAAAACCATTTTTACTGTGATTTTCTTGGTCCATTGCATAAGAATTCCACACCACTTTCTCTGGATATGCCTGGATGAAACCAGAAATATCCAGTTGTGTTTTGGCTGACTCAATCCGAAATATTGTGAAAGCCTCTGTGTTTGTGTTTTCTGGATATTATCGATGGACTTTATTGTGTTGAATGATTTTATCAGGGAACATTTAATTTTCTACCATTGAAACACTAATTGGTTCATCATGGGGACACCAGCTCTACACATTCGTATTTTCTAGGTAGAAAGCTAGAGGAACTGCGGCAAACAAACGTGATATTTCTGTTTGTATCGATGACATTTTATGCACTTGCCTAACGAGAAGACTTTGCTTTTCTGCTAAACCAGTTGTACTGTGATTTTCCCGGTCCATTGCATACGAATTCCACAGAAATTTCTCCGGGCAAGGACCTGATGAAACCAGAAATATCTGGTTGTGTTTTGGCTAACTCAATCCTGAAACAATTAGGCAGGTTAGTTTTGAAATGGAGTCGCTTGAGCTAACTGCATATTGTTCTGCTTCTGTATTAATTGGCTGGGCTTGCAACAATTTTTGCAAGAAATGAAAATGCTTTCATAAGATGGCTGAACTTTAGCTGAACTTGCAGTTTGTAACCGTTTTTGTAACCGTTTTTAGGAACTATAAAAGCCAAAGTTAACAGAAAATGTACCCAACTTATATCCTGTGACAACACTACAAGTTATTACACACTACATTGACCCCTGCCCTTGCTTGCTCAAGCTAGAAATGAAAACCACAAGGCACGTACAGCATGTAACTTCTTCACTTTTACCCTGGAAACCCACTTTTACCTTGTATTCCTTTAGGTTACCAAATGAAATTGTAACACTGTGGAAATATGCTAATGTTGTGGTTTTAAGCCTTAAATACTCTGTGAAATTGATGATCGAGGCCGCTCTCTCTGCACTGCACTAGAGGGTGCTGTTGTGTTGTTGAGACGGCCCATTTGCAAATGCAATAAACTTCCTCTTGCTCTTGCAGCGATTGGAGTGGAGTCTGTGTTTCTGGGGGTCCGGATAGTGGGACACCTGCTTAAGGGGTCTTACATTTCTTGGGGGCTCGTCCAGGATTCAGACCCCCCCAGATTCACCCTCCATCTCCCAATCCGAGGTAAGTCTCTTCTGTTTTGTGTATTTTTGTGTGTTTCACTGTCCATTTCCCCGGGGCGCCTGGCGTACCGGTGTTTATGTTTACAGGTGATAAGAGCCAGTAGTAGGTAAGGACAGACATGTCCGGACCCCTGGCTCAAGCCCTGGAGGACGCTCCAGCGGTGTTCTGGGAGAGGGCTGGTTAGGCAGCCGCTCCCATCGGAAGTTTTGGTTTCAGTTTTGTTTCGTTCCATTGTCGCGCGCAGTATGATTGTGTGTTTTGTAATTATGTTCTGTGTTATGATTATGATTTACTTTTTCTTTCCCAATATGAGACAGGGATTAACCACGCCTTTAAGCCTTATTTTAGATCATTGGAAAGAGGTCCAAGAACGGGCCCAAATCTTGTCCCTGAAGGTGCGAAACCAGGTGCAAAATCCCCCAAATTGGGTAAAACCTTTTCTTTTCTCCAACAGGGTGGTGGCGGAGCTCGATCCCGCTGCTCCCGTCACCGCCCTAAAAATGAAGCCCAGCCCTGAGTTGCCAACGGCCACCCCGGCGGCGGAGTCGGGCCCCAAACCCACTCTGCCCCTATCTGTGACACCTCTAGACCCACTTTTGCAGGCCCTCCTGACTACGGAAGAAAGACAACGAGTTCTCACGGAAGCTCGGAAGAGCGTTCCGGGGGACAATGGTCAACCCACCCAACTGCCAAACGAAATTGATGCAGCTTCCCCGTTAACCAGACCAGATTGGGATTTTAATACGGCAGCCGGTAGGGAACGACTCCGTCTCTATCGCCAGATTCTCCTGACAGGTCTCAAAAGGGCAGGGAGACGCCCTACTGATTTGGCTAGGGTAATCCAGGGTAAGGAAGAGACCCCGGCAGGGTTTCTGGAAAGGTTAGCTAAAATCCTGGTCACCGCAGTGAGCAAATTAAACAGACAAGATAGGTCAGGTTACGGTAGAGGTCAGACAGGGAAATACCCGGGAGATAATAATAGACCACGGAAAAGACCACGGATAGAACGAGACCAGTGTGTGTACTGCAAGGAGAGAGGACACTGGGCCAGAGACTGTCCAAATAAAAATGTCACCAGAGAAAAGAAGGAGGACGGGTGGGGGCCAGTGAGGCCCTACTGAAACAGCTGGAACAGGAGCTGTCCCTGCTGCCCCTAACGGAGCCTACCATCACCGCCAACTTTAGCCTCTTTGCTCCCTTTGGCAGTGGCTGCCCGATCAGCGGGCAGAGCCAGCTGAGGGGGGCCTTTGGAAGTGGGGCGCTGCCCACTGGCCCCGACTACTACTCCCAGCTGCTTACCAAGAATAACCTGAGTAACCCTGAACGTATTCGGTTTGAAACAACGACCTCCCTCGATCCCGCCATGCTGCTACTGGAACCAGGAGACCAAAACACAGGTCAGTCATAACTGCCAACAGGTGCTGGCCGAAGTCCATGGGGCCCGAGAGGACCTGACAGATCGGCCCCTACCAGATGCTGAGTACACCTGGTATAATGAAGACAGCAGCTTCCTCCATCAAGAAGCCTTCCCGACCAAGGAAGGAACCGCACTAATATTTCCCCGATTTGGACTACCAAAAGGTACTGGGGTCAGACAACGGACCCGCTATCATCTCCCGGGTGAGTCAGTTGGTGGCCAGGGTGCTGGGGATTTAGTCAGGTAAAACGTATGAGCAGAACAATTAAGGAGACCTTAGCTAAATTAATAGTGGACACTGGCACTAGGGACTGGGTCAAGTTGCTGCCGATGGCTTTGTTGAAGGCCCGTAATATTACTGTTGCTAGACTTTAATTGTCCGAGGACTAACTCTGGAAAGGAGCTAAAGTTAACTATCTGTTTTAATTGACTGAGTGTTTTGCAGTAGTCCTGATTGATCTGGCTTTGTCAGTCTTCTGGTGAGGTAAGAAGAGCCAACCAGGCTCTATGGAAAACATCAAGTATAAAAGTGTGTACTTGGTAAAGAGTGTTCTTAGTAAGAAGGGCTAAAAAGAAAAGAGCTTTTTAAATAAGGAAAGGACATGGTTTGTAAGAATGACTTTATCCTGATGGCTAGTTTACTCTAGACTGGAATGGAAATGGTAAAATATTTAAAGTAAGTTGGAGAGGGTATGTAAAAGTTACAAAAAAATTATAAAAATAAAAAATGATGGGAGGCCGGCACAGTGTTCCTAAGGCTACTGTCACATACCATAAGACAGATAGCAAGAGAGAATACCCAGATCTCCCTCGACGCCCATATGCCAGCTGTGAAGAAGTTACGGAAGACGGAACTCCATCCATAATCCCAAAATTTTGGGTATTCCTCTTGAGGGAAAAGGTTAGGCAGGAAGCCAGTTGTGAGCTTGTGTGTGTGTGACAGGCCTAAAGAGAAGGCATTTATATGCATCCGCATCTCAAACACCCTGCTCCCCTCCTTTGTTTCAAAACAACAATTAGGGAGACCTTAACTAAGTTGATAATGGAGACTGGCACTAGAGACTGGGTTGAATTGCTGCCAATGGCTTTGTTTAGGGCTCGCAAAACACCTTCTGTATGTGGACTAACATCTTATGAAATATTGTATGGAGGCCCTCCACCCGCGGCAGATTTGTTGGGACCCAGTATTGACTCTTTTGCAACATCCCCTACTTTGCGGACTCATTTCCGTGCCTTGCAGCTGATTCACAAGCACATGGGGAAGCAGCTGGCTGCCGCATATTAGTCCAAAGGCCCCATGCTCCCACACTCGTTCCAGGCTGGGGACACCGTCTACGTTCGCAGGCACCAGACCAAGAATCTTGAGCCGCGCTGGAAAGGACCTTACACAGTACTACTGACCACACCGACGGCGGTAAAGGTGGACGGAATCGCCGCCTGGATTCACGTGTCGCACGTCAAGAAAGCAGCAACTGAACAGAGTCAAGGGACAGGCAGCCCTGCCGACAAGCCGACACCGGAATGGAGACTACAACGCACTCAAAACCCCCTCAAGATAAGACTATTTTGCTCTTAGTATTCTTTTTCAGCATGGTTGTAGTAAACTCAAGTCCTCATATCCCTTATCATATTACTTGGCAGCTTATTAATTTAAGAACCGGAGCAATTGTCAATAGCACCTCTGGTTTTAATGTTCTTAGTGATTATTTTCCTGAATTGTATTTTGACCTTTGTCAACTTTTTGATGCTGACGATGTATGTGTTGGGAAGGGAGGAACCTATGTCTGTCCAGGGGGAAAGAATGGAAAATCCCTTCCTGGTTGCGGGGGCCCCGAAGTAGGATACTGTGAAAAATGGGGATGTGAAACCACTGGAAGTGCACACTGGAAACCCTCCTCTTCATGGGACCTGATTACTATCGGGGCGGCTCCAGGTATAATATTTAGTAACTGTGGGGGTAGGGACTGTAGTACTTGTATAAATGGGACGTTGGGTAGGTGTCACCTCCAGATCCTTCGCTTCACAGATAAGGGAAAACAGGACAAATGGGTCGGGCCTAAGTCATGGGACATATACTTGTATAGACCGGCCAGAGACCCCTTTGCCCTATTCGCCTTGAACCAGATGGTTGCTGTCGCAACTGTATCGGTTGGACCAAATAAAATATTAACAGATCAGAGGAGCCCAACCTCCCCACACTTTGCAAAGGGGAAATCTCTTGGGCAGGTACTTGTCAGAAATCGGCCCAGTCAGATGCCTGCCAGCAGTCAGTCCAGTCTGGCTTCCCCGACAACCGTTTTCCCGAATAAGCACGTAGTAGCAACGCCTCCTCCGCCCGGCCCTGAAAATTCCTCCTTACCCGGAACGGGGCATAGGCTCCTCAACCTAATACATGGGGCCTTCCAAGCATTGAATGGCTCTGACCCCGATAGGACCCGGGATTGCTGGCTGTGCCTAGCCTCACCTCCCCCTTATTATGAGGGAGTAGCTGTCATTGGAAATTGGACCAACCATACTATTGCCCCTCCCCAGTGCACCAATTTGCCATCCCACCGCCTAACTCTTCCAGAAGTGTCAGGGCAGGGACTCTGTGTAGGCTCCATTCCCCCTCAATATCAGGGCCTCTGTAATAAAACTATGACCCTCAAACCAGGCACCTATTATTTAACAGGACCAAATGGAACATTTTGGGCATGCAATACAGGCCTAACCCCCTGCTTGGCAGGACAAGCTCATAATCAAACTCATGAATGGTGCGTCATGGTTGAAGTATGGCCTCGGGTCACATTACATGACCCTGAGGAAGTCTACCGACAATATGAGGGAAATCTTCGGCTCCCTAGGGAACCCCTAACAATAACCCTAGCCCTCATATTGGGAGAACTCATAGTCAGGGGCATTGGGGCAGGCATAGGTACCGGAGCCGCTGCCCTGTCTAAGACAAATCAGTTTCACCTGTTACAACAAGCTATGCATTCAGATTTACAAGCTTTAGAAGAATCTGTCAGTGCCTTGGAAAAGTCCTTAACTTCACTCTCCGATGTAGTATTACAAAATAGAAGGGGGCTGGACCTGGTATTTTTAAAGGAAGGAGGACTCTGTGCAGCCCTAAAGGAAGAGTGTTGTTTCTATGCGGATCACACTGGAGTGGTCAGAGACAGCATGGCAAAATTAAGGGAGAGACTAAAACAACGACAGAGCCATTTTGAGGCAGGACAGTCCTGGTTTCAGAGCTGGTTTAACTCATCCCCTTGGTTAACAACCTTAATCTCCACCATCACAGGGCCCTTGATAATATTACTTTTAATCTTAACCTTTGGACCCTGCATAATAAATAGGCTTCTTCAGTTTATTAACAGTAGACTGTCTATCACCCATGCCCTGGTCCTGACCCAGCAGTACCAAAGTTTAAAAAGAGAAGACATAGAACAAACATTTTAGGATGCAGCTATTCCTTAAATTTTAAGATTAAAATTTGCCAAGAAAAAGAGGAGGGAGTGAAAGAATTAGGCAGGTTAGGTTTGAAATAGAGTTGCTTGAGCTAACTGCATATTGTTCTGCTTCTGTATTAATTGGCTGGGCTTGCAACAATTTTTGCAAGAAATGAAAATGCTTTCATAAGATGGCTGAACTTTAGCTGAACTTGCAGTATGTAACCGTTTTTGTAACCGTTTTTAGGAACTATAAAAGCCAAAGTTAACAGAAAATGTACCCAACTTATATCCTGTTACAACACTACAAGTTATTACACACTACATTGACCCCTGCCCTTGCTTGCTCAAGCTAGAAATGAAAACCACAAGGCACGTACAGCATGTAACTTCTTCACTTTTACCCTGGAAACCCACTTTTACCTTGTAATCCTTTAGGTTACCAAATGAAATTGTAACACTGTGGAAATATGCTAATGTTGTGGTTTTAAGCCTTAAATACTCTGTGAAATTGATGATCGAGGCCGCTCTCTCTGCACTGCACTAGAGGGTGCTGTTGTGTTGTTGAGACGGCCCATTTGCAAATGCAATAAACTTCCTCTTGCTCTTGCAGCGATTGGAGTGGAGTCTGTGTTTCTGGGGGTCCAGATTGTGGGACACCTGCTTAAGGGGTCTTACAATCCCAGATATTGCTACAGCCTCTGTGTTTGTGTTTTCCGGATATTATCAACGGAATTTATTGTTCTGAATGTTTTTTATCAGAGAACGTTTAATTTTGAGCTTAGATACACTAATTGGTTCCACATGGAGACAAGAGCTCTACACATTCCTATATTCTAGGGAGAAAGCTAGAGGAACTGCGGCAAACTAACATGATATGTCTGTTTGTATCGATGACATTTTATGCACTTGCCTAACGAAAAGACTTTGCTTTTCTCCAAAACCATTTTTACTGTGATTTTCTTGGTCCATTGCATAAGAATTCCACACCACTTTCTCTGGATGTGCCTGGATAAAACCAGAAATATCCAGTTGTGTTTTGGCTAACTCAATCCGAAATATTGTGAAAGCCTCTGTGTTTGTATTTTCTGGATATTATCGATGGTCTTTATTGTGTTGAATGATTTTATCAGGGAACATTTAATTTTATACCATTGAAACACTAATTGGTTCATCATGGGGACACCAGCTCTACACATTCGTATTTTCTAGGGAGAAAGCTAGAGGAACTGCGGCAAACAAACGTGATATCTCTGTTTGTATCGATGACATTTTATGCACTTGCCTAACGAGAAGACTTTGCTTTTCTGCTAAACCAGTTGTACTGTGATTTTCCCTGTCCAATGTGTACGAATTCCACACCAGTTTGTCCGGATATGACTGGATCTAACTGGAAATATCCGGTTGTGTTTTGGCTAACTCAATCCCAGTTATTGCTACAGTCTGTGTTTGTGTATTCCTGATATTATCAACGGACTTTATTCTTTTGAATGTTTTTTATTGGGGAACTTTTTATTTTGAGCTTCGATACACTAATTGGATCCACATGGAGACACCAGCTCTACATATTTGTATTTTCTAGGGAGAAAGCTAGAAGAACTGTGACAAATAAGCTTGATATTTCTGTTTGTATCGATGACATTTTATGCACTTGCCTAACGAAAAGACTTTGCTTTTCTACAAAACCATTTTAACTGTGATTTTATCGGTCCATTGCATACAAGTTCCACAACACTTTGTCCAGATATGACTGGATGAAACCAGAAATATCCGGTTGTGTTTTGGCTAACTCAATCTGAAATATCGTGAAAGCCTCTGTGTTTCTCTTTTCTGGATATTATCAAAGCATTTTATTGTTTTGAATGTTTTTATCAGGGAACATTTAATTTTGTACCGTAGAAACACTATTTGTTTGCACATGGAGACACCAGCTCTACACATTCGTATTTTCTGGGGAGAAAGCTAGAGAGACTGCGGCAAACAAACATGATATTTCTGTTTGTATCGATGACATTTTATGCACTTTCCTAACGAAAAGACTTTGCTTTTCTCCAAAAGCATTTTTACTGTGATTTTATCGGTACATTGCATACAAGTTCCACACCACTTTGTCCAGATATGCCTGGATGAAACCAGAAATATCCAGTTGTGTTTTGGTTAACTCAATCCCAGATATTGCTACAGCCTCTGTGTTTTTGTTTTCCTGATATTATCCACAGACTTTATTGTTTTGAATGTTTTTTATCAGGGAACATTTAATTTTGTGCTGGGAATCACTAATTGTTTCCACATGGAGACACCAGCTAAACACTTTCGTATTTTCTAGGGAGAAAGCTAGAAGAACTGCGGCAAACAAACGTGATATTTCTGTTTGTTAGATGACATTTTATGCACTTGGCTAACGAGAAGACTTTGCTTTTCTGCTAAACCAGTTGTACTGTGATTTTCCCGGTCCATTGCATACGAAATCCACAGAAATTTCTCCGGGCAAGGACCGGATGAAACCAGAAATATCCGGTTGTGTTTTGGCTAACTCAATCCCAGATATTGCTACAGCCTCTGTGTTTGTGTTTTCCGGATATTATCAACGGAATTTATTGTTCTGAATATTTTCTATCAGGGAACGTTTAATTTTGAGCTTAGATACACTAATTGGTTCCACATGGAGACACCAGCTCTACACATTCCTATATTCTAGGGAGAAAGCTAGAGGAACTGCGGCAAACTAACATGATATGTCTGTTTGTATCGATGACATTTTATGCACTTGCCTAACGAAAAGACTGCTTTTCTCCAAAACCATTTTTACTGTGATTTTCTTGGTCCATTGCATAAGAATTCCACACCACTTTCTCTGGATATGCCTGGATGAAACCAGAAATATCCAGTTGTGTTTTGGCTAACTCAATCCGAAATATTGTGAAAGCCTCTGTGTTTGTGTTTTCTGGATATTATCGATGGACTTTATTGTGTTGAATGATTTTATCAGGGAACATTTAATTTTCTACCATTGAAACACTAATTGGTTCATCATGGGGACACCAGCTCTACACATTCATATTTTCTAGGGAGAAAGCTAGAGGAACTGCGGCAAACAAACGTGATATTTCTGTTTGTATCGATGACATTTTATGCACTTGCCTAACGAGAAGACCTTGCTTTTCTGCTAAACCAGTTGTACTGTGATTTTCCCGGTCAATGCGTACGAATTCCACACCAGTTTGTCCGGATATGACTGGATCTAACTGGAAATATCCGGTTGTGTTTTGGCTAACTCAATCCCAGTTATTGCTACAGTCTGTGTTTGTGTATTCCTGATATTATCAACGGACTTTATTCTTTTGAATGTTTTTTATTGGGGAACTTTTTATTTTGAGCTTAGATACACTAATTGGTTCCACATGGAGACACCAGCTCTACACATTCGTATTTTCTGGGGAGAAAGGTAGAGAGACTGCGGCAAACAAACATGACATTTCTTTTTGTATCGATGACATTTTATGCACTTGCCTAACTAAAAGACTTTGGTTTTCTACAAAACCATTTTAACTGTGATTTTATCGGTCCATTGCATACAAGTTCCACAACACTTTGTCCAGATATGACTGGATGAAACCAGAAATATCCGGTTGTGTTTTGGCTAACTCCATCCGAAATATCATAAAAGCCTCTGTGTTTCTCTTTTCTGGATATTATCAAAGCATTTCATTGTTTTGAATGTTTTTATCAGGGAACATTTAATTTTGTACCGTAGAAACACTAATTGTTTGCACATGGAGACACCAGCTCTACACATTCATATATTCTGGGGAGAAAGCTAGAGAGACTGCGGCAAACAAACATGATATGTCTGTTTGTATCGATGACATTTTATGCACTTTCCTAACGAAAAGACTTTGCTTTTCTACAAAACCATTTTTACTGTGATTTTATCGGTCCATTGCATACAAGTTCCACAACACTTTATCCAGATATGCCTGGATGAAACCAGAAATATCCGGTTGTGTTTTGGTTAACTCAATCCCAGATATTGCTACAGCCTCTGTGTTTTTTTTTTCCTGATATTATCAACAGACTTTATTGTTTTGAATATTTTTTATCGGGGAACATTTAATTTTGAGCTTGGATACACTAATTGGTACCACATGGAGACATAAGCTCTATAGATTTTTATTTTCTAGGGAGAAAGCTAGAGGAAATGCGGCAAAAAACATGACATTTCTGTTTGTATAGATGACATTTTATGTACTTGCCTAACGAAAAGACTTTGCTTTTCTCCAAAACCATTTTTACTATGATTTTCTCGGTCCATTGCATACGAAATCCAAACTACTTTTTTCGGATATGACTGGATGAAACCAGAAATATCCGCTTGTGTTCTGCCTAACCCAATGCGATATATTGTGAATGGCTCTGTGTTTGTGTTTTCTGGAGATTATCGATGGACTTTATGGCTTTGCATGTTTTTATCAGGGAACATTTAATTTTGTACCGTTGAAACACTAATTGGTTCATCATGGGGATACCAGCTCTACACATTCGTATTTTCTAGGGAGAAAGCTAGAGGAACTGCGGCAAACAAACATGATATTTCTGTTTGTATCGATGACAGTTTATGCACTTGCCTAACGAAAAGACTTTGTTTTTCTCCAAAACCATTTTTACTGTGATTTTCTCGGTCCATTGCATACAAATTCCACACCAGTTTGTCCGGATATGACTGGATGAGACCAGAAATATCCGGTTTTGTTTTGGCTAACTCAATCTCAGATATTGCTGCAGCCTCTGTGTTTGTGTCTTCCGGATATTATCCTCGGACTTTATCGTTTTGAATGTTTTTTATCGGGGAACATTTAATTTTGAGCTTAGGTACACTAATTGGTTCCACATGGAGATACCAGCTCTACATTTTCATATTTTCTAGGAGAAAGCCAGAGGAAGTGCGGCAAAGAACATGATATGTCTGTTTGTATCGATGACATTTTATGCACTTGCCTAACGAACAGACTTTGCTTTTTTCCAAAACCATTTTTACTATGATTTTCTCGGTCCATTGCATACAAAATCCAAACTACTTTTTCCGGATATGACTGGATGAAACCAGAAATATCCGCTTGTGTTCTGGCTAACCCAATGCGATATATTGTGAATGGCTCTGTGTTTGTGTTTTCTGGAGATTATCGAAGGACTTTATTTTTTTGAATATTTTTATCAGGGAACATTTAATTTTGTGATGGGAAACACTAATTGGTTCCACAGGGAGACACCAGCTCTACACATTCATATTTTCTAGGGAGAAAGCTAGAGGAACTGTCGCAAAAAACATGATATTTCTGTTTGTATCGATAACATTTTATGCACTTGCCTAACGAAAAGACTTTGCTTTTCAGCAAAGCCATTTTTACTCTGATTTTCTTGGTCCATTCCATACGAATTCCACAGCACTTTGTCTGGATATGACTGGATGAGACCAGAAATATCCGGTTTGTTTTGGCTAACTCAATCTCAGATATTGCTACAGCCTCTGTGTTTGTGTTTTCCGGATACTGTCCTCGGACTTTATCGTTTTGAATGTTTTTTATCAGGGAACATTTAATTTTGAGCTTTGGTACACAAATTGGTTCCACATGGAGACACCAGCTCCATATTTTCATATTTTTAGGGAGAAAGCCAGAGGAACTGCGGCAAACAAACATGATATTTCTGTTTGTATAGATATATTTTATGCACTTGCCTAATGGAAAGAGTTTGCTTTTCTCCCATCCATTTTTACTGTGTTTTTCTCGGGCCATTGCAAACGAATTCCACACCATCTTGTCTGTATTTGACTGGATGAAACCAGAAATATCCGGTTGTTTTTAGGCTAACTCAATCCGAAATATTGTGAAAGCCTCTATGTTTGTGTTTTCTGGATATTATCGATGGACTTTATTGGTTTGAATGTTTTTTCTCAGGGAACATTTGATTTTGTGCTTGGAAACACTAATTGGTTTCACATGGAGACACAAGCTCTACACCTTTGTATTTTCTAGATAGAAAGCAAGAGGAACTGTTGTAAACAAACATGATATTTCTGTTTGTATCAATGACAATTTATGCACTTGCCCAATGAAAAGACTTTGCTTTTCTCCAAAACCATTTTTACTGTGATTTTCTCGGTCCATTGCATACGAATTCCACACCAGTTTCACCGGATATGACTGGATGAAACCGGAAATATCCGGGTTTTTTTTTTTTGCTAACTCAATCCCAGATATTGCTACAGCCTCTGTGTTTGTGTTTTCCTGATATTATCCACGGACTTTATTGTTTTGAATGTTTTTTATCAGGGAACATTTAATTTTGTGCTTGGAAACACTAATTGGTTCCACATGAAGACACCAGCTCTACACATTCATATTTTCTAGGGAGAAAGCTAGAGGAACTGCGGCAAACAAACATGATATTTCTGTTGGTATCGTTGACATTTTATGCACTTGCCTAACGAAAAGACTTTGCTTTTTTCCTTAACCAATTTTACTGTGATTTTCTCAGTCCATTGCATATGAATTCACACCACTTTGTCCGGATATGACTAAATGAAACCAGAAATATCCCTTTGTGTATTGGCTAACTCAATGCAAAATATTGTGAAAGTTTCTCTGTTTGTGATTTTTGGATATTATCGATGGACTTTTTTGTTTTCAATGTTTTTATCAAGGAACATTTTATTTTGTACCGTAGAAACACTAATTGGTTCATCAAGGGGACAGGAGCTCTACACATTCATATTTTCTAGGGAGAATGCTAGAGGAACTGCAGCAAACAAACATATTTCTGTTTGTATAGATGACATTTTATGCACTTGCCTAATGAAAAGACTTTGCTTTTCTCCAAAACCATTTGTACTGTGATTTTCTCGTTCCATTGCATACGAATTCCACACCAGGTTGTCCGGATATCACTGGATGAAACCAGAAATATCCGGTTGTGTTTTGGCTAACTCAATCCGAAATATTGTGAAAGCCTCTGTGTTTGTGATTTCTGGATATTATCGGTGGACTTTATTGTTTTGAATATGTTTATCAGGGAACATTTAATTTTGTACTGTTGAAATACTAATTGGTTCATCATGTGGACACCAGCTCTACAGATTCGTATTTTCTAGGTAGAAAGCTAGAGAAACTGCGGCAAACAAACATGATATTTCTGTTTCTAAAGATGATATTTTATGCACTTGCCTAACGAAAAGACTTTGCTTTTCTCCACAACCATTTTCACTGTGATTTTCTCGGTCCATTGCATAGGAATTCCACACCACTTCGTCTTGATATGACTGGGGGAAACCAGAAATATCCGGTCGTGTTTTGGCTAACTCATTCCGAAATATTGTGATAGATTCTGTTTTGTGTTTTCCTTATATTATCCACGGGCTTTATTGGTTTGAATGTTTTTTATCGGGGAACATTTAATTTTGTGATTGGAAACACTAATTGGTTCATCATTGGAACGCCAGCTCTACACATTCGTATGTTCTAGGGAGAAAGCTAGAGGAACTGTGGCAAACACACATGATATTTCTGTTTGTATAAATGACATTTTATGCAATTCCCTAATGAAAAGACTTTCCTTTTCTCCAAAACCGTTCTTACTGTGATTTTCTCGGTCCATTGCATACGAATTCCACACCAGTTTGTCCAGATATGACTGGATGAAACCGGAAATATCCGTTTTTGTTCTGGCTAACTCAATCCCATATATTGCTACAGCCTCTGTGTTTGTTTATTCCTGATATTATCTACAGGCTTTATTGTTTTGCATGTTTTTATTTTGGAACAGTTAATTTTGTGCTGTGAAACACTAATTGTTTACACATGTAGACACCTCTATACACGTTCGTATTTTCTAGGGAGAAAGCTAGAGGAACTGCCGTAAACAAACTGATATTTCTGTTAGTATCGATGACATTTTATGCACTTGCCTAACGAAAAGACTTTGCTTTTCTCCTAAATCATTTTTACTGTGATTTTCTCGGTCCAATGCTTATGAATTCCACACCAGTTTGTCCAGATATGACTGGATAAATATAGAAATATTCGGGGTTTTTTTTGGCTAACTCAATCCGAGAGATTGTTACAGCCTCTGTGTTTGTTTATTCCTGTTATTATCCACAGACTTTATTGTTTTGAATGTTTTATATCAGGGAATATTTAATTTTGTGCTTGGAAAGAATAGTTGGTTCCACATGGAGACACCAGCTCTACACATTCCTATATTCTAGGGAGAAAGCTAGAGGAACTGCGGCAAACTAACATGATATGTCTGTTTGTATCGATGACATTTTATGCACTTGCCTAACGAAAAGACTTTGCTTTTCTCCAAAACCATTTTTCCTGTGAATTTCTTGATTCATTGCATGCGAATTCTACACCACTTTGTCCAGATATGACTGGAAGAAACCAGAAATATCCGCTTGTGTTTTGGCTAACTCAATCCAAAATATTGCTGCAACCTCTGTGTTTGTGTTTTCTGGGTATTAATGTTGGACTTTATTGTTTTGAATGTTTTTTTATTGGGGAACATTTAATTCTATACCGTAGAAACAGTAATTGGTTCATCATGGGGACACCAGCTCTACACATTCCTATTTTCTCGGGAGAACGCTAGAGGAACTGCGGCAAACAAACATGATATTTCTGTTTGTATAGATGACACTTTATGCACTTGCCTAACGAAAAGACTTTGCTTCTCCCGAAAACAATTTTACTGTGATTTTCTCGGTCCATTGCATAAGAATTCCACACCACTTTTTCCGGATATGACTTGAGAAAACCAGAAATATCTGCTTGTGTTTTGGCTAACTCAATCCGAAATATTGCTACAACCTCTGTGTTTGTGTTTTCTGGATATTATCGATGGACTTTATTGTTTTGAATGTTTTTATCTGGGAACATTTAATTTTGTACCAGTGAAACACTAATTGGTTCATCATGGGAATACCAGCTATACACATTCCTATTTTATTTTGAGCTTAGATACAGTAATTGGTTCCACATGGACACCAGCTTTACACATTCGTATTTTCTAAGGAGTAAGCTATAGGAACTGTGGCAAACAAACATGATATTTCTGTTTGTATAGATGACATTTTATGCACTTGCCTAACGAAAAGACTTTGCTTTTCTACAAATCCATTTTTACTGTGATTTTCTCTTCCCATTGCATCGAATTCCACACCACTTTGTCCGGATATGACTGGATGAAACCAGAAATATCCGGTTGTGTTTTCGCTAATCAATCAGAAATATTTCTACAGCATCTGTGTTTGTGTTTTCTGAATATTATCCATGGACTTTATTGTTTTGAATATTTTTATAAGGGATAATTTAATTTTGTACCGTTGAAACACTAATTGGTTCGTCATATGGACAACAGCTCTATACATTCGTATTTTCAAGGGAGAAAACTAGAGGAACTGCGGCAATCAAACATGATATTTTTGTTTGTATAGATGACATTTTATGCACTTGCCTAACGAAACGACTTTGCTTTTCTCCAAAACCATTTTTACTGTGATTTTCTCGATCCATGGATATGAATTCCACACCAGATTCTCCGGATATATCTGGATGAAACTGGAAATATCCGGTTTTGTTTTCACTAATTCAATCCCAGATATTGCTACACCCTCTGTGTTTGTGTTTTCTGGATATTACCAATGGACTATATTTTTTTGAATGTTTTTATCAGGGAACATTTTATTTTGAGCTTGGGTACAGTAATTGGTTCCACATGGAGTCACCAGCTCTACACATTTGTATTTTCTAGGGAGAAAGCTAGAGGAACTGCGGCAAACAAACATGATATATCTGTTTGTATAGATGACATTTTATGCACTTGCCTAACGAAAAGACTTTGCTTTTCTCCACAACCATTTTCACTGTGATTTTCTCGGTCCATTGCATACGAATTCCACAGAATTTTGTCCCGATATGACTGGATGAATACAGAAATAACCATTTTTGTTTTGGTTAACACAATCCCAGATATTGCTACAGCCTCTGTGTTTGTTTATTCTGGATACTATTAATGGACTTTATTGTATTGAATATTTTTTATCAAGGAATATTTTATTTTGAGTTTGCATACAGTAATTGGTTCCACATGGAGAAACCAGCTCTACACATTCACATTTTCTTGGGAGAAAGCTAGAGGAACTGCGACAAACATACCTGATATTTCTGTTTGTATAGATGACATTTGATGCACTTGCCTAACGAAAAGACTTTGCTTTTCTCTAAAACCATTTTTCCTGTATTTTCTCGTTCCATTGCGTATGAATTCCACAGAAGTTTGTCTGGAAATGACTGGAAGAAAACACAAATAGCCGGTTTTGTTTTGGCAAACTGAAAACGAAACATTGTGAAAGCCGCTGTGTTTGCGTTTTCTGGATATTATCGATGTACTTTACTGTTTTGAATGTTTTCATCAGGGAACAATTAATTATGTACCACTGAAACACTAATTGTTTCATCATGGGAACACCAGCTCCACACATTGGTATTTTCTAGGGAGAAAGCTAGAGGAACTGTGGCAAACAAACATGATTTTTCTCTTTGTGTAGATGACATTTGATGCACTTGCCTAACGAAAAGCCTTTGCTTTTCTCCAAAACCATTTTTACTGTGATTTTCTCGGTCCATTGCATACAAATTCCACACCAGTGTCTCCGGATATGAGTGGATGAAACCGGAATAATCGAGTTTTGTTTTGGCTTACTCAATCCCAGATATTGTTACAGCCTCTGTGTTTGTGTTTTCTGGATATTATCAATGGACATTATTGTTTTGAATGTTTTATATCAGGAAACATTATATTTTGAGCTTAGATACAGTAATTGGTTCCACATGGAGACACCAGCTCTACACATTCGTATTTTCTAGGGAGAAAGTTAGAGGAACTGCGTCAAACAAACATGATATTTCTGTTAGTATCGATGACCTTTTATGCACTTGCCTAACAAAAAGACATTGCTTTTCACCAAAACCATATTTACTGTGATTTTATCCGTCCATTGCATACGAATTCCACACCAGTTTGTCCGGATATGACTGGATGAAACCGCAAATATCTGGTTTTGTTTTGCCTAACTCAATCCAAAATATTGTGAAAGCCTCTGTGTTTGTGTTTTCTGGATATTATCGATGGACTTTATTTTTTTGAATGTTTTTTATCAGGGAATATTTAATTTTGGGCTCGGAAACACTAATTGGTTCATCATGGGGACAGCAGCTCTACACATTCCTATTTTCTAGGTAGAAAGCTAGAGGAACTGCGGCAAACAAACATGATATTTCTGTTTGTATACATGACATGTTATGCACTTGCCTAACGAAAAGACTTTGCTTTTCTCCAAAACCATTTTTACTGTGATTTTCTAGTTCCATTGCATACGAATTCCACAACAGTTTGTCCGGATATGACTGGATGAAACCGCAAATATCCACTTGTGTTGTGGCTAACTGAATTGCAGATATTGCTACAGCCTCTGTGTTTGTGTATTCCTGATATTATCCATGGACTTTATTGTTTTGAATTTTCTTTATCAGGGAACAATTAATTTCGTTCTTGGAAACACTAATTGGTTCCACATGGCGACACCAGCTCTACACATTCGTATTTTCTAGGGAGAAAGCTAGAGGAACTGGGACAAACAAACATGATATTTCTGTTTGTATAGATGACATTTTATGCACTTGCCTAAAGAAAAGACTTTTGTTTTCTACAAAGCCATTTTTCCGCAATTTTCTCGGTCCATTGCATATGAATTCCCAACCACTTTGTCCGAATATGACTGGATGAAACCAGAAATATCCGGTTGTGTTTTGGCTAACTCAATCCGAAATATTGTGAAAGATTTTGTGTTTGTGTTTTCTGGATATTATCGAATGACTTTATTGTTTTGAATGTTTTTATGAGGGAACATTTAATTTTGTACCGTAGAAACAATAATTGGTACATCATGGGGACACGAGTTCTACAGATTCGTATTTTTTAGGGAGAAAGCTAGAGGAACTGCGGCACACAAACATGCTATTTCTGTTTGTCTAGATGACATTTTATGCAATTGCCTAACAAAAAGACTTTGCTTTTCTCCAAAACCATTTGTACTGTGATTTTTTCGGTCCCTTGCCTCTGAATTCCACACCAGTTTGTCTGGATATGACTGGATGAAACTGGAAATATCCGGTTCTGTTTTGGCTAACTCAATCCCAGATACTGTGAAAGCTTCTGTGTTTGTGTTTTCTGGATATTATCAATGGACTTTATTGTTTTGAATGTTTTTTATCAGGGAACATTTAATTTTGTACTGCGAAACACTAATTGTTTCCACATGGGGACACCAGCTCTACACATTCGTATTTTCTAGGGAGAAAGCTAGAGGAACTGCGGCAAACAAACGTGATATCTCTGTTTGTATCGATGACATTTTATGCACTTGCCTAACGAGAAGACTTTGCTTTTCTGCTAAACCAGTTGTACTGTGATTTTCCCTGTCCAATGTGTACGAATTCCACACCAGTTTGTCCGGATATGACTGGATCTAACTGGAAATATCCGGTTGTGTTTTGGCTAACTCAATCCCAGTTATTGCTACAGTCTGTGTTTGTGTATTCCTGATATTATCAACGGACTTTATTCTTTTGAATGTTTTTTATTGGGGAACTTTTTATTTTGAGCTTCGATACACTAATTGGATCCACATGGAGACACCAGCTCTACATATTTGTATTTTCTAGGGAGAAAGCTAGAAGAACTGTGACAAATAAGCTTGATATTTCTGTTTGTATCGATGACATTTTATGCACTTGCCTAACGAAAAGACTTTGCTTTTCTACAAAACCATTTTAACTGTGATTTTATCGGTCCATTGCATACAAGTTCCACAACACTTTGTCCAGATATGACTGGATGAAACCAGAAATATCCGGTTGTGTTTTGGCTAACTCAATCTGAAATATCGTGAAAGCCTCTGTGTTTCTCTTTTCTGGATATTATCAAAGCATTTTATTGTTTTGAATGTTTTTATCAGGGAACATTTAATTTTGTACCGTAGAAACACTATTTGTTTGCACATGGAGACACCAGCTCTACACATTCGTATTTTCTGGGGAGAAAGCTAGAGAGACTGCGGCAAACAAACATGATATTTCTGTTTGTATCGATGACATTTTATGCACTTTCCTAACGAAAAGACTTTGCTTTTCTCCAAAAGCATTTTTACTGTGATTTTATCGGTACATTGCATACAAGTTCCACACCACTTTGTCCAGATATGCCTGGATGAAACCAGAAATATCCAGTTGTGTTTTGGTTAACTCAATCCCAGATATTGCTACAGCCTCTGTGTTTTTGTTTTCCTGATATTATCCACAGACTTTATTGTTTTGAATGTTTTTTATCAGGGAACATTTAATTTTGTGCTGGGAATCACTAATTGTTTCCACATGGAGACACCAGCTAAACACTTTCGTATTTTCTAGGGAGAAAGCTAGAAGAACTGCGGCAAACAAACGTGATATTTCTGTTTGTTAGATGACATTTTATGCACTTGGCTAACGAGAAGACTTTGCTTTTCTGCTAAACCAGTTGTACTGTGATTTTCCCGGTCCATTGCATACGAAATCCACAGAAATTTCTCCGGGCAAGGACCGGATGAAACCAGAAATATCCGGTTGTGTTTTGGCTAACTCAATCCCAGATATTGCTACAGCCTCTGTGTTTGTGTTTTCCGGATATTATCAACGGAATTTATTGTTCTGAATATTTTCTATCAGGGAACGTTTAATTTTGAGCTTAGATACACTAATTGGTTCCACATGGAGACACCAGCTCTACACATTCCTATATTCTAGGGAGAAAGCTAGAGGAACTGCGGCAAACTAACATGATATGTCTGTTTGTATCGATGACATTTTATGCACTTGCCTAACGAAAAGACTGCTTTTCTCCAAAACCATTTTTACTGTGATTTTCTTGGTCCATTGCATAAGAATTCCACACCACTTTCTCTGGATATGCCTGGATGAAACCAGAAATATCCAGTTGTGTTTTGGCTAACTCAATCCGAAATATTGTGAAAGCCTCTGTGTTTGTGTTTTCTGGATATTATCGATGGACTTTATTGTGTTGAATGATTTTATCAGGGAACATTTAATTTTCTACCATTGAAACACTAATTGGTTCATCATGGGGACACCAGCTCTACACATTCATATTTTCTAGGGAGAAAGCTAGAGGAACTGCGGCAAACAAACGTGATATTTCTGTTTGTATCGATGACATTTTATGCACTTGCCTAACGAGAAGACCTTGCTTTTCTGCTAAACCAGTTGTACTGTGATTTTCCCGGTCAATGCGTACGAATTCCACACCAGTTTGTCCGGATATGACTGGATCTAACTGGAAATATCCGGTTGTGTTTTGGCTAACTCAATCCCAGTTATTGCTACAGTCTGTGTTTGTGTATTCCTGATATTATCAACGGACTTTATTCTTTTGAATGTTTTTTATTGGGGAACTTTTTATTTTGAGCTTAGATACACTAATTGGTTCCACATGGAGACACCAGCTCTACACATTCGTATTTTCTGGGGAGAAAGGTAGAGAGACTGCGGCAAACAAACATGACATTTCTTTTTGTATCGATGACATTTTATGCACTTGCCTAACTAAAAGACTTTGGTTTTCTACAAAACCATTTTAACTGTGATTTTATCGGTCCATTGCATACAAGTTCCACAACACTTTGTCCAGATATGACTGGATGAAACCAGAAATATCCGGTTGTGTTTTGGCTAACTCCATCCGAAATATCATAAAAGCCTCTGTGTTTCTCTTTTCTGGATATTATCAAAGCATTTCATTGTTTTGAATGTTTTTATCAGGGAACATTTAATTTTGTACCGTAGAAACACTAATTGTTTGCACATGGAGACACCAGCTCTACACATTCATATATTCTGGGGAGAAAGCTAGAGAGACTGCGGCAAACAAACATGATATGTCTGTTTGTATCGATGACATTTTATGCACTTTCCTAACGAAAAGACTTTGCTTTTCTACAAAACCATTTTTACTGTGATTTTATCGGTCCATTGCATACAAGTTCCACAACACTTTATCCAGATATGCCTGGATGAAACCAGAAATATCCGGTTGTGTTTTGGTTAACTCAATCCCAGATATTGCTACAGCCTCTGTGTTTTTTTTTTCCTGATATTATCAACAGACTTTATTGTTTTGAATATTTTTTATCGGGGAACATTTAATTTTGAGCTTGGATACACTAATTGGTACCACATGGAGACATAAGCTCTATAGATTTTTATTTTCTAGGGAGAAAGCTAGAGGAAATGCGGCAAAAAACATGACATTTCTGTTTGTATAGATGACATTTTATGTACTTGCCTAACGAAAAGACTTTGCTTTTCTCCAAAACCATTTTTACTATGATTTTCTCGGTCCATTGCATACGAAATCCAAACTACTTTTTTCGGATATGACTGGATGAAACCAGAAATATCCGCTTGTGTTCTGGCTAACCCAATGCGATATATTGTGAATGGCTCTGTGTTTGTGTTTTCTGGAGATTATCGATGGACTTTATGGCTTTGCATGTTTTTATCAGGGAACATTTAATTTTGTACCGTTGAAACACTAATTGGTTCATCATGGGGATACCAGCTCTACACATTCGTATTTTCTAGGGAGAAAGCTAGAGGAACTGCGGCAAACAAACATGATATTTCTGTTTGTATCGATGACAGTTTATGCACTTGCCTAACGAAAAGACTTTGTTTTTCTCCAAAACCATTTTTACTGTGATTTTCTCGGTCCATTGCATACAAATTCCACACCAGTTTGTCCGGATATGACTGGATGAGACCAGAAATATCCGGTTTTGTTTTGGCTAACTCAATCTCAGATATTGCTGCAGCCTCTGTGTTTGTGTCTTCCGGATATTATCCTCGGACTTTATCGTTTTGAATGTTTTTTATCGGGGAACATTTAATTTTGAGCTTAGGTACACTAATTGGTTCCACATGGAGATACCAGCTCTACATTTTCATATTTTCTAGGAGAAAGCCAGAGGAAGTGCGGCAAAGAACATGATATGTCTGTTTGTATCGATGACATTTTATGCACTTGCCTAACGAACAGACTTTGCTTTTTTCCAAAACCATTTTTACTATGATTTTCTCGGTCCATTGCATACAAAATCCAAACTACTTTTTCCGGATATGACTGGATGAAACCAGAAATATCCGCTTGTGTTCTGGCTAACCCAATGCGATATATTGTGAATGGCTCTGTGTTTGTGTTTTCTGGAGATTATCGAAGGACTTTATTTTTTTGAATATTTTTATCAGGGAACATTTAATTTTGTGATGGGAAACACTAATTGGTTCCACAGGGAGACACCAGCTCTACACATTCATATTTTCTAGGGAGAAAGCTAGAGGAACTGTCGCAAAAAACATGATATTTCTGTTTGTATCGATAACATTTTATGCACTTGCCTAACGAAAAGACTTTGCTTTTCAGCAAAGCCATTTTTACTCTGATTTTCTTGGTCCATTCCATACGAATTCCACAGCACTTTGTCTGGATATGACTGGATGAGACCAGAAATATCCGGTTTGTTTTGGCTAACTCAATCTCAGATATTGCTACAGCCTCTGTGTTTGTGTTTTCCGGATACTGTCCTCGGACTTTATCGTTTTGAATGTTTTTTATCGGGGAACATTTAATTTTGAGCTTTGGTACACAAATTGGTTCCACATGGAGACACCAGCTCCATATTTTCATATTTTTAGGGAGAAAGCCAGAGGAACTGCGGCAAACAAACATGATATTTCTGTTTGTATAGATATATTTTATGCACTTGCCTAATGGAAAGAGTTTGCTTTTCTCCCATCCATTTTTACTGTGTTTTTCTCGGGCCATTGCAAACGAATTCCACACCATCTTGTCTGTATTTGACTGGATGAAACCAGAAATATCCGGTTGTTTTTAGGCTAACTCAATCCGAAATATTGTGAAAGCCTCTATGTTTGTGTTTTCTGGATATTATCGATGGACTTTATTGGTTTGAATGTTTTTTCTCAGGGAACATTTGATTTTGTGCTTGGAAACACTAATTGGTTTCACATGGAGACACAAGCTCTACACCTTTGTATTTTCTAGATAGAAAGCAAGAGGAACTGTTGTAAACAAACATGATATTTCTGTTTGTATCAATGACAATTTATGCACTTGCCCAATGAAAAGACTTTGCTTTTCTCCAAAACCATTTTTACTGTGATTTTCTCGGTCCATTGCATACGAATTCCACACCAGTTTCACCGGATATGACTGGATGAAACCGGAAATATCCGGGTTTTTTTTTTTTGCTAACTCAATCCCAGATATTGCTACAGCCTCTGTGTTTGTGTTTTCCTGATATTATCCACGGACTTTATTGTTTTGAATGTTTTTTATCAGGGAACATTTAATTTTGTGCTTGGAAACACTAATTGGTTCCACATGAAGACACCAGCTCTACACATTCATATTTTCTAGGGAGAAAGCTAGAGGAACTGCGGCAAACAAACATGATATTTCTGTTGGTATCGTTGACATTTTATGCACTTGCCTAACGAAAAGACTTTGCTTTTTTCCTTAACCAATTTTACTGTGATTTTCTCAGTCCATTGCATATGAATTCACACCACTTTGTCCGGATATGACTAAATGAAACCAGAAATATCCCTTTGTGTATTGGCTAACTCAATGCAAAATATTGTGAAAGTTTCTCTGTTTGTGATTTTTGGATATTATCGATGGACTTTTTTGTTTTCAATGTTTTTATCAAGGAACATTTTATTTTGTACCGTAGAAACACTAATTGGTTCATCAAGGGGACAGGAGCTCTACACATTCATATTTTCTAGGGAGAATGCTAGAGGAACTGCAGCAAACAAACATATTTCTGTTTGTATAGATGACATTTTATGCACTTGCCTAATGAAAAGACTTTGCTTTTCTCCAAAACCATTTGTACTGTGATTTTCTCGTTCCATTGCATACGAATTCCACACCAGGTTGTCCGGATATCACTGGATGAAACCAGAAATATCCGGTTGTGTTTTGGCTAACTCAATCCGAAATATTGTGAAAGCCTCTGTGTTTGTGATTTCTGGATATTATCGGTGGACTTTATTGTTTTGAATATGTTTATCAGGGAACATTTAATTTTGTACTGTTGAAATACTAATTGGTTCATCATGTGGACACCAGCTCTACAGATTCGTATTTTCTAGGTAGAAAGCTAGAGAAACTGCGGCAAACAAACATGATATTTCTGTTTCTAAAGATGATATTTTATGCACTTGCCTAACGAAAAGACTTTGCTTTTCTCCACAACCATTTTCACTGTGATTTTCTCGGTCCATTGCATAGGAATTCCACACCACTTCGTCTTGATATGACTGGGGGAAACCAGAAATATCCGGTCGTGTTTTGGCTAACTCATTCCGAAATATTGTGATAGATTCTGTTTTGTGTTTTCCTTATATTATCCACGGGCTTTATTGGTTTGAATGTTTTTTATCGGGGAACATTTAATTTTGTGATTGGAAACACTAATTGGTTCATCATTGGAACGCCAGCTCTACACATTCGTATGTTCTAGGGAGAAAGCTAGAGGAACTGTGGCAAACACACATGATATTTCTGTTTGTATAAATGACATTTTATGCAATTCCCTAATGAAAAGACTTTCCTTTTCTCCAAAACCGTTCTTACTGTGATTTTCTCGGTCCATTGCATACGAATTCCACACCAGTTTGTCCAGATATGACTGGATGAAACCGGAAATATCCGTTTTTGTTCTGGCTAACTCAATCCCATATATTGCTACAGCCTCTGTGTTTGTTTATTCCTGATATTATCTACAGGCTTTATTGTTTTGCATGTTTTTATTTTGGAACAGTTAATTTTGTGCTGTGAAACACTAATTGTTTACACATGTAGACACCTCTATACACGTTCGTATTTTCTAGGGAGAAAGCTAGAGGAACTGCCGTAAACAAACTGATATTTCTGTTAGTATCGATGACATTTTATGCACTTGCCTAACGAAAAGACTTTGCTTTTCTCCTAAATCATTTTTACTGTGATTTTCTCGGTCCAATGCTTATGAATTCCACACCAGTTTGTCCAGATATGACTGGATAAATATAGAAATATTCGGGGTTTTTTTTGGCTAACTCAATCCGAGAGATTGTTACAGCCTCTGTGTTTGTTTATTCCTGTTATTATCCACAGACTTTATTGTTTTGAATGTTTTATATCAGGGAATATTTAATTTTGTGCTTGGAAAGAATAGTTGGTTCCACATGGAGACACCAGCTCTACACATTCCTATATTCTAGGGAGAAAGCTAGAGGAACTGCGGCAAACTAACATGATATGTCTGTTTGTATCGATGACATTTTATGCACTTGCCTAACGAAAAGACTTTGCTTTTCTCCAAAACCATTTTTCCTGTGAATTTCTTGATTCATTGCATGCGAATTCTACACCACTTTGTCCAGATATGACTGGAAGAAACCAGAAATATCCGCTTGTGTTTTGGCTAACTCAATCCAAAATATTGCTGCAACCTCTGTGTTTGTGTTTTCTGGGTATTAATGTTGGACTTTATTGTTTTGAATGTTTTTTTATTGGGGAACATTTAATTCTATACCGTAGAAACAGTAATTGGTTCATCATGGGGACACCAGCTCTACACATTCCTATTTTCTCGGGAGAACGCTAGAGGAACTGCGGCAAACAAACATGATATTTCTGTTTGTATAGATGACACTTTATGCACTTGCCTAACGAAAAGACTTTGCTTCTCCCGAAAACAATTTTACTGTGATTTTCTCGGTCCATTGCATAAGAATTCCACACCACTTTTTCCGGATATGACTTGAGAAAACCAGAAATATCTGCTTGTGTTTTGGCTAACTCAATCCGAAATATTGCTACAACCTCTGTGTTTGTGTTTTCTGGATATTATCGATGGACTTTATTGTTTTGAATGTTTTTATCTGGGAACATTTAATTTTGTACCAGTGAAACACTAATTGGTTCATCATGGGAATACCAGCTATACACATTCCTATTTTATTTTGAGCTTAGATACAGTAATTGGTTCCACATGGACACCAGCTTTACACATTCGTATTTTCTAAGGAGTAAGCTATAGGAACTGTGGCAAACAAACATGATATTTCTGTTTGTATAGATGACATTTTATGCACTTGCCTAACGAAAAGACTTTGCTTTTCTACAAATCCATTTTTACTGTGATTTTCTCTTCCCATTGCATCGAATTCCACACCACTTTGTCCGGATATGACTGGATGAAACCAGAAATATCCGGTTGTGTTTTCGCTAATCAATCAGAAATATTTCTACAGCATCTGTGTTTGTGTTTTCTGAATATTATCCATGGACTTTATTGTTTTGAATATTTTTATAAGGGATAATTTAATTTTGTACCGTTGAAACACTAATTGGTTCGTCATATGGACAACAGCTCTATACATTCGTATTTTCAAGGGAGAAAACTAGAGGAACTGCGGCAATCAAACATGATATTTTTGTTTGTATAGATGACATTTTATGCACTTGCCTAACGAAACGACTTTGCTTTTCTCCAAAACCATTTTTACTGTGATTTTCTCGATCCATGGATATGAATTCCACACCAGATTCTCCGGATATATCTGGATGAAACTGGAAATATCCGGTTTTGTTTTCACTAATTCAATCCCAGATATTGCTACACCCTCTGTGTTTGTGTTTTCTGGATATTACCAATGGACTATATTTTTTTGAATGTTTTTATCAGGGAACATTTTATTTTGAGCTTGGGTACAGTAATTGGTTCCACATGGAGTCACCAGCTCTACACATTTGTATTTTCTAGGGAGAAAGCTAGAGGAACTGCGGCAAACAAACATGATATATCTGTTTGTATAGATGACATTTTATGCACTTGCCTAACGAAAAGACTTTGCTTTTCTCCACAACCATTTTCACTGTGATTTTCTCGGTCCATTGCATACGAATTCCACAGAATTTTGTCCCGATATGACTGGATGAATACAGAAATAACCATTTTTGTTTTGGTTAACACAATCCCAGATATTGCTACAGCCTCTGTGTTTGTTTATTCTGGATACTATTAATGGACTTTATTGTATTGAATATTTTTTATCAAGGAATATTTTATTTTGAGTTTGCATACAGTAATTGGTTCCACATGGAGAAACCAGCTCTACACATTCACATTTTCTTGGGAGAAAGCTAGAGGAACTGCGACAAACATACCTGATATTTCTGTTTGTATAGATGACATTTGATGCACTTGCCTAACGAAAAGACTTTGCTTTTCTCTAAAACCATTTTTCCTGTATTTTCTCGTTCCATTGCGTATGAATTCCACAGAAGTTTGTCTGGAAATGACTGGAAGAAAACACAAATAGCCGGTTTTGTTTTGGCAAACTGAAAACGAAACATTGTGAAAGCCGCTGTGTTTGCGTTTTCTGGATATTATCGATGTACTTTACTGTTTTGAATGTTTTCATCAGGGAACAATTAATTATGTACCACTGAAACACTAATTGTTTCATCATGGGAACACCAGCTCCACACATTGGTATTTTCTAGGGAGAAAGCTAGAGGAACTGTGGCAAACAAACATGATTTTTCTCTTTGTGTAGATGACATTTGATGCACTTGCCTAACGAAAAGCCTTTGCTTTTCTCCAAAACCATTTTTACTGTGATTTTCTCGGTCCATTGCATACAAATTCCACACCAGTGTCTCCGGATATGAGTGGATGAAACCGGAATAATCGAGTTTTGTTTTGGCTTACTCAATCCCAGATATTGTTACAGCCTCTGTGTTTGTGTTTTCTGGATATTATCAATGGACATTATTGTTTTGAATGTTTTATATCAGGAAACATTATATTTTGAGCTTAGATACAGTAATTGGTTCCACATGGAGACACCAGCTCTACACATTCGTATTTTCTAGGGAGAAAGTTAGAGGAACTGCGTCAAACAAACATGATATTTCTGTTAGTATCGATGACCTTTTATGCACTTGCCTAACAAAAAGACATTGCTTTTCACCAAAACCATATTTACTGTGATTTTATCCGTCCATTGCATACGAATTCCACACCAGTTTGTCCGGATATGACTGGATGAAACCGCAAATATCTGGTTTTGTTTTGCCTAACTCAATCCAAAATATTGTGAAAGCCTCTGTGTTTGTGTTTTCTGGATATTATCGATGGACTTTATTTTTTTGAATGTTTTTTATCAGGGAATATTTAATTTTGGGCTCGGAAACACTAATTGGTTCATCATGGGGACAGCAGCTCTACACATTCCTATTTTCTAGGTAGAAAGCTAGAGGAACTGCGGCAAACAAACATGATATTTCTGTTTGTATACATGACATGTTATGCACTTGCCTAACGAAAAGACTTTGCTTTTCTCCAAAACCATTTTTACTGTGATTTTCTAGTTCCATTGCATACGAATTCCACAACAGTTTGTCCGGATATGACTGGATGAAACCGCAAATATCCACTTGTGTTGTGGCTAACTGAATTGCAGATATTGCTACAGCCTCTGTGTTTGTGTATTCCTGATATTATCCATGGACTTTATTGTTTTGAATTTTCTTTATCAGGGAACAATTAATTTCGTTCTTGGAAACACTAATTGGTTCCACATGGCGACACCAGCTCTACACATTCGTATTTTCTAGGGAGAAAGCTAGAGGAACTGGGACAAACAAACATGATATTTCTGTTTGTATAGATGACATTTTATGCACTTGCCTAAAGAAAAGACTTTTGTTTTCTACAAAGCCATTTTTCCGCAATTTTCTCGGTCCATTGCATATGAATTCCCAACCACTTTGTCCGAATATGACTGGATGAAACCAGGAATATCCGGTTGTGTTTTGGCTAACTCAATCCGAAATATTGTGAAAGATTTTGTGTTTGTGTTTTCTGGATATTATCGAATGACTTTATTGTTTTGAATGTTTTTATGAGGGAACATTTAATTTTGTACCGTAGAAACAATAATTGGTACATCATGGGGACACGAGTTCTACAGATTCGTATTTTTTAGGGAGAAAGCTAGAGGAACTGCGGCACACAAACATGCTATTTCTGTTTGTCTAGATGACATTTTATGCAATTGCCTAACAAAAAGACTTTGCTTTTCTCCAAAACCATTTGTACTGTGATTTTTTCGGTCCCTTGCCTCTGAATTCCACACCAGTTTGTCTGGATATGACTGGATGAAACTGGAAATATCCGGTTCTGTTTTGGCTAACTCAATCCCAGATACTGTGAAAGCTTCTGTGTTTGTGTTTTCTGGATATTATCAATGGACTTTATTGTTTTGAATGTTTTTTATCAGGGAACATTTAATTTTGTACTGCGAAACACTAATTGTTTCCACATGGAGACACCAGCCCCACACATTCGCATTTTCTAGGGAGAAAGCAAGAGGAACTGCGGCAAACAAACATGATATTTCTGTTGTATCGATGACATTTTATGCACTTGCCTAACGAAAAGACTTTGCTTTTCTCCAAAACCATTTTCACCGTGATTTTCTTGGTCCATTGCATACGAATTCCACACCACTTTGTCAGGATATGAATGGATGAAACCGGAAATATCCGGTTGTGTTTTTGCTAACTCAATCTCAGATATTGCTACAGCCTCTGTGTTTGTGTTTTCCTGGTATTATCCACAGACTTTAATGGTTTGAATGTTTTTTATCAGGGAACATTTAATTTTGTGCTTGTAATGGTAACTGGTTCCACATGGAGACACCAGCTCTACACATTCCTATTTTCTAGGGAGAAAGCTAGAGGAACTGCGGCAAACAAACATGATATTTCTGTTTGTATAGATGACATTTTATGCACTTGCCTAATGAAAAGACTTTTCTTCTCCCGAAAACCATTCTTACTGTCATTTTCTCGGTCCATTGCATACTAATCCCACAACACTTTTTGCGGATATGACTTGAGAAAACCAGAAATATCTGGTTGTGTTTTGGCTAACTCAATCCGAAATATTCTGAAAGCCTCTCTGTGTGTGTGTATTCTTGATAATATCCACGGGCTTTATTGTTTTGAATGTTTTTATCAGGGAACATTTAATTTTGTACCATTGAAACACTAATTGGTTCATCATGGGAACACCAGCTCTACACTTTCCTATTTTCTAGGGAGAAAGCTAGAGGAACTGCGGCAAACAAACATGATATGTCTATTTGTACAGATGACATTTCATGCACTTGCCTCATGAAAAGACTTTGCTTTTATCCAAAACCATTTGTACTGTGATTTTCTCAGTCCATTGCATACGAATTCCACACCAGTTTGTCCGGATATGACTGGATGAAACCAGAAATATACGGTTGTGTTTTGGCTAACTCAATCCGAAATATTTTAAAAGCCTCTGTTATTGTGTTTTCTGGATATTTTTGATGGACTTTATTGTTTTGCATGTTTTTATCAGGGAACAATTAATTATGTAGCGCTGAAACACTAATTGTTTCATCATGGGGACACCAGCTCTACACATTCGTATTTTCTAAGGAGAAATCTAGAGGAACTGCGGCAAACAAACATGATATTTCTGTTTGTATAGATGACATGTTATGCACTTTCCTAATGAAAGACTGCTTTTCTCCAAAACCATTTGTACTCTGATTTTCTCGGTCCATTCTATACGAATTCCACACCAGTTTGTCCGGATATGACTGGATGAAACCGGAAATATCCGGTTTTGTTTTGGCTAACTAAACGCCAGATATTGCTACAGCCTCTGTTTTTGTGTTTTCCTGATATTATCCACGGACATTATTGGTTTGAGTGATTTTTTCAGGTTACATTTAATTTTGTGCTTGGAAACACTAATTGGTTCCACATGGAGACACCAGCTCTACACATTCGTATTTTCTAGGGAGAAAGCTAGAGGAACTGCGGCAAACAACCATGATATTTCTGTTTGTATAGATGACATTTTATGCACTTGCCTAACGAAAAGACTTTTGTTTTCTACCAAACCATTTTTCTGTGATTTTCTCAATCCATTGCATATGAATTCCCAACCACTTTGTCCGATTATGACTGGATTAAACCAGAAATATCCGGTTGTGTTTTGGCTAACTCAATCCGAAATATTGTGAAAGCCTCTGTGTTTGTGTTTTCTGGATATTATCGAGGGACTTTATTCTTTTGCATGTTTTTATCAGGGAACATTTAATATTGTGCTTGGAAACACTAATTGGTTCCACATGGATACACCAGCTCTACACTTTCCTATTTTCTAGGGAGAAAGCTAGAGGAACTGCGGCAAACAAACATAATATTTCTATTTGTACAGATGCCATTTCATGCACTTGCCTAATGAAAAGCTTTGCTTTTCTCCAAAACCATTTGTACTGTGATTTTCTTGGTCCATTGCATACGAATTCCAAACCACTTTGTCCATATATGACTGGATGAAACCAGAAATATCCAGTTGTGTTTTGGCTAACTCAATCCAAAATATTGTGAAAGCCTCTGTGTTTGTGTTTTGTGGATATTAACGATGGACTTTATTGTTTTGAATATTTTTATCAGGGAACATTTAATTTTGTACCGTAGAAACACTAATTCGTTCATCATGTGGACACCAGCTCCAGACATTCGTATTCTCTAGGGAGAACGCTACAGGATTTGCGGCAAGCAAAGATGCTATTTCTGTTTGTATCGATGACATTTTATGCACTTGCCTAATGAAAAGACTTTGCTTTTCTACAAAACCATTTTTACTGTGATTTTCTTTGTCCATTGCATATAAATTCCAAACCACTTTGTCCGGATATGACTGGATGAAACCGGAATTATCCGGTTTTGTTTTGGCTAACTCAATCTGAAATATTGCTACAGCCTCTGTGTTTGTGTTTTCCTGATATTATTGACGGACTTTATTGTTTTGAATATTTTTATGAGGGAACATTTAATTTTGTACCGTTGAAACACTAATTGGTTTCTCATGGGAACACCAGCTCTAAACCTTCGTATTTTCTATTGAGAAAACTGGAGGAACTGCGGCAAACAAACATGATATTTCTGTTTGTATAGATGACATTTTATGCACTTGCCTAACGAAAAGACTTTGCTTTTCTCCAAAACCATTTGTACTGTGATTTTCTGGGTCCATTGCATACGAATTCCACACCAGTTTGTCTGGATATGACTGGATGAACCCGGAAATATCCGGGTTTGTTTTGGCTAACTCAATCACATATATTGCTCTAGCCTCTGTGTTTGTGTTTTCTGGATATTATCCAAGGACTTTATTGTTTTCAATGATTTTTATCGGGGAACATTTAATTTTGTGCTTTGAAACACTAATTTGTTCCACATGGAGACAACAGCTCTACATATTTGTGTTTTCTAGGGAGAAAGCTAGAGGAACTGCGGCAAGCAAACATGATATTTCTCTTTGTGTATATGACATTTTATCTACTTGCAATACGAAAAGACTTTGCTTTTCTTCCACACCATTTTTACTGTGAATTTCTTGGTCCATTGCATACGAATTCCAAACCAGGTTTTCCAGATATGACTGGATGAAACCGGAAATATCCGGGTTTGTTCTGGCTAACTTAATCCCAGATATTCCTACAGCCTCTGTGTTTGTGTTTTCTGGATATTATCCACGGACTTTATTTTTTCAATTTTTTTTTATCGGGGAACATTTAATTTTGTGCTTGGAAACACTAATTCGTTTTACATGGAGACACAAGCTCTACACATTCGTATTTTCTAGGGAGAAAGCTAGAGGAACTGCGGCAAACAAACATGGTATTTCTGTTTGTCTAGATGAGATTTTATGCACTTGCCTAATGAAAAGACTTTGCTTTTCTACAAAACCATTTTTACTGTGATTTTCTCGGTCCATTGCATATGAATTCCACACCACTTTTTCCAGATATGGCTGGATAAAACCAGAAATATCCAGTTGTGTTTTGATTAACTCAATGCGAAATATTGTGAAGCCTCTGTGTTTCTGTTTTAGGGATATTATCGATGGACTTTATTGTTTTGAATATTTTTATCAGGGAACATTTAATTTTGTACCGTAGAAACACTAATTGGTTCATCATGGGGACACCAGCTCTACACATTCGTATTTTCTAGGGAGAAAGCTAGAGGTACTGCGGCAAACAAACATGACATTTCTGTTTGTATCCATGACATTTTATGCACTTGCCTAATGAAAAGACTTTGCTTTTCTACAAAACCATTTTTACTGTGATTTCCTCTGTCCATTGCATATGAATTCCAAACCACTTTGTCCGGATATGACTGGATGAAACCGGAAATATCCGGTTTTGTTTTGGCTAACTCAATCCCAGATATTGCTACAGCCTCTGTGTTTGTGTTTTCATGATATTATTGATGAACTTTATTGTTTTGAATATATTTATCAGGGAACATTTAATTTTGTTCCGTTGAAACACTAATAGGTTCATCATGTGGACACCAGCTCCAGACATTCGTATTTTCTAGGGAGAAAGCTAGAGGAACTGCGGAAAACAAAGATGATATTTCTGTTTCTATAGATGACATTTTATGTACTTGCCTAACAAAAAGACTTTGCTTTTCTCCAAAACCATTTGTACTGTGATTTTCTCGGTCCATTGCATACGAATTCCACACCAGTTTCTCCGGATATGACTGGATGAAACCCAAAATATCCGGTTTTGTTCTGGCTAACTCAATCCCAGATATTGCTGCAGCCTCTGTGTTTGTGTTTTCTGAATATTATCCATAGATTTTATTGTTTTGAATGTTTTTCATCGGGGAACATTTCCTTTTGAGCTTGTATACAGTAATTGATTCCACATAGAGAAAGCAGCTCTGCATAATCATATTTTCTAGGGAGAAAGTTAGAGGTATTGTGGCAAACAAACATGATATTTCTGTTTGTATCGATGACATTTTCTGCACTTGCCTAATGAAACGACTTTGCTTTTCTCCAAAGCATTTTTACTGTGATTTTCTCGGTCCATTGCATAATTCCACACCAGTTTCTCCGAATATGACTGGATAAAACCAGAAATATCCAGTTTAGTTTTGGCTCACTCAATCCCAGATATTCCTACAGCCTCTTTGTTTGTGTATTCCTGATATTGTCGACGGAATTTATGGGTTTGAATGTTTTTTATCAGGGAACATTTAATTTTCTGCTTGGAAACACTAATTGGTTCCACATGGAGACACAAGCTCTACACATTCCTATTTTCTAGTGAGAAAGCTAGAGGAACTGCGGTAAACAAACATGATATTTCTGTTTGTATCGATGACATTTTATGCACTTGCCTAACGAAAGACTTGGCTTTTCTCCAAAACCATTTTACCTGTGATTTTCTCGGTCCATTGCATACGAATTCCACACCACGTTGTCCAGATATGACTGGATGAAAATGGAAATATCCGGGTTTGTTTTGGCTAACTCAATCCCAGATATTGCTACAGCCTCTGTGTTTGTGTATTCCTGATATTATCAATGGACTTTATTGTTTTGAATATTTTTATCAGGGAACATTTTATTTTGTGCTTTTAATCACTAATTGTTTCCACATGGAGACACAAGTTCTGCACATTCATATTTTCTAAGGAGAAAGCTAGAGTAACTGCGGCAAAGAAACCTGATATTTCTGCTTGTATAGATGACATTTTATGCACTTGCCTAATGAAACGACTTTGTTTTTCTACAAAACCATTTATACTGTGATTTTCTCGGTCCATTGCATACCAATTCCACACCACTTTGTCCGGATATGACTGGATGAAACCGGAAATATACAGTTTTGTTTTGGCTAAATAAACCCCAGATATTGCTACAGCCTCTGTGTTTGTGTTTTCCTGATATTATCCACGGAATTTATTGGTTTTAATGTTTTTTTTTTATCCAGGAACATTTAATTTTGTGCTGCAAAACAATAATTGTTTCCACATGGAGACACCAGCTGTATAAATTCCTACTTTCTAGGGAGAAAACTAGAGGAAATGGGACAAACAAACATGATATTTCTGTTTGTATAGATGACATTTTATGCACTTGCCTAACGAAAAGACATTGCTTTTCTCCAAAAGCATTTTTACTGTGATTTTCTCGGTGCATTGCATACGAATTCCACACCACTTTGTCCGGATATGACTGGATGAAAACGGAAATATCCGGTTTTGTTTTGGCTAACTCAATCCCAGATATTGCTACAGCCTCTGTGTTTGTGTATTCCTGATATTAACCACGGAATTCAATGTTTTGAATGTTTTTTTAGGGAACATTTAATTTTGTGCTTGGAAACCCTAATTGGTTCCTAATGGACACACCAGCTCTACACATTCGTATTTCCTAGGGAGAAAGGTAGAAGAACTGCGGGAAACAAAATCACATTTCTGTTTGTATAGATGATATTTTAGGCACTTGCCTAATGAAAAGACTTTGCTTTTCTCCAAAATCATTTTTTCTGTGATTTTTTCGGTCCGTTGCATACGAATTCCAGACCACTTTGTCCAGATATGACTAGAAGTAACCAGAAATAGACGGTTGTATCTTGGATAATTCAATCCGAAATATTGTGAAAATTTCTGTGTTTGTTTTTTCTGGATATTATCGATGGACTTTATTGTTTTCAATGATTTTATAAGGGAACATTTAATTTTGTACCGTAGAAACACTAATTGGCTCATCATGGGGGCACCAGCTCTACACATTCTTATTTTCTAGGGAGAAAGCTAGAGGAACTGCGGCAAACAAACATGATGTTTCTGTTTGTCTAGATGACATTTTATGCACTTGCCTAACGAAAAGAATTTGCTTTTCTCCAAAACCATTTGTACTGTGATTTTCTCGGTCCATTGCCTACAAATTCCACACCACTATGTCCAGATATGACTGGATGCAACCGGAATTAACCGGTTTTGTTTTGGCTAACTCAATCCCAGATATTACTACAGCCTCTGTGTTTGTGTTTTCCTGATATTATAGATGGACTTTATTGTTTTGAATCATTTTATCAGGGAACATTTAATTTTGTGCTTGGAAACACTAATTGGTTCCACATGGAGACACCAGCACTACACATTCGTATTTTCTAGGGAGAAAGCTAGAGGAATTGTGGCAAACAAGCATTATATTTCTGTTTGTATAGATGACATTTTATACACTTGCCTAATGAAAAGACTTTTCTTTTCTCCAAAATCATTTTTTAACTGTGATTTTCTCGGTCAATTGCATGCGAATTCCACACCAGTTTGTCTGGATATGACTGCATGAAACCAGAAATATCCGATTTTGTTTTGGGTAACTCAATCGCAGATATTGCTACATCCTCTTTGTTAGTTTTTTCTGGATATTATCAATGGACTTTATTGATTTGAATTTTTTTATCGGGGAACTTTTTATTTTGAACTTGGATACAGTAATTGGTTCCACATGGAGACACCAGCTCTACATATTCGTCTTTTCTAGGGAGAAAACTAGAGGAACTGCGGCAAACAAACATGATATTTCTGTTTGTCTAGATGACATTTTATGCATTTGCCTATCGAAAAGACTTTCCTTTTCTCCAAAACCATTTTTACTGTGATTTTCTCGGTCCATTGCATACGAATTCACACCAGTTTGTCCAGGTATGACTGGATGAAACCGGAAATACCCTGGTTTGTTCTGGCTAACTGAATCCCAGATTTTGCTACAGCCTCTGTGTTTGTGTTTTTCGGATATGTTCCATGGACTTTATAGTTTTGAATGTTTTTATCAGGGAACATTTAATTTTGTACCGTAGAAACACTAATTGGTTCATCATGGGAACACCAGCTCTACACTTTCGTATTTTCTAGGGAGATAGCTAGAGGAACTGCGGCAAACAAACATGATATTTCTGTTTGTATAGATGATATTTTATGCACTTTCCTAACGAAAAACTTTGTTCTTCTCCAAAACCATTTTTACTGTGATTTTCTCGGTCCATTGCATACGAATTCCACACTAGTTTGTCCGGATATTACTGGATGAAACCAGAAATATCCGGGTTTGTTTTGGCTAATTCAATCGCAGATATTGCTACAGCCTCTGTGTTTCTGTTTTCTGGATATTATCAATGGACTTTATTGTTTTGAATTTTTTTTATCAGGGAACTTTTTCTTTTGAGCTTGGATACAGTAACTGGTTCCACATGGAGACACCAGCTCTACACATTCGTATTTTCTAGGGAGAAAGCTAGAGGAACTGTGGCAAACAAACCTGATATTTCTGCTTGTATAGATTACATTTTATGCACTTGCCTAAAGAAAAGACTTTGCTTTTCCCGGAAACCATTTTTACTGTGATTTTCTCTGTCTATTGCATACGAATTCCACACCAGTTTGTCCGGATATGATTGAATGAAACCAGAAATATCCGTTTGTGTTTTAGGTAACTCAATCCGAAATATTGTGAAAGCCTCTGTGTTTGTGTTTTCTGGATATTATCAATGGACTTTATTGTTTTGAATGTTTTTATCAGTGATCATTTAATTTTTTACCATAGAAGCGCTAGTTGGTTTCTCAAGGGAACACCAGCTCTACATATTCGTATTTTCTAGGGAGAATGCTAGAGGAACTTTTTTTTTTTTTTTTTCAAATTATTTATTTATTTATTTATATGCAGACTCTGCAATAGAATTAGTGTTGGCACCTTGTCTAAATCTCTCTTTTTTTTTTTTTTTTATTAAACTTTTATTTAATGAATATAGATTTCCAAAGTATAGCTTATGGGTTACAATGGCTTCCCCCCTCCCATAACTTCCCTCCCGCCCGCTACCCTCCCCTTTCCCGCTCCCTTTCCCCTTCCATTCATGTAAAGATTCATTTTCAATTCTCTTTGTATACAGAAGATCAGTTTAGTATATATTAGGTAAAGATTTCAACTTTTTGCCCATATAGCAACATCAAGTGAAAAAACTACCATTGGATTACTAATTATAGCATTAAATAGCAATGTACAGCACATTAAAGACAGAGATCCTACAGAATTTTTTTTTTCAAAGTAATTAATTTTCTATGCCATTTCCATTTTAACACCAGGTTATTTTTTTTTTTTTTCATTTCCAATTCTCTTTATATACAGAAGATCACTTCAGTATATAATTAGCAAAGACCTCATCAGTCTGCGCCCACACAGAAACGCAAAGTATAAAAATACCGTTTCAGTACCAGTCGTAGCATCACTTGGCTTTAGACGACACATTAGGGACAGATCCCACATGGGGTGTAAGTACACAGTGACTCCTGTTGCTGATTTAACAATTTGACACTCCTGTTCATGGCGTCAGTAATCTCCCTAGGCTCTAGTCATGAGTTGCCAGGGCTATGGAAGCCTTTAGAGTTCGCTGACTTTGATCTTATTCCGATAGGGTCATAGTCAAAGTGGAGGTTCTCTCCTCCCTTCGGAGAAGGGTACCTCCTTCTTTGATGGCCCTGTTCTTTCCACTGGGATCTCACTCACAGAGATCATTCATTTAGGTCTTTTTTTTTTTTTTCCCATGATATCTTGGCTTTCCATGCCTGCTATACTCCCATGGGCTCTTCAGCCAGATCCGAATGCCCTGAGGGCTGATTCTGAGGCCAGAGTGTTGTTTAGGACATCTGCCATCCTATGAGTCTGCTGTGTATCCCACTTCCCATGTTGGATCTTTCTCTCCCTTTTTGATTCTATCAGTTAGTATTAGCAGATACTTGTCTTGTTTGTGTGATCTCTTTGAGTCTTAGACCTATCAGAGCTATCAATTGTGAGCTGAAATTGGTCACTTGGACTAGTGCGATGGCATTGGTACATGCCATCTTGATGGAATTGTGTTGGAATCCCCTGGCACGTTTCTAACTCCACCATTTGCGGCCAGACCGATTGAGCATGTTCCAAATTGTTCATCTCCTCCCTCTCTTTTTCCACTCTTAGATTTAACAGGGATCACTTTTCAGTTAAAATTTAAACACCTAAGAATAATTGTGTGTTAATTACTGAGTTCAACCAATAGTACTAGAACAACAACAATAACAACAAATACTAAAATGGATAAAGTATTACATTGTACATCTAAAGTCAGGACAGGAGCTGATCAGTTCATTGTTGCTTATAGTGTCCGTTTCACTTAACAGGTTTCCCCTTTGGTGCTCAGTTGTCACCGATCAGGGAAAACAAATGATATTTTTCTCTTTGGGTCTGGCTTAATTCACTCAGCATGATGTTTTCCAGATTGCTCCATCTTGTTGCAAATGACTGGGTTTCGTTGTTTCTTACTGCTGTATAGTATTCTATGGAGTACATGTCCCATAATTTCTTTATCCAGTCTACTGTTGATGGGCATTTGGGTTGGTTCCAGGTCTTAGCTATTGTGAATTGAGCTGCAATAAACATTAACGTGCAGATGGCTTTTTTATTAGCCAAATTAATTTCCTTTGGGTAAATTCCAAGGAGTGGGATGGCTGGGTTGTATGGTAGGGTTATGTTCAGGTTTCTGAGGAATCTCCAGACAGACTTCCATAGTGGCTTAACCAGTTTGCATTCCCACCAACAGTGGGTTAGTGTCCCTTTTTCCCCACATCCTCTCCAGCATCTGTTGTTGGTAGAATTCTGAATGTGAGCCATTCTCACCGGGGTGAGATGGAACCTCATTGTGGTTTTGATTTGCATTTCTCTGATTGCTAATGATCTTGAACATTTTTTCATGTGTCTGTTGGCCATTTGTATTTCCTCTTTCGAAAAATGTCTATTGAGGTCTTTGGCCCATCTCTTTAGTGGGTTGTTTGTTTTGTTGTTGTGGATTTTCTTGATTTCTTTGTAGATTCTGGTTATCAATCCTTTATCTGTAGTATAGTTTGCAAATATTTTTTCCCATTCTGTTGGTTGCCTCTTCACTTTCCTGACTGTTTCTTTTGAAGTACAGAAACTTCTCAATTTGATGCAATCCCAAATGTTAATTTTGGTTTTGACTGCCTGTGCTGTTGGAGTATTTTCCAGGAAGTCTTTGCCTGTGCCTATATCTTGCAGGGTTTCTCCAATGCTCTCTAATAATTTGATGGTTTCGGGTCGTAGATTTAAGTCTTTAATCCATGTTGAGTGGATTTTTGTGTAAGGTGATAGGTATGGGTCTTGCTTCAAGCTTCTGCACGTGGAAATCCAATTTTCCCAGCACCATTTATTGAATAGACTGTCCTTGTTCCAGGGATTAGATTTGGATCTTTGGTCAAATATAAGTTGGCTGTAGATGTTTGGATTGATTTCTGGTGTTTCTATTCTGTTCCATTGGTCTATCCATCTGTTTCTGTACCAGTACCATGCTGTTTTGATAACAACTGCCCTGTAGTATGTCCTAAAATCAGGTATTGTGATGCCTCCGGCTTTGTTTTTGTTGTACAGGATTGCTTTGGCTATTCGAGGTCTTCTGTGTCTCCATATGAATTTCAGCATCGTTTTTTCTAGATCTGAGAAGAAGGTCTTCGGGATCTTAATGGGTATTGCATTGAATGTATAAATTGCTTTTGGGAGAATAGACATTTTGATGATATTGATTCTTCCAATCCATGAGCATGGAAGATTTCTCCATTTTTTGGTATCCTCTTCTATTTCTTTCTTTAAGGTTTTGTAGTTTTCATCGTAGAGATCCTTAACGTCTTTGGTTAAGTTTATTCCAAGGTATTTGATTGTTTTTGTAGCTATTGTGAATGGGATTGATTTTAGAAGTTCTTCCTCAGCCGAAGCATTGCCTGTGTATACAAAGGCTGTTGATTTTTGTGCATTGATTTTATATCCTGCTACTTTGCCAAACTCTTCGATGAGTTCCAGCAGTCTCTTAGTAGAGTTCTTTGGGTCCCCTAAATAAAGAATCATATCATCTGCAAAGAGGGATAGTTTGAGTTCGTCCTTCCCGATTTGTATCCCTTTAATTTCTTTTTCTTGCCTAATAGCTCTGGCCAAAACTTCCAGAACTATATTGAATAGCAGTGGTGAGAGAGGGCATCCCTGTCTGGTACCAGATTTCAATGGAAATGCTTCCAACTTTTCCCCATTCAATAGGATGTTGGCCGTGGGTTTTTCATATATTGCTTTGATTGTATTAAGGAATGTTCCTTCCATACCCAGTTTGCTTAGAGTTTTCATCATGAAAGGGTGTTGTATTTTATCAAATGCTTTCTCTGCATCTATTGAGAGAATCATATGGTTTTTCTTCTGCAGTCTGTTAATGTAGTGTATTACGTTGATTGTTTTGCGAATGTTGAACCATCCCTGCATACCGGGGATGAATCCCACTTGGTCTGGGTGGATGATCTTTCTGATGTGTTGTTGCATTCTATTGGCCAGAATTTTATTGAGGATTTTTGCATCTATGTTCATCAGGGATATTGGTCTGTAATTCTCTTTCAATGTTGCGTCTCTTTCTGGCTTAGGAATTAAGGTGATGGTGGCTTCATAGAAAGAATTTGGGAGGATTCCCTCTTTTTCGATTGCTCTGAATAGTTTGAGAAGAATTGGAGTTAGTTCTTCTCTAAATATCTGGTAGAACTCAGCAGTGAATCCATCTGGCCCTGGGCTTTTCTTTGTTGGGAGGGCCTTTATTACTGTTTCAATTTCTGTGTCAGTTATTGGTCTGTTTAGGTTTTCTATGTCTTCCTGGCTCAATTTAGGGAGGTTGTATGTGTCCAAGAATCTGTCCATTTCTGATAGATTTCCCTGTTTGCTGGCATACAAGTCCTTGTAGTAATTTCTGATGATTCTTTTTATTTCTGTGGCGTCTGTTGTTACGTTTCCCATTTCATCTCTGATCCTATTGATTTGGGTCTTTTCTCTTCTTTTTTTAGTTAGTTGGGCCAATGGGGTGTCAATTTTGTTTATTTTTTCAAAAAAACAGCTCCTCGTTTGGCTGATTTTTTGTAATGTTTTTTTGGATTCAATCCTGTTGATTTCTTCTCTGATTTTAATTATTTCTCTTCTCCTACTGGGTTTGGGTTTGGCTTGCTGCAGATTTTCTAGATCCTTGAGATGACTTGAAAGCTCATCTATTTGGTGCCTTTCCAATTTCTTGATGTAGGCACCTATTGATATAAACTTTCCTCTTAACACTGCTTTTGTTGTATCCCATAGGTTTTGGTATGTTGTGCTGTTATCCTCATTTACTTCCAGAAAATTTTTGATTTCTCTTTTAATTTCTTCTATGACCCATTGTTCATTCAGGAGCATGTTGTTCAATCTCCATGTGTTTGCACGTGCTCTAGGGATTCCTGAGTTGCCAATTTCCAATTTCATTCCTTTGTGGTCTGAGAAGCTGCATGGTATGATTCTAATTCTTTTGAATTTGCTTAGACTTGCTTTATGGCCTAGTATGTGGTCAATCCTAGAGAGGGTTCCATGTACTGCTGAGAAGAATGTAAAGTCCTTAGATGTCGGATGAAATGTTCTGTAGATATCTGTTAGATCCATTTGGGCTATAGTGTCATTTAAATCTACTGTCTCCTTGTTGATCTTCTGTCCTGTTGATCTGTCTATCTCTGAGAGTGGAGTATTGAAGTCCCCCAGTACTATTGTATTGGGGTCTAAGTCTCCCTTTAAGTCCCTTAACAAGTCTTTTAAATAAGCTGGTGCCCTATGATTAGGTGCATATATGTTGATAATCGTTATATCTTCCTGTTGAATGGATCCCTTAATCATTAAATAGTGCCCCTCTTTGTCTCTCCTAACAGTTTTTGTGGTAAAGTTTATGTTGTCCGATATTAAGATGGCTACGCCCGCTCTCTTTTCATTTCTGTTGGCGTGGTATAACTTTTTCCAGCCTTTCACTCTCAGCTTGTATGGATCATTGTTGGATAGATGGGTTTCTTGTAAGCAGCAAAAGGATGGGTTTTGTTCCTTAACCCAGTCAGCCAATCGGTGTCTTTTAACTGGACAGTTCAAGCCATTAACATTCAATGTGACTATTGAGAAGGAGTGACTTTGCCCTGTCATTTGCCAAAGATGTTTTCTAATATCTGGTTTGAGATTCCTGTGATCTTTTGCTGTGAGGTTTCCTTCCTTTAACTTCTTTCATATTGGTGACCGTGTTTCTGTGTTTCTGTATGTAACACATCTTTAAGCATCTTTTGCAGGGCTGGACGAGTGGCGACAAATTCTTTCAATTTCTGTTTGCTGTGAAAGGTCTTAATTTCACCTTCATTCACAAATGAGAGCTTTGCAGGATATAATATTCTGGGCTGGCAGTTTTTCTCTCTTAGTACCTGGGCTATATCTCGCCATTCTCTCCTGGCTTGTAGGGTTTCTGATGAGAAGTCTGCTGTGAGTCTAATTGGAGATCCTCTGAGAGTAATCTGGCGTTTCTCTCTTGCACATTTTAGGATCTTTTCTTTGTGTTTCACTGTGGTGAGTTTGATTACGACGTGTCGTGGTGAGGATCTCTTTTGATCGTGTTTATTAGGGGTTCTCTGAGCTTCCTGTACTAGGATGTCTCTGTCCTTCTCCAAACTTGGGAAATTTTCTGCTAGTATCTCACTAAAAAGGCCTTCTAATCCTTTCTCCCTTTCCATGCCTTCAGGAACTCCTAGAACCCGAATGTTAGGTTTTTTAATAGTATCCTGTAGGTTCCTGACAGTATTTTTTAGATTTCTGATTTCTTCTTCTTTTCTTTGATTTGACTGTTTCCTTTCCTGTTCTCTGTCTTCTAATTCTGATATTCTCTCTTCTGCTTCACCCATTCTGTTTTTAAGGCTCTCTAATGTGTTTGCCATTTGATCTATTGAGTTCTTCATTTCATTGAGGTTTTTTGTCACTATCTCAGATTTATGTTCCACTAGTTTTTTCATTTCATTTTGATTCCTCCTTAATATTTCGTTTTCACGGGAGAGATTTTCTATCTTGTCCATTAAGGATTTCTGTAGTTCAAGAATTTGTTTTTGAGAACTTCTTAATGTTCTTATCATAAATTTTTTGAAATCTGTATCTTTCATTTCTTCTATCTCATAATCTTCATAATCTTGCATTGGCGTGTCTTGTTCACTTGGGGGCGTCATAGTGCCTTCCCTGTTCTTGGAACCTCCGCTTCTATGTTTCTTTCTTGGCATGTTAGAGATAATTTGTGGTGTTTTTGTTTTTGTTTTTTTCTCTCGTTATACTATGCCTCTAAGTGAGCTGTCTGCTTTGTTGGAGCCTTAGGGGCTGTGATGGGTGTGGCCAGAGAGCTATGCTTGTTTCTTCAGGTTTAAGGCTGTGTAAAGAGCAACTCTCCCAGATTTCTCACTCACTTGCTCCTTGCTGGCTCGCTCTCTCTCTCTCTCTCTCTTTTTTTTTTTTTTTGACTCAGTTGGGAGTGGAGTTGAGTGTAGTTGAAATCTGGCCTTTGTGAGTATTCGTTTGATCTACCCCTGGGACCATACACAGAGATTATGCAGCCCTCAATGTGTTCTCCAGTTTCGCTAAAGATACTGAGTTTGGCTGAGCTTTACATATGTAAAATCGCGGTGCTCTTTGTTTTGCTTGGTGAGTGAAGGGAGAGGCCTCTGTTCCCCCTCCCCCCAATGTCTCGGACTTCTCAGGTCTTTGTCTTACCCTCCTCCTCCGTTCCCGCGCTGGCGAGATTCTGAGGCTCTGGCTCCTCTCCCGCCGCTGCCACTCGGCTCGTCTCGGTTGGTTTTCCACGCGGTGGGTTCCCTGTAAGTCCTCTGTGTCTCATCCACGAGATCCGGAAGCGTTTCCTCTGCAGTTTTTTTCTTGAGTCTTTTCCTGAGGCTGCAGTAATTCCACTTTTATGAAAGTTTATTTTCCCAAACTAAGGCACACGTCCTCACTATCTGCCATCTTGGCTCCGCCCCGCTAGAGGACCTTTTGCAAACAAACATGATATTTCTGTTTGTGTGTTTGTGTAGATGACATTTTATGCAGTTGCCTAACGAAAAGCCTTTGCTTTTCTCCAAAACCATTTGTACTGTGATTGTTTCGGTCCATTGCATACGAATTCCAAACCAGTTTGTCCGTATATGACTGGATGAAACCAGAAATATCAGGTTTTGTTTTGGCTAACTCAATCCCAGATATTGCTACAGCCTCTGTGTTTGTGTATTCCTGATATTTTACATGGACCTTACTGCTTTGAATGTTTTTTATCAGGGAACATTTAATTTTTTGCTTGGAAACACTAATTGGTTCCACATGGAGACACCAGCTCCACACATACATATTTTGTAGGGTGAAAGCTAGAGGAACTGCGACAAACAAACATGATATTTCTGTTTGTATAGATGACATTTTATGCACTTACCTAATTAAAAGTCTTTTCTTTTCCCCAACACCATTTTTACTGTAATTTTCTTGGTCCATTGCATATGAATTCCACACAAGTTTTTCCGGATATGACTGGATGAAACCAGAAATATACGGTTGTGTTTTGGCTAACTCAATCCCAAATATTGTGATAGCCTCTGTGTTTGTGTTTTCCTGATATTATCCACGGACTTTATTGTTTTGAAGGTTTTTTATCAGGGAATATTTCATTTTTTAACTTTTATTTAATGAATGTAAATTTCCAGTGTACAGCTTATGGATTACAATGGCTGGCCCCTCCCATAACTTCTCTCCTACCCACTTCCCTCCCCTCTCCCACTCCCTCTCCCCTTCCATTCACATCAAGATTCATTTTCAATTCTATTTATATACAGAAGATCAATTTAGTATAAAGATTTCAACAGTTTCCACCCACATAGAAACACAAAGTGAAACATACCGTTTGAGTACTAGTTATAGCATTAAATCAAAATGTACAGTACATTAAGGACAGAGATCCCACATGAGGAGCAAGTGCACAGTGACTCCTGTTGTTAACCGAACATATTGACACTCTAGGTTATGGCACCAGTAACCACCCTAGGCTGTCGTCATGAGTTGCCAAGGCTATGGAAGCCTTCCAAGTTTGCCGACTCTGATCATATTTAGACAAGGTCATAAAAGACAGAGTGAGGATAATAACCAATGATCCTAAGAGTGGCATTTACCAGGTTTGAACACTTGTACAGCATTAAGTGGGGAAGAGGACCATCAGTACACACAGGTTGGGAGTAGAGCCATTGGTGGTCGAGTAGAGGTTATGATTACAAAGGAATGAGGCCCAAGTGCGCTAGTCAGGATCTAGAACAAAGGACAGAGTCTTTATTAGAGGTGCTAAGAAAGGTGCTGTCTAAGCTACAATTAAGTTTTCTGATTGAGAGGCAAATAGAACCTGACAGAAGGGGCTTGATTATAATCTGGTGGGCTTTAGGCCTTGTAAGTTAAGAGGCCCAGACCTATCTATCTCTTCACATGGGCTATATCCTAAGGGAGGTGTGAACCTCCTAGGGGAAGGCACTCTGTTGACTTTCATTACTTGGCTGGCCTGGGAGAGAGTGGGCCAGGTAAAGGCAGGTGGCATCTCTAACAAGAAATTTACAGTTCTGCCTGCAATGATGCTTTCCCTACTTGGCCGTCCCCTCAGCTACAGTGGTCACTTTGGAAGTTGGGCTGAGTGAAGGGCTTTTCAGCTTAGAGCCAATAAGATCTGTGGCTCTGACCTGGGAATGCTTCGACTCCAGGGCAGGTGCATTTCCAAGTGATCCAACTCTTGGCAGAGCTGCCAGCGCTCTTCACAAGCTGACTTCTGCTGAAGCCCAGGCTTACCACATTGAAAGCCATTGCAGTGGACTGGCCTGTTGGGTCTCCTTGAGGGCAGATCAGTGTACAGATCAGCCATTAATAGGCCTGCCACCCATTGCTTCTGATGCCGAGCTTTCTTTTCCTCCTGGTTTGTGTTCAAGCAGACCAGAGGATGCAAGTCAAGGGAGTGCCCATGTTCCATCTCTAATCTTCGGTGGCCTGAACTACAAGTCTATAGTCACAGGCATGTTCTGTAGAAGTTTTTCTAAGGTAGACAATGCCCATGAGGAAAATTATATTCTCACTTAAAAACTTTCTTTTCCTTCGGTCTGAAAGGGAGGTTTTTTCTACTTACTGTATACCTGGCTGATGGCGAAGTGAATCTAGCTATGAGATTATTATTTAAGTTCTTATTTTGGCTATGCTGTTACAGAAAAATGTTAGCCATCTCTTTTATAAGGTCTAAAGATTAAATTGCACGTCCTACAGATTGCTTCCTAATAGAATTAGTTTCCTACCTTGAAGAGAATAGAGAAATGAAAGAACAAGTTGGGCTTAGAATAGAGAATTGAGGGAGCAAGTCCTAGACCACTTGCTAACAATAGCAATATTACATGAATACTTAGCAAACCGTTTCAACCATTAGATAAAAACTTAAGAAAACATTTGCCAGAAGGTCCAATGACTTCTATAAATTTTAAGAATCATGTATTTGAAAACACCTCTTAAATATCTAACATGGTGTAGTTTGTTTAACCAGTAAACTTAAGCACAAACATATAAAATGTTTTTCGTTTCTTTCTACCCACAAGTTTAAAACATATGATACACAGATTCAGGTCACACAAATTAAAATGTATCTTTGATTGATTTTAGCAGCTTAAATTTATGGACAATCTTATCCATAAGCCATTTAAAATAAAACTCTCAATCAAATTTCCCCATGTGGACATACAATATGTACACACACATAACATAGCATAATAGACCAATATAGCAATTTTAATACTAGCTTTTAAAATCTTTAACTCTTTTTGTAGATTGCCAATTGATTTGAATTGCTTTTTGTTTTAGTAACCTCAGTTAACCATACTTTCTCTCAGTTGGTACTGTTAATACAGTATTGGTTTCATGTGTTTACAGAGCCATCCCAAAGTACTGAATGCAATAGAAGTGGCTGGAAAAAGTCCATAGGAACCTATAGGAGGACAGCTAAACACAGAACCAACAATGCTTTAGTTTTATGACCAGCAAATCATATATAACTGTGGATGACAAAAGACTTTAAGTCGCCATGTTTAAAATTATAAACTCATCAGCCAACAAGAGGCACTTACTTACTTCACAGTCTTTTTGAAAGCACCTGTAGGATTTTACAAGTATTTAACCCTTTAGGCCTCTGGGGCTTTCTCATTAAGATAACTATCATGTCTAGTAACACAAGATCATTAGACTTTTAATTCTCCAACATTTGTATTAATAGCATTTTCCATTATAGAAACTTAAAGTTTGGTACCACATCACATCTTCACACTACTTCTAATATAATCCAAATAGCCTGATTAGTTGGTGTCTCTATAAATGAGAGACTTAGGTCCTTCGATTTTTTCAGTTGGGCCCAAACTGGAAAAACCAAAGTCCAGGATTTACTGGAAATTTTAGAGTCCAGCTTGTTTGAAAGTTTGATTTTTTTGAATGCCTGTCAAGAATGCCAAGAAGGCTCAAAATCCAAAATATCTGGTTGAAATAAGATTCCTTAAAATCATGACATAACATAGACCAAATTTGATCATTGTTACAAGGTGATTATTCAAATCTTTGAAAATAAGCACATATTTAAATAACCCATAGCTCTTAATAACAGTTCAGCTGTTTTTGAACAGTTAGAAGTTAACAGACATCAAGAGAACATAATAGATTACTTTAGCACATTGCTTTAACAGAGCCTCAGAGTTTCATTCTATGTCAAAGAGAAAGTGAGCTTCCTGTGATCTTTTGCTGTGAGGATTCCTTCCTTTACCTTCTTTCATATTGATGACCATGTTTCTGTGTTTCTGTGTGTAACACATCTTTAAGCATCTTTTGCAGGGCAGGATGAGTGGCAACAAATTCTTTCAGTTTCTGTTTGCTATGAAAAGTCTTAATTTCACCTTCATTCACAAATGAGAGCTTTGCAGGATATAATATTCTGGGCTGTCAGATTTTCTCTCTTAGTGCCTGGGCTATGTCTCGCCATTCCCTTCTAGCTTGTAGGGTTTCTGATGAGAAGTCTGCTGTGAGTCTAATTGGAGATCCTCTAAGAGTAATCTGACGTTTCTCTCTTGCACCTTTTAGAATCTTTTCTTTATGTTTCACTGTGGTGAGTTGGATTACAACGTGCCGTGGTGATGATCACTTTTGGTCATGTTTATTAGGGGTTCTATAAGCTTCCTGTACTAAGATGCCTCTGTCCTTCTCCAAACCTGGGAAATTTTCTGCTAGCATCTCACTGAAAATGCCTTCTAATCCTTTCTCCCTCTCCATGCCTTCAGGACCTCCTAGAACCCGAATGTTAGGTTTTTTAATAGTATCCTGTAGATTCCCGACAATATTTTTTGAGATTTCTAATTTCTTCTTCTTTTCTTTGATTTGCCTTCCTTGTTCTTGTTAGCTTGTGTTTTGCGTTTCTTGTTTGGCATGTTGGAGATATTTGCTTTCTTCACTGTGTTGTTTTTTCTTGTTACACTATGGCTCTATATTAAGTGGACTGTCTGCTTTCGGTGGAGCCTTAGAGGCTTGAGATGAGTGTGGCCTGAGAGCTGTGTTTGATTCCTCAGGGTTGAGGGTGTGTCAAAGATGGCACTCCCAGGTTAGGCGTGGTAAATCTCTTTTTTTTGATTCAAAAGGGAAGTAATTCTGCACAGCTGAACGTAATTGGAGGTAGTTAGCAGGCAAATGATATACCCCCAGGAGCCAGAGATCAGACGCTCTTTCCCAAGGACCACACAGGGAATCTCTGCTGCCCTTGGTGTGGGCTCCAATTCTCCTGCAGTCTCCCACTGGGTTGCCAAGTTAGATGCTAATCTCCTGTTATTTCACCCCTCCCCCAAGAGTCAGGTTTTTCTGCTAGGCTCAGGGCCGGTGCAGACCTGAGTTCGCCCTGCTTATGACGTATGTCCAAAATGCTGCCTGCTCTGTCTTGCTCGCCTTTGAGAGGTGAGCGGAGAGAGAGAATCTTGTGTCTGTATTGGTCACTTTTTAAATTTTTTTCCTCTCTCTCTTCTAGTTAGCCTGGTGAACTTTTCCCCACGGAGTTTCAAGCCTCGTTCCCTCTAGCCTCCTCTTTCCGCTTGCCCGCTGGTATCTCGGGCTATTGAGGTTCGGCTCACCTCAAGTTCCAGCGCTGGTGTGTTGAGTCTGCCGCTGGTGTCCCGAACTTGGGCTCCCACGCTCTCCACGCAGGTCCACTGTGAATCACTAGTTCCGGAAGAGTTTTCTCTGCTGTTTCATCCCCTACTCTTCCTTGACCCTGCAGTATCTCCACTTTTATTAACCTGTCTCTCGCCCGGACTAATAGTGTGCTCCCTGCCTATTCCGCCATCTTGCCGCTCTCACTATTTTGAATGTTTTTTATCGGGGAACATTTTATTTTGAGCTTGGATACAGTAACTGGATCCACATGGAGACACCAGCTCTACATATTTGTATTTTCTAGCGAGAAAGCTAGAGGAACTGCGGCAAACAAACATGACATTTCTGTTTGTATCGATGACATTTTATGCACTTGCCTAACGAAAAGACTTTGGGTTACTCCAAAAACATTTGTACTCTGATTTTCTCATTCCATTGTATACGAATTCCAAACCACTTTGTCCGGATATGGCTGGATGAAACCAGAAATATGCGGTTTTGTTTTGGCTAACTGAATCCCAGATATTGCTACAGCCTCTGTGTTTCTGTTTTCTGGATATTATCCTCAGACTTTATGGTTTAGAATATTTTTTATCAGGAAAATTTTATTTTTGTGCTTGGAAACACTAATTGGTTCCACATGGAGACACCAGCTCTACACATTCGTATTTTCTAGGGAGAAAGCTAGAGGAACTGCGGCAAACAAACATGATATTTCTGTTTGTATAGATGACATTTTATGCACTGGCTGAAGGAAAAGACTTTGCTTTTCTCCAAAACCATTTTTACTGTGATTTTTTTGGTCCATTGCATACGAAATCCACACCAGTTTGTCCGGATATGACTGGATGAAACCGGAAATATCCGGTTTTGTTTCGGCTAACTCAATCGCAGCTTTTGCTACAGAATCTGTGTTTCTGTTTTCTGGATATTATCAATGGACTTTATAGTTTTGAATGTTTTCTTCATGGAGCATTTAACTTTGTGCTTGGAAACACTAATTGGTTCATCATGGGGACACCAGCTCTAAACATTCGTATTTTCAACGGAGGAAGCTAGTGGAACTGCAGCAAACAAGCATGATATTTCTGTTGTATAGATGACATCTTATGCACTTGCCTAACGAAAAGACTTCGCTTTTCTCCAAAACCATTTTTACTGTGATTTTCTCGGTCCATTGCATATGAATTCCTCACAACTTTGTCCAGATATGACTGGATGAAACCAGAAATATCCAGTTGTGTTTGGCTATCTGAATCTGAAATATTTTGAAAGCCTCTGTGTTTGTGTTTTCTGGATATTATCAAAGGACTTTATTGTTTTGAATGTTTTCTTCATGAAGCATTTAATTTTGTGCTTAGAAACCCTAAATGGTTGCACATGGAGACACAAGATCTACATATTCATATTTTCTAGGGAGAAAGCTAAAGGAACTGTGGCAAACAACCATGATATTTCTGATTGCATAGATGAGATTTTATGCACTTGCCTAACAAAAAGACGTTGCTTTTCTCCAAAACCATTTTTACTCTGATTTCTCAGTCCATTGCAAAAGAAATTCCACAGAAATTTGTCCGGATATGACCGGATGAAACCAGAAATATCCGGTTGTTTTTTGACTAACTCAATCCGAAATATTGTGAAAGATTCTCTGTTTGTGTTTTCTGGATATTATCAATGGACTTTATTGTTTAGAATGTTTTTTATCAGGGAACATTTAATTTTGTGCTGCAAAACACTAATTGGTTCCACATGGAGACAACAGCTCTACACATTCGTATTTTCTAGGGAGGACGCTAGAGGAACTGCTGCAAACAAGCATGATATTTCTGTTTGTATAGATGACATTTTGTGCACTTGCCTAAAGAAAAGACTTTGCTTTTCTCCAAAACCATTTTTACTGTGATTTTCTCGGTCCATTGCATACAAATTCCACACAAGTTTGTCTGGATAAGTCTGGATGAAACCGGAAATATCTGGTTTTGTTCTGGCTAACTCAATCCCAGATATTGCTACAGCCTCTGTGTTAATGTTTTCTGGATATTATCAACAGACTTTATTATTTTGAATGTTTTCTCTCGGGGAACATTTTATTTTGAGTTTAGATACACTAATACGTTTCACATGGAGACACCAGCCCTACATATTTGTATTTTCTAGAGAGAAAGTAGAGGAACTGCGGCAAACAAACATGAAATTTCTGTTTGTATAGATGACATTTTATGCACTTGCATAATGAAAAGACTTTGCTTTTCTCCAAAACCATTTTTACTCTGATTTTCTCAGTCCATTGCATATGAATTCCACACCAGTTTGTCCGGATATGACTGGATGAAACCGGAAATATCCGCTTTTGTTTTGGCTAACTCAATGCGAAATATTGTGAAAGTTTCTGTGTTTGTGTTTTCTGGATATTATCGATGGACTTTATTTTTTTGAATGGTTTTATCAGGGAACATTTAATTTTGTACGGAAGAAAAACTAATTGCTTCATCATGGGGACACCAGCTCTACACATTCGTTTTTTTCTGTGGAGAAAACTAGAGGAACTGCGGCAAACAAACATGATATTTCTGATTGGATAGATGACATTTTATGCACTTGCCTAACGAAAGACTTTGCTTTTCTCCAAAAGAATTTTTACTGTGATTTTCTCGGTCCATTGATTACGAATTCCTCACCAGTTTGTCCGGATATGACTGGATCAAACCAGAATTATACTGTTGAGTTTTGGCTATTTCAATCGCAGATATTGCTGCATCCTCTGTGTTAGTGTTTTCCGGGTATTATTGATGGACTTTAATTTTTTGAGTGTTTTTTATCACGGAACATTTAATTTTGTGCTTGGAAATGCTAATTGTTTCCACATGGAGACACCAGCTCTACACATACACATTCGTATTTTCTAGGGAGAAAGCTAGAGGAACTGCGGCAAACAAACATGATATTTCTGTTTGAATCGACGACATTTTATGCACTTGACTGAAGAAAAGACTTTGCTTTACTTCAATACCATTTTTACTGTGATTTTCTCGGTCCATTGCATACGAATTCCAAACGACTTTGTCCGGATATGACTGGATGAAACCAGAAATATCAAGTTGTGTTTTGGCTAACTCAATGCGAAATATTGTGAAAGTTTCTGTGTTTCTGTTTTCTAGATATTATCGATGGACTTTATGGTTTTGAATGTTTTTATTAAATAACATTTAATTCTGTACCGCTGAAGCATGAATTCGTTCATCAGCGATACATCTCCACTACACATTCGTATTTTCTAAGGAGAAAGCTAGAGGAACTGCGGCAAACAAACATGATATTTCTGTTTATATCGATGACTTTTTAGGCACTTGCCTAACGAAAAGAGTTTGCTTTTCTCCAAAACCATTTTTACTGTGATTTTCTCGGTCCATTGCATATGAATTCCACACAACTTTGTCCAGATACAATATCTGGTTGTGCTTTGGCTTACTCAATCCCAGATATTGCTACAGCCTCTGTGTTTGTGTATTCCTGATATTATCCACGGAGTTTATTGGTTTGAATGTTTTTAATCTGGGAACATTTATTTTTGAGGTTAGATACACTAATTGGTTCCAAAGGGAGACACCAGATCTACATATTTGTATTTTCTAGGGAGAAAGCTAGAGGAACTGCGGCAACCAAACATGATATTTCTTTTTGTATAGATGACATTTTATGCACTTGCCTAACGAAAAGACTTTGCTTTACTCCAATACCATTTTTACTGAGATTTTCTCGGTCCATTGCATACGAATTCCACACCACTTTGTCCGGATATGACTGGAAGAAACCGGAAATATCCGCGTTTCTTTTGGCTAACTCAATCTGAAATATTGTGAAAGCCTCTGTTTTGTGTTTTCTGGATATTATCGATGGACTTTATTGTTTTGAATGTTTTCATCAGGGAACATTTAATTTTGTGCTGGGAAACACTAATTGGTTCCACATGGAGACACCAGCTCTACACATTCGTATTTTCTAGGGAGAAAACTAGAGGAACTGCGGGAAAACAAACATGATATTTCTGTTTTATAGATGACATTTTATGCACTTGCCTAACGAAAACCCTTTGCTTTTCACCAAAGCCATTTTTACTGTGATTTTCTCAGTAATTGCATACAAATTCCACACCACTTTGTCCGCATATGACTGGATGAGAGCAGAAATATCTGGTTTTGTTTTGGCTAACTCAATCTCAGATATTGCTACAGCCTCTGTGTTTGTGTTTTCTGGATATTATCCTCAGACTTTATCGTTTTGAATGTTTTTTATCGGGGAAAATTTAATTTTGAGATTAGGTACACTAATTGGTTCCACCTGGAGACACCAGCTTCCAATTCATATTTTCTAGGGAGAAAGCTAGAGGAACTGCGGCAAACAAGCATCATATTTCTGTATGTATCGATGATATTTTATGTACTTGCTAACGAAAAGATTTGCTTTTCTCCAAAACAATTTTTACTGTGATATTCTCAGTCCATTGCATACGAATTCCACACCACTTTGTACAGATCTGACAGGATGAAACCGGAAATATCCTGTTGTGTTTTGGCTAACTCAATCCGAAATATTGTGAAAGCCTCTGTGTGTGTGTTTTCTGGATATTATCGATGGACTTTATACTTTTATATTTTTATCAGCGAATATTTAATTTTGCACCGTTGAAACACTAATTGGTTCCACATGGAGACACCAGCTCTACAAATTCGTATTTTCTGGGGACAAAGCTAGAGGAATTGCGGCAAACAAACATGATATTTCTGTTTGTAATGATAACATTTCATGCACTTGCCTAACGAAAATACTTTGCTTTTCTCCAAAGCGAATTTTACTGTGATTTTCTTGGTCCATTGCATACCAATTCCACACCAGTTTGTCCGGATATTATTGGGTGAAACTGGAAATATCCGGTTTTGTTTTGGCTAACTCAATCCCAGATATGGCTACAGCCTCTGTGTTTGTGTTTTCCGGATATTATCGATGGACTTTATTGTTTTGAATTTTTGTAACATGGAACATTTAATTTTGTGCTGGGAAACACTAATTGGTTCCTCATGGAGACACCAGCTCTACACATTCATATTTTCTAGGGAAGAAGCTAGAGGAACTACGTCAAAAAAGCATGATATTTCTGTTTGTATATATGACATTTTATGCACTTGCCTAAAGAAATGACTTTTCTTTTCAAAACCATTTTTACAGTGATTTTTTCGGTCCATTGCATACAAATTCCAAACGACTCTTTTGGGATATGCCTGGATGAAACCAGAAATATCAGGTTGTGTTTTCGCTAACTCAATCCGAAATATTGTGAAAGCCTCTGTGTTCGTGTTTTCTGGATATTATCGATTGATTTTATTGTTTTGAATGTTTTTTTCAGGGAACATTTAATTTTGTACCGTAGAAACACTAATTGGTTCATCATGGGGACACCAGCTCTGCATATTCTTATTTTCTAGTGAGAAAGCAAGAGGAACTGAGGCAAAGAAGCAAGATAATTCTTTTTGTATCGATGACATTTTATGCACTTGCCTAATGAAAAGACTTTGCTTTCCTCCAAAACCACTTTTACTGTGATTTTCTCGGTCCATTGCATATGAATTCCAAACGACTTTTTCCGGATATGACTGGATGAAACCAGAAATATCCCGTTGTGTTTTGGCTAATGCAATGCGAAATATTGTGAAAGTTTCTGTTTGTGTTTTCTGGATATTATCGATGGACTTTATTGTTTTGAATGTTTTTATCAGGGAACATTTAATTTTGTACCTTTGAAACACTAATTGGTTCATCATGTGGACACCAGCTCTATACATTCGTATTTTCTGGGGAGAAAGCTAGAGGAACTGCGGCAAACAAACATGATATTTCTGTTTGTATAGATGACAGTTTATGCACTTGCCTAACGAAAAGACTTTGCTTTTCTCCAAAACCATTTTTACTGTGATTTTCTTGGTCCATTTGCATGCGAATTCCAAATGACTTTGTCAAGATATGACTGGAAGAAACCAGAAATATCCGCTTGTGTTGTGGCTAACTGAATTGCAGATATTGCTACATCCTCTGTGTATGTGTATTCCTGATATTAGCAATGGAATTATTGTTTTGAAGGTTATTTTTCGGGGAACATTTTATTTTGAGCTTAGATACACTAATTGGTTAAACATGGAGACACCAGCTCTATATATTTGTATTTTCTTGGGAGAAAGCTAGAGGAACTGCGGTAAACAAACATGATATTTCTGTTTGTATAGATGACATTATATGCCCTGGCCTAACGAGAAGACTTTGCTTTTCTGCTAAACTAGTTGTACTGTGATTTTCCTGGTCCATTGCGTAGGAATTCCACACCAGTTTCTCAGAATATGACTGGAGCTAACCGGAATAATCCGGTTTTGTTTTGGCCAACTCAATCCCAGATAGTGCTACAGCCTCTGTGTTTGTGTTTTCTGAACATTATCGATGGACTTTATTGTTTTGAATGTTTTTTATCAGGGAACATTTAATTTTGTGCTATGAAACACTATCTGGTTCTAAAGGAGACAACAGCTATGCACATTCATATTTTCTGGGGAGAAAGCCAGAGGAACTGAGGCAAACAAACATGATATTTCTGTTTGTATTGATGACATTTTATGCACTTGCCTAATGAAAAGACTTTGCTTTTCACCAAAGCCATTTTTACTCTGATTTTCTCGGTCTATTGCATACGAATTCCAAATGCCTTTTTTCGGATATGACTGGATGAAACCAGAAATATCCGGTTGTGTTCTGGCTAATTCACTGAAAATATTGTGAAAGTTTCTGTTTGTTTTTTCTGGATATTCTCGATGGACTTTATTGTTTGGAATGTTTTTTTTTTATCAGGGAACATGGAAATTTGAGCTTAGATACACTAATTGGTTCCACATGGAGACACTAGTTCTACACCTTCGTATTTTCTAGGGAGAAAGCTGGAGGAACTGCAGCAAACAATCTTGATATTTCTGTTGGTATCGATGACATTTTATGCACTTGCCTAACGAAAAGACTTTGCTTTTCTCCAAAACCATTTTTACTGATTTTCTCGTTCCAGTACATATGAATTCCTCACCAGTTTGTCCGGATATGACTGAATGAAACCAGAAATATCCGGTTGTGTTCTGGCTAACTTAATGTGAAAGATTGTGAAAGTTTCTGTGTTTGTTTTTGCTGGATATTATCGATGGACTTTATTGTTTTGAATGTTTTTTATCGGGGAACATGGAAATTTGAGCTTAGATACACTAATTGGTTCCACTTGGACACACTAGCTCTACACATTTGTATTTTCTAGGGAGAAAGCTAGAGGAACTGCAACAAACAAACATGATATTTCTGTTTGTATCGATGACATTTTATGCACTTGCCTAACGAAAAGACTTTGCTTTTCTCCAAAACCATTTTTACTGTGATTTTCTCGGTCCATTGCATACGAATTCCACAACACTTTGTCCGGATATGCCTGGATGAAACCAGAAATGCCCGGTTGTGTTTTGGCTAACTTAATCCGAAATATTGTGAAAGCCTCTGTGTTTGTGTTTTGTGGATATTATCGATGGACTTTATTGTTTTGAATGTTTTTATCAAGACCCATTTAATTTTGTACCGAAGAAACACTAACTGGTTCATCATGGGGACACCAGCTCTACACATTCGTATTTTCTAGGGACATAGCTAGAGGTACTGCGGCAAACAAACATGACATTTTTGTTTGTATAGATGACATTTTATGCACTTGCCTAACGCAAAGACTTTGCTTTTCTCCAAAACCATATTTACTGTGATTTTCTCGCTCCATTGCATATGAATTACACAGAAATTTGTCCGGATATGACTGGATGAAATGAGAAATATCTGCTTATGTTTTGCTAACTCAATCAGAGATATTGCTACAGCCACTGTGTTTCTGTTTTCTGGATATTATCAACGGACTTTATTGTTTTGAATGTTTTTTATCTGGGACCCTGTAAACTTGAGCTGAAATACAATAATTGTTTCCACATGGAGACACCAGCTCTACACATTCTTATTTTCCAGGGAGAAAGCTAGAGGAACTGTGGCATAAAAACCTGATATTTCTGTTTGTATCGAAGATATTTTATGCACTTGCCTAACAAAATGACTTTGCTTTTCTCCAAAACCATTGTTACTCTGATTTTCTGGGTCATTGCAAATGAATTCCACAGCAGTTTGTCCGGATATGACTGGATTATACCGGAAATATCCGGGTGTGTTTTCGCTAACACAATCCCAGATATTGCTACAGCCTCTGTGTTTGTGTATTCCTGATATTATAAACGGACTTTATTATTTTGAATGTTTTTATAGGGAACATTTAATATTGTACCGTAGAAACACTAATTGGTTCATCATGCGGACACCAGCTTTACACATTCGTATTTTCTAGGGAGAAAGCTAGAGGAACTGCGGCAAACAAACATGATATTTCTGTTTGTATCGATGACATTTTATGCACTTGCCTAACGAAAAGACTTTGCTTTTCTCCAAAACCATTTTTACTGATTTTCTCGTTCCATTACATAGGAATTCCTCACCAGTTTCTCTGAATATGACTGAATGAAACCAGAAATATCCGGTTGTGTTCTGGCTAACTCAATGCGAAATATTGTGAAAGTTTCTATGTTTGTTTTTTCTTGATATTCTCAATGGACTTTATTGTTTTGAATGTTTTTTATCGGGTAACATGGAAATTTGAGCATAGATACACTAACTGATTCGACATGGAGACAATAGCTCTAAACATTCGTATTTTCTAGGGAGAAAGCTAGAGGAACTGCGGCAAACAAACATGATATTTCTGTTTGTATCGATGACATTTTATGCACTTGCCTAACGAAAAGACTTTGCTTTTCTCCAAAACCATTTTTACTGATTTTCTCGTTTCATTACATACGAATTCCTCACCAGTTTGTCCGGATATGACTGAATGAACCCAGAAATATCTGATATTCTTCTGGCTAACTCAATCCCAGATATAGCTACAGCCTCTGTGTTTGTGTTTTCTGGATATTATCGATGGACTTTATTGTTTTCAATGTTTTTATCAGGGAACATTTAATTTTGTACCGTACAAACACTAATTGGTTCATCAGGGGGACACCAGCTCTACACATTCTTATTTTTAGGGAGAAAGCTAGAGGAACTGCGGCAAACAAACATGATATTTCTGTTTGTATCGATGACTTTTTATGCACTTGCCTAATGAAAAGGCTTTGCTTTTCTCCAAACCATTTTTACTGATTTTCTCGTCCCAGTACATACGAATTCCAAACCACTTTGTCCGGATATGACTGAATGAAACCAGAAATATCCGGTTGTGTTCTGGCTAATTCAATCCCAGATATTGCTACAGCCTCTGTGTTTGTGTTTTCTGGATATTATCGATGGACTTTATTGTTTTGAATATTTTTATGAGGGAACATTTAATTTTGTGCTTGGAAACACTAATTGGTTCGACATGGAGGCACCAGCTCTACACATTCATATTTTCTAGAGAGAAAGTAGAGGAACTGCGGCAAACAAACATGATATTTCTGTTTGTATGGATGGCATTTTATGCACTTGCCTAACGAAAAGAGTTTGCTTTTCTCCAAAACCATTTTTACTGTGATTTTCTCGGTCCATTGCATAGAAATTCCACATAATTTTGTCTGGATATGACTGGATTAAACCAGAAATATCCGGTTGTGTTTTGCTCATTCAATCCCAGAATTTGCTACAGCCTCTGTGTTTGTGTTTCCTGAATATTGTCAATGGACTTTATAGTTTTGAATGTTTCTTATGGGGGACCATGTAATTTTGAGCTTAAATACAATAATTGGTTCCACTTGGAGAAACCAGATCTACACATTTTTATTTTCTGGGGAGAAAGCTAGAGGAACTGCAGCAAACAAACATGATATTTCTGTTTCTATCAATGAGATTTTATGCATTTGCCTAACGAAAAGACTTTGCTTTTCTCCAAAACCATTTTTAATGCGATTTTCTCGGTCCATTGCATACGAATTCCACAACACTTTGTCCGGATATGCCTGGATGAAACCAGAAATGTCCGGTTGTGTTTTGGCTAACTTAATCCGAAATATTGTGAAAGCCTCTGTGTTTGTGTTTTGTGGATATTATCGATGTACTTTATTGTTTTGAATGTTTTTATCAAGACCCATTTAATTTTGTACCGAAGAAACACTAATTGGTTCATCATGGGGACACCAGCTCTACACATTTGTATTTTCTAGGGACATAGCTAGAGGTACTGCGGCAAACAAACATGACATTTTTGTTTGTATAGATGACATTTTATGCACTTGCCTAACGTAAAGACTTTTCTTTTCTCCAAAACCATATTTACTGTGATTTTCTCGCTCCATTGCATACCAATTACACAGAAATTTGTCCGGATATGACTGGATGAAATGAGAAATATCTGCTTATGTTTTGCTAACTCAATCAGAGATATTGCTACAGCCACTGTGTTTCTGTTTTCTGGATATTATCAACGGACTTTATTGTTTTGAATGTTTTTTATCTGGGACCCTGTAAACTTGAGCTGAAATACAATAATTGTTTCCACATGGAGACACCAGCTCTACACATTCTTATTTTCCAGGGAGAAAGCTAGAGGAACTGTGGCAAAAAAACCTGATATTTCTGTTTGTATCGAAGATATTTTATGCACTTGCCTAACGAAAAGACTTTGCTTTTCTCCAAAACCATTGTTACTCTGATTTTCTGGGTCATTGCAAACGAATTCCACAGCAGTTTGTCTGGATATGACTGGATTATACCGGAAATATCCGGGTGTGTTTTGGCTAACACAATCCCAGATATTGCTACAGCCTCTGTGTTTGTGTATTCCTGATATTATAAATGGACTTTATTATTTTGAATGTTTTTATAGGGAACATTTAATATTGTACCATAGAAACACTAATTGGTTCATCATGCGGACACCAGCTTTACACATTCGTATTTTCTAGGGAGAAAGCTAGAGGAACTGCGGCAAACAAACATGATATTTCTGTTTGTATCGATGACATTTTATGCACTTGCCTAACGAAAAGACTTTGCTTTTCTCCAAAACCATTTTTACTGATTTTCTCGTTTCATTACATACGAATTCCTCACCAGTTTGTCCGGATATGACTGAATGAACCCAGAAATATCCGATTTTCTTCTGGCTAACTCAATCCCAGATATAGCTACAGCCTCTGTGTTTGTGTTTTGTGGATATTATGGATGGACTTTATTGTTTTCAATGTGTTTATCAGGGAACATTTAATTTTGTACCGTACAAACACTAATTGGTTCATCAGGGGGACACCAGCTCTACACATTCTTATTTTTAGGGAGAAAGCTAGAGGAACTGCGGCAAACAAACATGATATTTCTGTTTGTATCGATGACTTTTTATGCACTTGCCTAATGAAAAGGCTTTGCTTTTCTCCAAACCATTTTTACTGATTTTCTCGTCCCAGTACATACGAATTCCAAACCACTTTGTCCGGATATGACTGAATGAAACCAGAAATATGCGGTTGTGTTCTGGCTAATTCAATCCCAGATATTGCTACAGCCTCTGTGTTTGTGTTTTCTGGATATTATCGATGGACTTTATTGTTTTGAATATTTTTATGAGGGAACATTTAATTTTGTGCTTGGAAACACTAATTGGTTCCACATGGAGGCACCAGCTCTACACATTCATATTTTCTAGAGAGAAAGTAGAGGAACTGCGGCAAACAAACATGATATTTCTGTTTGTATGGATGGCATTTTATGCACTTGCCTAACGAAAAGAGTTTGCTTTTCTCCAAAACCATTTTTACTGATTTTCTCGTTCCAGTACATATGAATTCCTCACCAGTTTGTCCGGATATGACTGAATGAAACCAGAAATATCCGGTTGTGTTCTGGCTAACTCAATGCACAATATTGTGAAAGTTTCTGTGTTTGTTTTTTCTGGATATTATCGATGGACTTTATTGTTTTGAATGTTTTTTATCGGGTAACATGGAAATTTGAGCTTAGATACACTAATTGGTTCACATGGAGACACTAGCTCTACACATTCGTATTTTCTAAGGAGAAAGCTAGAGGAACTGCGACAAACAAACATGATATTTCTGTTTGTATCAATGACATTTTATGCACTTGCCTAACGAAAAGACTTTGCTTTTCTCCAAAACCATTTTTACTGTGATTTTCTCGGTCCATTGCATAGAAATTCCACATCATTTTGTCTGGATATGACTGTATTAAACCAGAAATATCCGGTTGTGTTTTGCTAATTCAATCCCAGAATTTGCTACAGCCTCTGTGTTTGTGTTTCCTGAATATTGTCAATGGACTTTATAGTTTTGAATGTTTCTTATGGGGGACCATGTAATTTTGAGCTTAAATACAATAATTGGTTCCACTTGGTGAAACCAGATCTACACATTTGTATTTTCTAGGGAGAAAGCTAGAGGAACTGCAGCAAACAAACATGATATTTCTGTTTCTATCAATGAGATTTTATGCATTTGCCTAACGAAAAGACTTTGCTTTTCTCCAAAACCATTTTTACTGTGATTTTCTCGTTCCATAGCATACGAATTCCAAACGACTTTTTCCGGATATGACTGGATGAAAACAGAAATGTCCGGTTGTGTTTTGGCTAACTCAATCCTAAATATTGTGAAAGACTCTGTGTTTGTGTTTTCTGGATATTATCGAGGGAGTTTGTTGTTTTGAATGTTTTCCTCAGGGAACATTTAACGTTGTACCGTTGAAACAGTAATTGGTTCATCATGGGGACACCAGCTCTACACATTCCTATTTTCTAGGGAGTAAGCTAGAAGAATGGCAGCAAACAAGCATGATATTTCTGGTTGTATAGATGACATTTTATGCACTTGCCTAACGAAAAGACTTTGCTTTCTCCAAAACCATTTTTATGTGATTTTTTCGGTCCATTGCATATGAATTCCAAATTACTCTTTCCAGATGTGACTGGATGAAACCGGAAATATCCGGTTGTGATTTCGCTAACCCAATGCGATATTGTGAAAGAATCTGTGTTTGTTTTTTCTGGATATTGTCGATGGGCTTATTTGTTTTGAATGTTTTTGTCAGGGAACATTTAATTTTGTACCGTTGAAACACTAATTGGTGCATCATGGGGACCCCAGATCTACACATTGCTATTTTCTAGAGACAAAGGTAGAGGAAATGCGGCAAACAAAGATGATATTTCTCTTTGTATAGATGATATTTTATGCACTTGCCTAACGAAAAGGCTTTGATTTTCTCCAAAACCATTATTACTGTGATTTTCTCGTTCCATAGCATATGAATTCCAAACGACTTTTTCCGGATATGACTGGATGAAACCAGAAATATCCTGTTGTGTTTTGGCTAACTCAAACCCAGATATAGCTACAGGCTCTGTGTTTGTGTATTCCTGATATTATCCACTGACTTTATTATTTTGAATGTTTTTATAGGGAACATTTAAATTTGTACCGTAGAAACACTAATTGGTTCATCATGCGGACACCAGCTTTACACATTCGTATTTTCTAGGGAGAAAGCTAGAGGAACTGTGGCAAACAAACATGATATTTCTGTTTGTATCGATGACATTTTATGCACTTGCCTAACGAAAAGGCTTTGATTTTCTCCAAAACCATTTTTACTGTGATTTTCTCGGTCCATTGCATAGAAATTCCACATCATTTTGTCTGGATATGACTGGATTAAACCAGAAATATCCGGTTGTGTTTTGCTAATTCAATCCCAGAATTTGCTACAGCCTCTGTGTTTGTGTTTCCTGAATATTGTCAATGGACTTTATAGTTTTGAATGTTTCTTATGGGGGACCATGTAATTTTGAGCTTAAATACAATAATTGGTTCCACATGGAGACACCAGATCTACACATTTGTATTTCCTAGGGAGAAAGCTAGAGGAACTGCGGCAAACAAACATGATATTTCTGTTTGTATCGATGACTTTTTATGCACTTGCCTAACGAAAAGACTTTGCTTTTCTCCAAAACCATTTTTACTGATTTTCTCGTTCCATTACATAGGAAGTCCTCAACAGTTTGTCCGGATATGACTGAATGAAACCAGACATATCCGGTTGTGTTCTGGCTAACTCAATGTGAAATATTGTGAAAGTTTCTGTGTTTGTTTTTTCAAGGTATTCTCCATGGACTTTATTGTTTTGAATGTTTTTTATCAGGGAACATTGAAATTTGAGCTTAGATACACTAATTGGTTCACATGGAGACACTAGCTCTACACATTCGTATTTTCTACGGAGAAAGCTAGAGGAACTGCGACAAACAAACATGATATTTTTGTTTGTATCGATGATATTTTATGCACTTGCGTAAAGAAACGACTTTGCTTTTCTCCAAAACCATTTTTACTCTGATTTTCTCGGTCCATTGTTTATGAATTCCACACCACTTTGTCAGGATATGACCTGATGAAACCGGAAATATCCGGTTGTGTTTTGGCTAACTCAATCCCAGATATTGCTACAGCCTCTGTGTTTGTGTTTTCTGGATATTATCAATGGACTTTATTGTTTTGATTATTTTTCTTAGGGAACATTTAATTTTGCACAGGTGAAACACTAATTGGTTCCACATGGAGGCACCAGCTCTACACATTCATATTTTCTAGAGAGAAAGTAGAGGAACTGCGGCAAACAAACATCATATTTCTGTTTGTATGGATGGCATTTTATGCACTTGCCTAACGAAAAGAGTTTGCTTTTCTCCAAAACCATTTTTGCTGATTTTCTCATTCCAGTACATATGAATTGCTCACCAGTTTGTCCGGATATGACTGAATGAAAACAGAAATATCCGGTTTTGTTCTGGCTAACTCAATGCGAAATATTGTGAAAGTTTCTGTGTTTGTTTTTTCTGGCTATTCTTGATGGACTTTATTGTTTTGAATGTTTTCTATCAGGGAACATTGAAATTTGAGCTTAGATACACTAATTGGTTCACATGGAGACACTAGCTCTACACATTCTTATTTTCTAGGGAGAAAGCTATAGGAACTGCGACAAACAAACATGATATTTCTGTTTGTATCAATGACATTTTATGCACTTGCCTAACGAAAAGGCTTTGCTTTTCTCCAAAACCATTTTTACTGTGATTTTCTCGGTCCATTGCATAGAAATTCCACATCATTTTGTCTGGATATGACTGGATTAAACCAGAAATATCCGGTTGTGTTTTGCTAATTCAATCCCAGAATTTGCTACAGCCTCTGTGTTTGTGTTTCCTGAATATTGTCAATGGACTTTATAGTTTTGAATGTTCTTATGGGGGACCATGTAATCTTGAGCTTAAATACAATAATTGGTTCCACATGGAGACACCAGATCTACACATTTGTATTTTCTAGGGGAAAGCTAGAGGAACTGTGGCAAACAAACATGATATTTCTGTTTCTATCGATGACATTTTATGCACTTGCCTAACGAAAAGACTTTGCTTTTCTCCAAAACCATTTTTAATGTGATTTTCTCGTTCCATAGCATACGAATTCCAAACGACTTTTTCCGGATATGACTGAATCAAACCAGAAATATCAGGTTGTGTTCTGGCTAACTCAATGCGCAATATTGTGAAAGTTTCTGTGTTTTTTTTTTCTGGATATTATCGATGGACTTTATTGTTTTGAATGTTTTTTATCAGGGAACATGGAAATTTGAGCTTAGATACACTAATTGGTTCCACATGGAGACACTAGCTCTACACATTCTTATTTTCTAGGGAGAAAGCTAGAGGAACTGCGACAAACAAACATGATATTTCTGTTTGTATCGATGACACTTTATGTACTTGCCTAACGAAAAGACTTTGCTTTTCTCCAAAACCATTTTTACTGTGATTTTCTCAATGCATTGCATAAGAATTCCACACCAGTTTGTCCGGATATGACTGGATCAAAACGCAAATATCCGGTTGTGTTTTGGCTAACACAATCCCAGATATTGCTACAGGCTCTGTGTTTGTGTATTCCTGATATTATCCACGGACTTTATTATTTTGAATGTTTTTATAGGGAACATTTAAATTTGTACCGTAGAAACACTAATTGGTTCATCATGCGGACACCAGCTTTACACATTCCTATATTCTAGGGAGAAAGTTAGAGTAACTGCGGCAAACAAACATGATATTTCTGCTTGTATCGAATACTTTTTATGCACTTGCCTAACGAAAAGACTTTGCTTTTCTCCAAAACCATTTTTACTGATTTTCTCGTTCCATTACATATGAATTCCTCACCAGGTTCTCTGGTTATGACTGAATGAAACCAGAAATATCCGGTTGTGTTCTGGCTAACTCAATGCGCAATATTGTGAAAGTTTCTGTGTTTGTTTTTTTCTGGATATTATCGATGGACTTTATTGTTTTGAATGTTTTTTATCGGGGAACATGGAAATTTGAGCTTAGATACACTAATTGGTTCCACATGGAGACACTAGCTCTACACATTCGTATTTTCTAGGGAGAAAGCTAGAGGAACTGCGACAAACAAACATGATATTTCTGTTTGTATCAATGACATTTTATGCACTTGCCTAACGAAAAGGCTTTGCTTTTCTCCAAAACCATTTTTACTGTGATTTTCTCGGTCCATTGCATAGAAATTCCACATCATTTTGTCTGGATATGACTGGATTAAACCAGAAATATCCGGTTGTGTTTTGCTAATTCAATCCCAGAATTTGCTACAGCCTCTGTGTTTGTGTTTCCTGAATATTGTCAATGGACTTTATAGTTTTGAATGTTCTTGTGGGGGACCATGTAATTTTGAGCTTAAATACAATAATTGGTTCCACATGGAGACACCAGATCTACACATTTGTATTTTCTAGGGAGAAAGCTAGAGGAACTGTGGCAAACAAACATGATATTTCTGTTTCTATCGATGACATTTTATGCACTTGCCTAACGAAAAGACTTTGCTTTTCTCCAAAACCATTTTTAATGTGATTTTCTCGTTCCATAGCATACGAATTCCAAACGACTTTTTCCGGATATGACTGAATCAAACCAGAAATATCCGGTTGTGTTCTGGCTAACTCAATGCGAAATATTGTGAAAGTTTCTGTGTTTTTTTTTTCTGGATATTATCGATGGACTTTATTGTTTTGAATGTTTTTTATCAGGGAACATTGAAATTTGAGCTTAGATACACTAATTGGTTCCACATGGAGACACTAGCTCTACACATTCTTATTTTCTAGGGAGAAAGCTAGAGGAACTGCGACAAACAAACATGATATTTCTGTTTGTATCGATGACACTTTATGTACTTGCCTAACGAAAAGACTTTGCTTTTCTCCAAAACCATTTTTACTGTGATTTTCTCAATGCATTGCATAAGAATTCCACACCAGTTTGTCCGGATATGACTGGATCAAAACGCAAATATCCGGTTGTGTTTTGGCTAACACAATCCCAGATATTGCTACAGGCTCTGTGTTTGTGTATTCCTGATATTATCCACGGACTTTATTATTTTGAATGTTTTTATAGGGAACATTTAAATTTGTACCGTAGAAACACTAATTGGTTCATCATGCGGACACCAGCTTTACACATTCCTATATTCTAGGGAGAAAGTTAGAGTAACTGCGGCAAACAAACATGATATTTCTGCTTGTATCGAATACTTTTTATGCACTTGCCTAACGAAAAGACTTTGCTTTTCTCCAAAACCATTTTTACTGATTTTCTCGTTCCATTACATATGAATTCCTCACCAGGTTCTCTGGTTATGACTGAATGAAACCAGAAATATCCGGTTGTGTTCTGGCTAACTCAATGCGCAATATTGTGAAAGTTTCTGTGTTTGTTTTTTTCTGGATATTATCGATGGACTTTATTGTTTTGAATGTTTTTTATCGGGGAACATGGAAATTTGAGCTTAGATACACTAATTGGTTCCACATGGAGACACTAGCTCTACACATTCGTATTTTCTAGGGAGAAAGCTAGAGGAACTGCGACAAACAAACATGATATTTCTGTTTGTATCAATGACATTTTATGCACTTGCCTAACGAAAAGGCTTTGCTTTTCTCCAAAACCATTTTTACTGTGATTTTCTCGGTCCATTGCATAGAAATTCCACATCATTTTGTCTGGATATGACTGGATTAAACCAGAAATATCCGGTTGTGTTTTGCTAATTCAATCCCAGAATTTGCTACAGCCTCTGTGTTTGTGTTTCCTGAATATTGTCAATGGACTTTATAGTTTTGAATGTTCTTGTGGGGGACCATGTAATTTTGAGCTTAAATACAATAATTGGTTCCACATGGAGACACCAGATCTACACATTTGTATTTTCTAGGGAGAAAGCTAGAGGAACTGTGGCAAACAAACATGATATTTCTGTTTCTATCGATGACATTTTATGCACTTGCCTAACGAAAAGACTTTGCTTTTCTCCAAAACCATTTTTAATGTGATTTTCTCGTTCCATAGCATACGAATTCCAAACGACTTTTTCCGGATATGACTGAATCAAACCAGAAATATCCGGTTGTGTTCTGGCTAACTCAATGCGAAATATTGTGAAAGTTTCTGTGTTTTTTTTTTCTGGATATTATCGATGGACTTTATTGTTTTGAATGTTTTTTATCAGGGAACATTGAAATTTGAGCTTAGATACACTAATTGGTTCACATGGAGACACTAGCTCTACACATTCGTATTTTCTACGGAGAAAGCTAGAGGAACTGCGACAAACAAACATGATATTTTTGTTTGTATCGATGATATTTTATGCACTTGCGTAAAGAAACGACTTTGCTTTTCTCCAAAACCATTTTTACTCTGATTTTCTCGGTCCATTGCTTATGAATTCCACACCACTTTGTCAGGATATGACCTGATGAAACCGGAAATATCCGGTTGTGTTTTGGCTAACTCAATCCCAGATATTGCTACAGCCTCTGTGTTTGTGTTTTCTGGATATTATCAATGGACTTTATTGTTTTGATTATTTTTCTTAGGGAACATTTAATTTTGCACCGGTGAAACACTAATTGGTTCCACATGGAGGCACCAGCTCTACACATTCATATTTTCTAGAGAGAAAGTAGAGGAACTGAGGCAAACAAACATCATATTTCTGTTTGTATGGATGGCATTTTATGCACTTGCCTAACGAAAAGAGTTTGCTTTTCTCCAAAACCATTTTTGCTGATTTTCTCATTCCAGTACATATGAATTGCTCACCAGTTTGTCCGGATATGACTGAATGAAAACAAAAATATCCGGTTTTGTTCTGGCTAACTCAATGCGAAATATTGTGAAAGTTTCTGTGTTTGTTTTTTTTCTGGCTATTCTTGATGGACTTTATTGTTTTGAATGTTTTTTATCAGGGAACATTGAAATTTGAGCTTAGATACACTAATTGGTTCACATGGAGACACTAGCTCTACACATTCTTATTTTCTAGGGAGAAAGCTATAGGAACTGCGACAAACAAACATGATATTTCTGTTTGTATCAATGACATTTTATGCACTTGCCTAACGAAAAGGCTTTGCTTTTCTCCAAAACCATTTTTACTGTGATTTTCTCGGTCCATTGCATAGAAATTCCACATCATTTTGTCTGGATATGACTGGATTAAACCAGAAATATCCGGTTGTGTTTTGCTAATTCAATCCCAGAATTTGCTACAGCCTCTGTGTTTGTGTTTCCTGAATATTGTCAATGGACTTTATAGTTTTGAATGTTCTTATGGGGGACCATGTAATTTTGAGCTTAAATACAATAATTGGTTCCACATGGAGACACCAGATCTACACATTTGTATTTTCTAGGGGAAAGCTAGAGGAACTGTGGCAAACAAACATGATATTTCTGTTTCTATCGATGACATTTTATGCACTTGCCTAACGAAAAGACTTTGCTTTTCTCCAAAACCATTTTTAATGTGATTTTCTCGTTCCATAGCATACGAATTCCAAACGACTTTTTCCGGATATGACTGAATCAAACCAGAAATATCCGGTTGTGTTCTGGCTAACTCAATGCGCAATATTGTGAAAGTTTCTGTGTTTTTTTTTTCTGGATATTATCGATGGACTTTATTGTTTTGAATGTTTTTTATCAGGGAACATGGAAATTTGAGCTTAGATACACTAATTGGTTCCACATGGAGACACTAGCTCTACACATTCTTATTTTCTAGGGAGAAAGCTAGAGGAACTGCGACAAACAAACATGATATTTCTGTTTGTATCGATGACACTTTATGTACTTGCCTAACGAAAAGACTTTGCTTTTCTCCAAAACCATTTTTACTGTGATTTTCTCAATCCATTGCATAAGAATTCCACACCAGTTTGTCCGGATATGACTGGATCAAAACGCAAATATCCGGTTGTGTTTTGGCTAACACAATCCCAGATATTGCTACAGGCTCTGTGTTTGTGTATTCCTGATATTATCCACGGACTTTATTATTTTGAATGTTTTTATAGGGAACATTTAAATTTGTACCGTAGAAACACTAATTGGTTCATCATGCGGACACCAGCTTTACACATTCCTATATTCTAGGGAGAAAGTTAGAGTAACTGCGGCAAACAAACATGATATTTCTGCTTGTATCGAATACTTTTTATGCACTTGCCTAACGAAAAGACTTTGCTTTTCTCCAAAACCATTTTTACTGATTTTCTCGTTCCATTACATATGAATTCCTCACCAGGTTCTCTGGTTATGACTGAATGAAACCAGAAATATCCGGTTGTGTTCTGGCTAACTCAATGCGCAATATTGTGAAAGTTTCTGTGTTTGTTTTTTTCTGGATATTATCGATGGACTTTATTGTTTTGAATGTTTTTTATCGGGGAACATGGAAATTTGAGCTTAGATACACTAATTGGTTCCACATGGAGACACTAGCTCTACACATTCGTATTTTCTAGGGAGAAAGCTAGAGGAACTGCGACAAACAAACATGATATTTCTGTTTGTATCAATGACATTTTATGCACTTGCCTAACGAAAAGGCTTTGCTTTTCTCCAAAACCATTTTTACTGTGATTTTCTCGGTCCATTGCATAGAAATTCCACATCATTTTGTCTGGATATGACTGGATTAAACCAGAAATATCCGGTTGTGTTTTGCTAATTCAATCCCAGAATTTGCTACAGCCTCTGTGTTTGTGTTTCCTGAATATTGTCAATGGACTTTATAGTTTTGAATGTTCTTGTGGGGGACCATGTAATTTTGAGCTTAAATACAATAATTGGTTCCACATGGAGACACCAGATCTACACATTTGTATTTTCTAGGGAGAAAGCTAGAGGAACTGTGGCAAACAAACATGATATTTCTGTTTCTATCGATGACATTTTATGCACTTGCCTAACGAAAAGACTTTGCTTTTCTCCAAAACCATTTTTAATGTGATTTTCTCGTTCCATAGCATACGAATTCCAAACGACTTTTTCCGGATATGACTGAATCAAACCAGAAATATCCGGTTGTGTTCTGGCTAACTCAATGCGAAATATTGTGAAAGTTTCTGTGTTTTTTTTTCTGGATATTATCGATGGACTTTATTGTTTTGAATGTTTTTTATCAGGGAACATTGAAATTTGAGCTTAGATACACTAATTGGTTCACATGGAGACACTAGCTCTACACATTCGTATTTTCTACGGAGAAACCTAGAGGAACTGCGACAAACAAACATGATATTTTTGTTTGTATCGATGATATTTTATGCACTTGCGTAAAGAAACGACTTTGCTTTTCTCCAAAACCATTTTTACTCTGATTTTCTCGGTCCATTGCTTATGAATTCCACACCACTTTGTCAGGATATGACCTGATGAAACCGGAAATATCCGGTTGTGTTTTGGCTAACTCAATCCCAGATATTGCTACAGCCTCTGTGTTTGTGTTTTCTGGATATTATCAATGGACTTTATTGTTTTGATTATTTTTCTTAGGGAACATTTAATTTTGCACCGGTGAAACACTAATTGGTTCCACATGGAGGCACCAGCTCTACACATTCATATTTTCTAGAGAGAAAGTAGAGGAACTGCGGCAAACAAACATCATATTTCTGTTTGTATGGATGGCATTTTATGCACTTGCCTAACGAAAAGAGTTTGCTTTTCTCCAAAACCATTTTTGCTGATTTTCTCATTCCAGTACATATGAATTGCTCACCAGTTTGTCCGGATATGACTGAATGAAAACAAAAATATCCGGTTTTGTTCTGGCTAACTCAATGCGAAATATTGTGAAAGTTTCTGTGTTTGTTTTTTTTCTGGCTATTCTTGATGGACTTTATTGTTTTGAATGTTTTTTATCAGGGAACATTGAAATTTGAGCTTAGATACACTAATTGGTTCACATGGAGACACTAGCTCTACACATTCTTATTTTCTAGGGAGAAAGCTATAGGAACTGCGACAAACAAACATGATATTTCTGTTTGTATCAATGACATTTTATGCACTTGCCTAACGAAAAGGCTTTGCTTTTCTCCAAAACCATTTTTACTGTGATTTTCTCGGTCCATTGCATAGAAATTCCACATCATTTTGTCTGGATATGACTGGATTAAACCAGAAATATCCGGTTGTGTTTTGCTAATTCAATCCCAGAATTTGCTACAGCCTCTGTGTTTGTGTTTCCTGAATATTGTCAATGGACTTTATAGTTTTGAATGTTCTTATGGGGGACCATGTAATTTTGAGCTTAAATACAATAATTGGTTCCACATGGAGACACCAGATCTACACATTTGTATTTTCTAGGGGAAAGCTAGAGGAACTGTGGCAAACAAACATGATATTTCTGTTTCTATCGATGACATTTTATGCACTTGCCTAACGAAAAGACTTTGCTTTTCTCCAAAACCATTTTTAATGTGATTTTCTCGTTCCATAGCATACGAATTCCAAACGACTTTTTCCGGATATGACTGAATCAAACCAGAAATATCCGGTTGTGTTCTGGCTAACTCAATGCGCAATATTGTGAAAGTTTCTGTGTTTTTTTTTTCTGGATATTATCGATGGACTTTATTGTTTTGAATGTTTTTTATCAGGGAACATGGAAATTTGAGCTTAGATACACTAATTGGTTCCACATGGAGACACTAGCTCTACACATTCTTATTTTCTAGGGAGAAAGCTAGAGGAACTGCGACAAACAAACATGATATTTCTGTTTGTATCGATGACACTTTATGTACTTGCCTAACGAAAAGACTTTGCTTTTCTCCAAAACCATTTTTACTGTGATTTTCTCAATGCATTGCATAAGAATTCCACACCAGTTTGTCCGGATATGACTGGATCAAAACGCAAATATCCGGTTGTGTTTTGGCTAACACAATCCCAGATATTGCTACAGGCTCTGTGTTTGTGTATTCCTGATATTATCCACGGACTTTATTATTTTGAATGTTTTTATAGGGAACATTTAAATTTGTACCGTAGAAACACTAATTGGTTCATCATGCGGACACCAGCTTTACACATTCCTATATTCTAGGGAGAAAGTTAGAGTAACTGCGGCAAACAAACATGATATTTCTGCTTGTATCGAATACTTTTTATGCACTTGCCTAACGAAAAGACTTTGCTTTTCTCCAAAACCATTTTTACTGATTTTCTCGTTCCATTACATATGAATTCCTCACCAGGTTCTCTGGTTATGACTGAATGAAACCAGAAATATCCGGTTGTGTTCTGGCTAACTCAATGCGCAATATTGTGAAAGTTTCTGTGTTTGTTTTTTTCTGGATATTATCGATGGACTTTATTGTTTTGAATGTTTTTTATCGGGGAACATGGAAATTTGAGCTTAGATACACTAATTGGTTCCACATGGAGACACTAGCTCTACACATTCGTATTTTCTAGGGAGAAAGCTAGAGGAACTGCGACAAACAAACATGATATTTCTGTTTGTATCAATGACATTTTATGCACTTGCCTAACGAAAAGGCTTTGCTTTTCTCCAAAACCATTTTTACTGTGATTTTCTCGGTCCATTGCATAGAAATTCCACATCATTTTGTCTGGATATGACTGGATTAAACCAGAAATATCCGGTTGTGTTTTGCTAATTCAATCCCAGAATTTGCTACAGCCTCTGTGTTTGTGTTTCCTGAATATTGTCAATGGACTTTATAGTTTTGAATGTTCTTGTGGGGGACCATGTAATTTTGAGCTTAAATACAATAATTGGTTCCACATGGAGACACCAGATCTACACATTTGTATTTTCTAGGGAGAAAGCTAGAGGAACTGTGGCAAACAAACATGATATTTCTGTTTCTATCGATGACATTTTATGCACTTGCCTAACGAAAAGACTTTGCTTTTCTCCAAAACCATTTTTAATGTGATTTTCTCGTTCCATAGCATACGAATTCCAAACGACTTTTTCCGGATATGACTGAATCAAACCAGAAATATCCGGTTGTGTTCTGGCTAACTCAATGCGAAATATTGTGAAAGTTTCTGTGTTTTTTTTTTCTGGATATTATCGATGGACTTTATTGTTTTGAATGTTTTTTATCAGGGAACATTGAAATTTGAGCTTAGATACACTAATTGGTTCACATGGAGACACTAGCTCTACACATTCTTATTTTCTAGGGAGAAAGCTAGAGGAACTGCGACAAACAAACATGATATTTTTGTTTGTATCGATGATATTTTATGCACTTGCGTAAAGAAACGACTTTGCTTTTCTCCAAAACCATTTTTACTCTGATTTTCTCGGTCCATTGCTTATGAATTCCACACCACTTTGTCAGGATATGACCTGATGAAACCGGAAATATCCGGTTGTGTTTTGGCTAACTCAATCCCAGATATTGCTACAGCCTCTGTGTTTGTGTTTTCTGGATATTATCAATGGACTTTATTGTTTTGATTATTTTTCTTAGGGAACATTTAATTTTGCACCGGTGAAACACTAATTGGTTCCACATGGAGGCACCAGCTCTACACATTCATATTTTCTAGAGAGAAAGTAGAGGAACTGCGGCAAACAAACATCATATTTCTGTTTGTATGGATGGCATTTTATGCACTTGCCTAACGAAAAGAGTTTGCTTTTCTCCAAAACCATTTTTGCTGATTTTCTCATTCCAGTACATATGAATTGCTCACCAGTTTGTCCGGATATGACTGAATGAAAACAAAAATATCCGGTTTTGTTCTGGCTAACTCAATGCGAAATATTGTGAAAGTTTCTGTGTTTGTTTTTTTTCTGGCTATTCTTGATGGACTTTATTGTTTTGAATGTTTTTTATCAGGGAACATTGAAATTTGAGCTTAGATACACTAATTGGTTCACATGGAGACACTAGCTCTACACATTCTTATTTTCTAGGGAGAAAGCTATAGGAACTGCGACAAACAAACATGATATTTCTGTTTGTATCAATGACATTTTATGCACTTGCCTAACGAAAAGGCTTTGCTTTTCTCCAAAACCATTTTTACTGTGATTTTCTCGGTCCATTGCATAGAAATTCCACATCATTTTGTCTGGATATGACTGGATTAAACCAGAAATATCCGGTTGTGTTTTGCTAATTCAATCCCAGAATTTGCTACAGCCTCTGTGTTTGTGTTTCCTGAATATTGTCAATGGACTTTATAGTTTTGAATGTTCTTATGGGGGACCATGTAATTTTGAGCTTAAATACAATAATTGGTTCCACATGGAGACACCAGATCTACACATTTGTATTTTCTAGGGGAAAGCTAGAGGAACTGTGGCAAACAAACATGATATTTCTGTTTCTATCGATGACATTTTATGCACTTGCCTAACGAAAAGACTTTGCTTTTCTCCAAAACCATTTTTAATGTGATTTTCTCGTTCCATAGCATACGAATTCCAAACGACTTTTTCCGGATATGACTGAATCAAACCAGAAATATCCGGTTGTGTTCTGGCTAACTCAATGCGCAATATTGTGAAAGTTTCTGTGTTTTTTTTTTCTGGATATTATCGATGGACTTTATTGTTTTGAATGTTTTTTATCAGGGAACATGGAAATTTGAGCTTAGATACACTAATTGGTTCCACATGGAGACACTAGCTCTACACATTCTTATTTTCTAGGGAGAAAGCTAGAGGAACTGCGACAAACAAACATGATATTTCTGTTTGTATCGATGACACTTTATGTACTTGCCTAACGAAAAGACTTTGCTTTTCTCCAAAACCATTTTTACTGTGATTTTCTCAATGCATTGCATAAGAATTCCACACCAGTTTGTCCGGATATGACTGGATCAAAACGCAAATATCCGGTTGTGTTTTGGCTAACACAATCCCAGATATTGCTACAGGCTCTGTGTTTGTGTATTCCTGATATTATCCACGGACTTTATTATTTTGAATGTTTTTATAGGGAACATTTAAATTTGTACCGTAGAAACACTAATTGGTTCATCATGCGGACACCAGCTTTACACATTCCTATATTCTAGGGAGAAAGTTAGAGTAACTGCGGCAAACAAACATGATATTTCTGCTTGTATCGAATACTTTTTATGCACTTGCCTAACGAAAAGACTTTGCTTTTCTCCAAAACCATTTTTACTGATTTTCTCGTTCCATTACATATGAATTCCTCACCAGGTTCTCTGGTTATGACTGAATGAAACCAGAAATATCCGGTTGTGTTCTGGCTAACTCAATGCGCAATATTGTGAAAGTTTCTGTGTTTGTTTTTTTCTGGATATTATCGATGGACTTTATTGTTTTGAATGTTTTTTATCGGGGAACATGGAAATTTGAGCTTAGATACACTAATTGGTTCCACATGGAGACACTAGCTCTACACATTCGTATTTTCTAGGGAGAAAGCTAGAGGAACTGCGACAAACAAACATGATATTTCTGTTTGTATCAATGACATTTTATGCACTTGCCTAACGAAAAGGCTTTGCTTTTCTCCAAAACCATTTTTACTGTGATTTTCTCGGTCCATTGCATAGAAATTCCACATCATTTTGTCTGGATATGACTGGATTAAACCAGAAATATCCGGTTGTGTTTTGCTAATTCAATCCCAGAATTTGCTACAGCCTCTGTGTTTGTGTTTCCTGAATATTGTCAATGGACTTTATAGTTTTGAATGTTCTTGTGGGGGACCATGTAATTTTGAGCTTAAATACAATAATTGGTTCCACATGGAGACACCAGATCTACACATTTGTATTTTCTAGGGAGAAAGCTAGAGGAACTGTGGCAAACAAACATGATATTTCTGTTTCTATCGATGACATTTTATGCACTTGCCTAACGAAAAGACTTTGCTTTTCTCCAAAACCATTTTTAATGTGATTTTCTCGTTCCATAGCATACGAATTCCAAACGACTTTTTCCGGATATGACTGAATCAAACCAGAAATATCCGGTTGTGTTCTGGCTAACTCAATGCGAAATATTGTGAAAGTTTCTGTGTTTTTTTTTTCTGGATATTATCGATGGACTTTATTGTTTTGAATGTTTTTTATCAGGGAACATTGAAATTTGAGCTTAGATACACTAATTGGTTCACATGGAGACACTAGCTCTACACATTCGTATTTTCTACGGAGAAAGCTAGAGGAACTGCGACAAACAAACATGATATTTTTGTTTGTATCGATGATATTTTATGCACTTGCGTAAAGAAACGACTTTGCTTTTCTCCAAAACCATTTTTACTCTGATTTTCTCGGTCCATTGCTTATGAATTCCACACCACTTTGTCAGGATATGACCTGATGAAACCGGAAATATCCGGTTGTGTTTTGGCTAACTCAATCCCAGATATTGCTACAGCCTCTGTGTTTGTGTTTTCTGGATATTATCAATGGACTTTATTGTTTTGATTATTTTTCTTAGGGAACATTTAATTTTGCACCGGTGAAACACTAATTGGTTCCACATGGAGGCACCAGCTCTACACATTCATATTTTCTAGAGAGAAAGTAGAGGAACTGCGGCAAACAAACATCATATTTCTGTTTGTATGGATGGCATTTTATGCACTTGCCTAACGAAAAGAGTTTGCTTTTCTCCAAAACCATTTTTGCTGATTTTCTCATTCCAGTACATATGAATTGCTCACCAGTTTGTCCGGATATGACTGAATGAAAACAAAAATATCCGGTTTTGTTCTGGCTAACTCAATGCGAAATATTGTGAAAGTTTCTGTGTTTGTTTTTTTTCTGGCTATTCTTGATGGACTTTATTGTTTTGAATGTTTTTTATCAGGGAACATTGAAATTTGAGCTTAGATACACTAATTGGTTCACATGGAGACACTAGCTCTACACATTCTTATTTTCTAGGGAGAAAGCTATAGGAACTGCGACAAACAAACATGATATTTCTGTTTGTATCAATGACATTTTATGCACTTGCCTAACGAAAAGGCTTTGCTTTTCTCCAAAACCATTTTTACTGTGATTTTCTCGGTCCATTGCATAGAAATTCCACATCATTTTGTCTGGATATGACTGGATTAAACCAGAAATATCCGGTTGTGTTTTGCTAATTCAATCCCAGAATTTGCTACAGCCTCTGTGTTTGTGTTTCCTGAATATTGTCAATGGACTTTATAGTTTTGAATGTTCTTATGGGGGACCATGTAATTTTGAGCTTAAATACAATAATTGGTTCCACATGGAGACACCAGATCTACACATTTGTATTTTCTAGGGGAAAGCTAGAGGAACTGTGGCAAACAAACATGATATTTCTGTTTCTATCGATGACATTTTATGCACTTGCCTAACGAAAAGACTTTGCTTTTCTCCAAAACCATTTTTAATGTGATTTTCTCGTTCCATAGCATACGAATTCCAAACGACTTTTTCCGGATATGACTGAATCAAACCAGAAATATCCGGTTGTGTTCTGGCTAACTCAATGCGCAATATTGTGAAAGTTTCTGTGTTTTTTTTTTCTGGATATTATCGATGGACTTTATTGTTTTGAATGTTTTTTATCAGGGAACATGGAAATTTGAGCTTAGATACACTAATTGGTTCCACATGGAGACACTAGCTCTACACATTCTTATTTTCTAGGGAGAAAGCTAGAGGAACTGCGACAAACAAACATGATATTTCTGTTTGTATCGATGACACTTTATGTACTTGCCTAACGAAAAGACTTTGCTTTTCTCCAAAACCATTTTTACTGTGATTTTCTCAATGCATTGCATAAGAATTCCACACCAGTTTGTCCGGATATGACTGGATCAAAACGCAAATATCCGGTTGTGTTTTGGCTAACACAATCCCAGATATTGCTACAGGCTCTGTGTTTGTGTATTCCTGATATTATCCACGGACTTTATTATTTTGAATGTTTTTATAGGGAACATTTAAATTTGTACCGTAGAAACACTAATTGGTTCATCATGCGGACACCAGCTTTACACATTCCTATATTCTAGGGAGAAAGTTAGAGTAACTGCGGCAAACAAACATGATATTTCTGCTTGTATCGAATACTTTTTATGCACTTGCCTAACGAAAAGACTTTGCTTTTCTCCAAAACCATTTTTACTGATTTTCTCGTTCCATTACATATGAATTCCTCACCAGGTTCTCTGGTTATGACTGAATGAAACCAGAAATATCCGGTTGTGTTCTGGCTAACTCAATGCGCAATATTGTGAAAGTTTCTGTGTTTGTTTTTTTCTGGATATTATCGATGGACTTTATTGTTTTGAATGTTTTTTATCGGGGAACATGGAAATTTGAGCTTAGATACACTAATTGGTTCCACATGGAGACACTAGCTCTACACATTCGTATTTTCTAGGGAGAAAGCTAGAGGAACTGCGACAAACAAACATGATATTTCTGTTTGTATCAATGACATTTTATGCACTTGCCTAACGAAAAGGCTTTGCTTTTCTCCAAAACCATTTTTACTGTGATTTTCTCGGTCCATTGCATAGAAATTCCACATCATTTTGTCTGGATATGACTGGATTAAACCAGAAATATCCGGTTGTGTTTTGCTAATTCAATCCCAGAATTTGCTACAGCCTCTGTGTTTGTGTTTCCTGAATATTGTCAATGGACTTTATAGTTTTGAATGTTCTTGTGGGGGACCATGTAATTTTGAGCTTAAATACAATAATTGGTTCCACATGGAGACACCAGATCTACACATTTGTATTTTCTAGGGAGAAAGCTAGAGGAACTGTGGCAAACAAACATGATATTTCTGTTTCTATCGATGACATTTTATGCACTTGCCTAACGAAAAGACTTTGCTTTTCTCCAAAACCATTTTTAATGTGATTTTCTCGTTCCATAGCATACGAATTCCAAACGACTTTTTCCGGATATGACTGAATCAAACCAGAAATATCCGGTTGTGTTCTGGCTAACTCAATGCGAAATATTGTGAAAGTTTCTGTGTTTTTTTTTTCTGGATATTATCGATGGACTTTATTGTTTTGAATGTTTTTTATCAGGGAACATTGAAATTTGAGCTTAGATACACTAATTGGTTCACATGGAGACACTAGCTCTACACATTCGTATTTTCTACGGAGAGAGCTAGAGGAACTGCGACAAACAAACATGATATTTTTGTTTGTATCGATGATATTTTATGCACTTGCGTAAAGAAACGACTTTGCTTTTCTCCAAAACCATTTTTACTCTGATTTTCTCGGTCCATTGCTTATGAATTCCACACCACTTTGTCAGGATATGACCTGATGAAACCGGAAATATCCGGTTGTGTTTTGGCTAACTCAATCCCAGATATTGCTACAGCCTCTGTGTTTGTGTTTTCTGGATATTATCAATGGACTTTATTGTTTTGATTATTTTTCTTAGGGAACATTTAATTTTGCACCGGTGAAACACTAATTGGTTCCACATGGAGGCACCAGCTCTACACATTCATATTTTCTAGAGAGAAAGTAGAGGAACTGCGGCAAACAAACATCATATTTCTGTTTGTATGGATGGCATTTTATGCACTTGCCTAACGAAAAGAGTTTGCTTTTCTCCAAAACCATTTTTGCTGATTTTCTCATTCCAGTACATATGAATTGCTCACCAGTTTGTCCGGATATGACTGAATGAAAACAGAAATATCCGGTTTTGTTCTGGCTAACTCAATGCGAAATATTGTGAAAGTTTCTTTGTTTGTTTTTTTTTCTGGCTATTCTTGATGGACTTTATTGTTTTGAATGTTTTTTATCAGGGAACATTGAAATTTGAGCTTAGATACACTAATTGGTTCACATGGAGACACTAGCTCTACACATTCTTATTTTCTAGGGAGAAAGCTAGAGGAACTGCGACAAACAAACATGATATTTCTGTTTGTATCAATGACATTTTATGCACTTGCCTAACGAAAAGGCTTTGCTTTTCTCCAAAACCATTTTTACTGTGATGTTCTCGGTCCATTGCATAGAAATTCCACATCATTTTGTCTGGATATGACTGGATTAAACCAGAAATATCCGGTTGTGTTTTGCTAATTCAATCCCAGAATTTGCTACAGCCTCTGTGTTTGTGTTTCCTGAATATTGTCAATGGACTTTATAGTTTTGAATGTTCTTATGGGGGACCATGTAATTTTGAGCTTAAATACAATAATTGGTTCCACATGGAGACACCAGATCTACACATTTGTATTTTCTAGGGAGAAAGCTAGAGGAACTGCGGCAAACAAACATGATATTTCTGTTTCTATCGATGACATTTTATGCACTTGCCTAACGAAAAGACTTTGCTTTTCTCCAAAACCATTTTTAATGTGATTTTCTCATTCCATAGCATACGAATTCCAAACGACTTTTTCCGGATATGACTGAATGAAACCAGAAATATCCGGTTGTGTTCTGGCTAACTCAATGCGCAATATTGTGAAAGTTTCTGTGTTTGTTTTTTCTGGATATTATCGATGGACTTTATTGTTTTGAATGTTTTTCATCAGGGAACATGCAAATTTGAGCTTAGATACACTAATTGGTTCCACATGGAGACACTAGCTCTACACATTCTTATTTTCTAGGGAGAAAGCTAGAGGAACTGCGACAAACAAACATGATATTTCTGTTTGTATCGATGACACTTTATGTACTTGCCTAACGAAAAGACTTTGCTTTTCTCCAAAACCATTTTTACTGTGATTTTCTCAATGCATTGCATAAGAATTCCACACCAGTTTGTCCGGATATGACTGGATCAAAACGCAAATATCCGGTTGTGTTTTGGCTAACACAATCCCAGATATTGCTACAGGCTCTGTGTTTGTGTATTCCTGATATTATCCACGGACTTTATTATTTTGAATGTTTTTATAGGGAACATTTAAATTTGTACCGTAGAAACACTAATTGGTTCATCATGCGGACACCAGCTTTACACATTCCTATATTCTAGGAAGAAAGTTAGAGTAACTGCGGCAAACAAACATGATATTTCTGCTTGTATCGAATACTTTTTATGCACTTGCCTAACGAAAAGACTTTGCTTTTCTCCAAAACCATTTTTACTGATTTTCTCGTTCCATTACATATGAATTCCTCACCAGGTTCTCTGGTTATGACTGAATGAAACCAGAAATATCCGGTTGTGTTCTGGCTAACTCAATGCGCAATATTGTGAAAGTTTCTGTGTTTGTTTTTTTCTGGATATTATCGATGGACTTTATTGTTTTGAATGTTTTTTATCGGGGAACATGGAAATTTGAGCTTAGATACACTAATTGGTTCCACATGGAGACACTAGCTCTACACATTCGTATTTTCTAGGGAGAAAGCTAGAGGAACTGCGACAAACAAACATGATATTTCTGTTTGTATCAATGACATTTTATGCACTTGCCTAACGAAAAGGCTTTGCTTTTCTCCAAAACCATTTTTACTGTGATTTTCTCGGTCCATTGCATAGAAATTCCACATCATTTTGTCTGGATATGACTGTATTAAACCAGAAATATCCGGTTGTGTTTTGCTAATTCAATCCCAGAATTTGCTACAGCCTCTGTGTTTGTGTTTCCTGAATATTGTCAATGGACTTTATAGTTTTGAATGTTCTTATGGGGGACCATGTAATTTTGAGCTTAAATACAATAATTGGTTCCACATGGAGACACCAGATCTACACATTTGTATTTTCTAGGGAGAAAGCTAGAGGAACTGTGGCAAACAAACATGATATTTCTGTTTCTATCGATGACATTTTATGCACTTGCCTAACGAAAAGACTTTGCTTTTCTCCAAAACCATTTTTAATGTGATTTTCTCGTTCCATAGCATACGAATTCCAAACGACTTTTTCCGGATATGACTGAATCAAACCAGAAATATCCGGTTGTGTTCTGGCTAACTCAATGCGAAATATTGTGAAAGTTTCTGTGTTTTTTTTTTCTGGATATTATCGATGGACTTTATTGTTTTGAATGTTTTTTATCAGGGAACATTGAAATTTGAGCTTAGATACACTAATTGGTTCACATGGAGACACTAGCTCTACACATTCGTATTTTCTACGGAGAAAGCTAGAGGAACTGCGACAAACAAACATGATATTTTTGTTTGTATCGATGATATTTTATGCACTTGCGTAAAGAAACGACTTTGCTTTTCTCCAAAACCATTTTTACTCTGATTTTCTCGGTCCATTGCTTATGAATTCCACACCACTTTGTCAGGATATGACCTGATGAAACCGGAAATATCCGGTTGTGTTTTGGCTAACTCAATCCCAGATATTGCTACAGCCTCTGTGTTTGTGTTTTCTGGATATTATCAATGGACTTTATTGTTTTGATTATTTTTCTTAGGGAACATTTAATTTTGCACCGGTGAAACACTAATTGGTTCCACATGGAGGCACCAGCTCTACACATTCATATTTTCTAGAGAGAAAGTAGAGGAACTGCGGCAAACAAACATCATATTTCTGTTTGTATGGATGGCATTTTATGCACTTGCCTAACGAAAAGAGTTTGCTTTTCTCCAAAACCATTTTTGCTGATTTTCTCATTCCAGTACATATGAATTGCTCACCAGTTTGTCCGGATATGACTGAATGAAAACAAAAATATCCGGTTTTGTTCTGGCTAACTCAATGCGAAATATTGTGAAAGTTTCTGTGTTTGTTTTTTTTCTGGCTATTCTTGATGGACTTTATTGTTTTGAATGTTTTTTATCAGGGAACATTGAAATTTGAGCTTAGATACACTAATTGGTTCACATGGAGACACTAGCTCTACACATTCTTATTTTCTAGGGAGAAAGCTAGAGGAACTGCGACAAACAAACATGATATTTCTGTTTGTATCAATGACATTTTATGCACTTGCCTAACGAAAAGGCTTTGCTTTTCTCCAAAACGATTTTTACTGTGATTTTCTCGGTCCATTGCATAGAAATTCCACATCATTTTGTCTGGATATGACTGGATTAAACCAGAAATATCCGGTTGTGTTTTGCTAATTCAATCCCAGAATTTGCTACAGCCTCTGTGTTTGTGTTTCCTGAATATTGTCAATGGACTTTATAGTTTTGAATGTTCTTATGGGGGACCATGTAATTTTGAGCTTAAATACAATAATTGGTTCCACATGGAGACACCAGATCTACACATTTGTATTTTCTAGGGAGAAAGCTAGAGGAACTGCGGCAAACAAACATGATATTTCTGTTTCTATCGATGACATTTTATGCACTTGCCTAACGAAAAGACTTTGCTTTTCTCCAAAACCATTTTTAATGTGATTTTCTCATTCCATAGCATACAAATTCCAAACGACTTTTTCCGGATATGACTGAATGAAACCAGAAATATCCGGTTGTGTTCTGGCTAACTCAATGCGCAATATTGTGAAAGTTTCTGTGTTTGTTTTTTCTGGATATTATCGATGGACTTTATTGTTTTGAATGTTTTTTATCGGGGAACATGGAAATTTGAGCTTAGATACACTAATTGGTTCCACATGGAGACACTAGCTCTACACATTCTTATTTTCTAGGGAGAAAGCTAGAGGAACTGCGACAAACAAACATGATATTTCTGTTTGTATCGATGACACTTTATGTACTTGCCTAACGAAAAGACTTTGCTTTTCTCCAAAACCATTTTTACTGTGATTTTCTCAATGCATTGCATAAGAATTCCACACCAGTTTGTCCGGATATGACTGGATCAAAACGCAAATATCCGGTTGTGTTTTGGCTAACACAATCCCAGATATTGCTACAGGCTCTGTGTTTGTGTATTCCTGATATTATCCACGGACTTTATTATTTTGAATGTTTTTATAGGGAACATTTAAATTTGTACCGTAGAAACACTAATTGGTTCATCATGCGGACACCAGCTTTACACATTCCTATATTCTAGGGAGAAAGTTAGAGTAACTGCGGCAAACAAACATGATATTTCTGCTTGTATCGAATACTTTTTATGCACTTGCCTAACGAAAAGACTTTGCTTTTCTCCAAAACCATTTTTACTGATTTTCTCGTTCCATTACATATGAATTCCTCACCAGGTTCTCTGGATATGACTGAATGAAACCAGAAATATCCGGTTGTGTTCTGGCTAACTCAATGCGCAATATTGTGAAAGTTTCTGTGTTTGTTTTTTTCTGGATATTATCGATGGACTTTACTGTTTTGAATGTTTTTTATCGGGTAACATGGAAATTTGAGCTTAGATACACTAATTGGTTCCACATGGAGACACTAGCTCTACACATTCGTATTTTCTAGGGAGAAAGCTAGAGGAACTGCGGCAAACAAACATGATATTTCTGTTTGTATCAATGACATTTTATGCTCTTGCCTAACGAAAAGGCTTTGCTTTTCTCCAAAACCATTTTTACTGTGATTTTCTCGGTCCATTGCATAGAAATTCTACATCATTTTGTCTGGATATGACTGGATTAAACCAGAAATATCCGGTTGTGTTTTGCTAATTCAATCCCAGAATTTGCTACAGCCTCTGTGTTTGGGTTTCCTGAATATTGTCAATGGACTTTATAGTTTTGAATGTTTCTTATGGGGGACCATGTAATTTTGAGCTTAAATACAATAATTGGTTCCACATGGAGACACCAGATCTACACATTTGTATTTTCTAGGGAGAAAGCTAGAGGAACTGCGGCAAACAAACATGATATTTCTGTTTCTATCGATGACATTTTATGCACTTGCCTAACGAAAAGACTTTGCTTTTCTCCAAAACCATTTTTAATGTGATTTTCTCATTCCATAGCATACGAATTCCAAATGACTTTTTCCGGATATGACTGAATGAAACCAGAAATATCCAGTTGTGTTCTGGCTAACTCAATGCGAAATATTGTGAAAGTTTCTGTGTTTGTTTTTCTGGATATTATCGAAGGACTTTATTGTTTTGAATGTTTTTTATCGGGGAACATGGAAATTTGAGCTTAGATACACTAATTGGTTCCACATGGAGACACTAGCTCTACCCATTCGTATTTTCTAGGGAGAAAGCTAGAGGAACTGGGGCAAACAAACATGATATTTCTGTTTGTATCGATGACTTTTTATGCACTTGCCTAACGAAAAGACTTTGCTTTTCTCGAAAATCATTTTTACTGATTTTCTCATTCCATTACATAGGAAGTCCTCAACAGTTTGTCCGGATATGACTGAATGAAACCAGTAATATCCGGTTGTGTTCTGGCTAACTAAATGCAAAATATTGTGAAAGTTTCTGTGTTTGTTTTTTCAAGGTATTCTCCATGGACTTTATTGTTTTGAATGTTTTTTATCAGGGAACATTGAAATTTGAGCTTAGATACACTAATTGGTTCACATGGAGACACTAGCTCTACACATTCGTATTTTCTACGGAGAAAGCTAGAGGAACTGCGACAAACAAACCTGATATTTTTGTTTGTATCGATGATATTTTATGCTCTTGCGTAACGAAACTACTTTGCTTTTCTCCAAAACCATTTTCACTCTGATTTTCTCAGTCCATTGCTTATGAATTCCACACCACTTTGTCAGGGTATGACCTGATGAAACCGGAAATATCCGGTTGTGTTTTGGCTAACTCAATCCCAGATATTGCTACAGCCTCTGTGTTTGTCTTTTCTGGATATTATCAATGGACTTATTGTTTTGAATATTTTTATTAGGTAACATTTAATTTTGTACCGTTGAAACACTAATTGGTTCCACATGGAGGCACCAGCTCTACACATTCATATTTTCTAGAGAGAAAGTAGAGGAACTGCGGCAAACAAACATGATATTTCTGTTTGTATGGATGGCATTTTATGCACTTGCCTAACGAAAAGAGTTTGCTTTTCTCCAAAACCATTTTTGCTGATTTTCTCATTCCAGTACATATGAATTGCTCACCAGTTTGTCCGGATATGACTGAATGAAAACAGAAATATCCGGTTTTGTTCTGGCTAACTCAATGCGAAATATTTTGAAAGTTTCTGTGTTTGCTTTTTCTGGTTATTCTTGATGGACTTTATTGTTTTGAATGTTTTTTATCAGGGAACATTGAAATTTGAGCTTAGATACACTAATTGGTTCCACATGGAGACACTAGCTCTACACATTCGTATTTTCTACGGAGAAAGCTAGAGGAACTGCGACAAACAAACATGATATTTCTGTTTGTATCAATGACATTTTATGCACTTGCCTAATGAAAAGGCTTTGCTTTTCTCCAAAACCATTTTTACTGTGATTTTCTCGGTCCATTGCATAGAAATTCCACATCATTTTGTCTGGATATGACTGGATTAAACCAGAAATATCCGGTTGTGTTTTGCTAATTCAATCCCAGAATTTGCTACAGCCTCTGTGTTTGTGTTTCCTGAATATTGTCAATGGACTTTATAGTTTTGAATGTTTCTTATGGGGGAAAATGTAATTTTGAGCTTAAATACAATGATTGGTTCCTCATGGAGACACCAGATCTACACATTTGTATTTTCTAGGGAGAAAGCTAGAGGAACTGCGGCAAACAAACATGATATTTCTGTTTCTATCTATGACATTTTATGCACTTGCCTAACGAAAAGACTTTGCTTTTCTCCAAAACCATTTCTAATGTGATTTTCTCGTTCCATAGCATACGAATTCCAAACGACTTTGTCCGGATATGACTGAATGAAACCAGAAATATCCGGTTGTGTTCTGGCTAACTCAATGCGCAATATTGTGAAAGTTTCTGTGTTTTTTTTTTTCTGGATATTATCGATGGACTTTATTGTTTTGAATGTTTTTTATCGGGGAACATGGAAATTTGAGCTTAGATACACTAATTGGTTCCACATGGAGACACTAGCTCTACCCATTCGTATTTTCTAGGGAGAAAGCTAGAGGAACTGCGGCAAACAAACATGATATTTCTGTTTGTATCGATGACAATTTATGTACTTGCCTATCGAAAAGACTTTGCTTTTCTCCAAAACCATTTTTACTGTGATTTTCTCAATGCATTGCATAAGAATTCCACACCAGTTTGTCCGGATATGACTGGATCAAAACGCAAATATCCGGTTGTGTTTTGGCTAACACAATCCCAGATATTGCTACAGGCTCTGTGTTTGTGTATTCCTGATATTATCCACGGACTTTATTATTTTGAATGTTTTTATAGGGAACATTTAAATTTGTACCGTAGAAACACTAATTGGTTCATCATGCGGACACCAGCTTTACACTTTCGTATTTTCTAGGGAGAAAGCTAGAGGAACTGCGGCAAACAAACATGATATTTCTGTTTGTATCGAATACTTTTTATGCACTTGCCTAACGAAAAGACTTTGCTTTTCTCCAAAACCATTTTTACTGATTTTCTCGTTCCATTACATATGAATTCCTCACCAGTTTCTCTGGATATGACTGAATGAAACCAGAAATATCCGGTTGTGTTCTGGCTAACTCAATGCGCAATATTGTGAAAGTTTCTGTGTTTGTTTTTTCTGGATATTCTCGATGGACTTTATTGTTTTGAATGTTTTTTATCGGGGAACATGGAAATTTGAGCTTAGATACACTAATTGGTTCCACATGGAGACACTAGCTCTACACATTCGTATTTTCTAGGGAGAAAGCTAGAGGAACTGCGACAAACAAACATGATATTTCTGTTTGTATCAATGACATTTTATGCACTTGCCTAACGAAAAGGCTTTGCTTTTCTCCAAAACCATTTTTACTGTGATTTTCTCGGTCCATTGCATAGAAATTCCACATCATTTTGTCTGGATATGACTGGATTAAACCAGAAATATCCGGTTGTGTTTTGCTAATTCAATCCCAGAATTTGCTACAGCCTCTGTGTTTGTGTTTCCTGAATATTGTCAATGGACTTTATAGTTTTGAATGTTTCTTATGGGGGACCATGGAATTTTGAGCATAAATACAATAATTGGTTCCACATGGAGACACTAGCTCTACACATTCTTATTTTCTAGGGAGAAAGCTAGAGGAACTGCGGCAAACAAACATGATATTTCTGTTTCTATCGATGACATTTTATGCACTTGCCTAACGAAAAGACTTTGCTTTTCTCCAAAACCATTTTTAATGTGATTTTCTCGTTCCATAGCATACGAATTCCAAACGACTTTTTCCGGATATGACTGAATGAAACCAGAGATATCCGGTTGTGTTCTGGCTAACTCAATGCGAAATATTGTGAAAGTTTCTGTGATTTTTTTTTCTGGATATTATCGATGGACTTTATTGTTTTGAATGTTTTTTATCGGGGAACATGGAAATTTGAGCTTAGATACACTAATTGGTTCCACATGGAGACACTAGCTCTACACATTCGTATTTTCTAGGGAGAAAGCTAGAGGAACTGCGGCAAACAAACATGATATTTCTGTTTGTATCGATGACAATTTATGTACTTGCCTAACGAAAAGACTTTGCTTTTCTCCAAAACCATTTTTACTGTGATTTTCTAAATTCATTGCATAAGAATTCCACACCAGTTTGTCCGGATATGACTGGATCAAAACGCAAATATCCGGTTGTGTTTTGGCTAACACAATCCCAGATATTGCTACAGGCTCTGTGTTTGTGTATTCCTGATATTATCCACGGACTTTATTATTTTGAATGTTTTTATAGGGAACATTTAAATTTGTACCGTAGAAACACTAATTGGTTCATCATGCGGACACCAGCTTTACACTTTCGTATTTTCTAGGGAGAAAGCTAGAGGAACTGCGGCAAACAAACATGATATTTCTGTTTGTATCGAATACTTTTTATGCACTTGCCTAACGAAAAGACTTTGCTTTTCTCCAAAACCATTTTTACTGATTTTCTCGTTCCATTACATATGAATTCCTCACCAGTTTCTCTAGATATGACTGAATGAAACCAGAAATATCCGGTTGTGTTCTGGCTAACTCAATGCGCAATATTGTGAAAGTTTCTGTGTTTGTTTTTTTCTGGATATTATCGATGGACTTTATTGTTTTGAATGTTTTTTATCGGGGAACATGGAAATTTGAGCTTAGATACACTAATTGGTTCCACATGGAGACACTAGCTCTACACATTCTTATTTTCTAGGGAGAAAGCTAGAGGAACTGCGGCAAACAAACATGATATTTCTGTTTCTATCGATGACATTTTATGCACTTGCCTAACGAAAAGACTTTGTTTTCTCCAAAACCATTATTAATGTGATTTTCTCGTTCCATAGCATACGAATTCCAAAAGACTTTTTCCGGATATGACTGAATGAAACCAGAGATATCCGGTTGTGTTCTGGCTAACTCAATGCGAAATATTGTGAAAGTTTCTGTGTTTGTTTTTTCTGGATATTATCGATGGACTTTATTGTTTTGAATGTTTTTTATCAGGGAACATTTAAATTTGTACCGTAGAAACACTAATTGGTTCATCATGCGGACACCAGCTTTACACTTTCGATTTTCTAGGGAGAAAGCTAGAGGAACTGCGGCAAACAAACATGATATTTCTGTTTGTATCGAATACTTTTTATGCACTGCCTAATGAAAAGACTTTGCTTTTCTCCAAAACCATTTTTACTGATTTTCTCGTACCATTACATATGAATTCCTCTCCAGTTTCTCTGGATATGACTGAATGAAACCAGAAATATCCGGTTGTGTTCTGGCTAACTCAATGCGAAATATTGTGAAAGTTTCTGTGTTTGTTTTTTCTGGCTATTCTCGATGGACTTTATTGTTTTGAATGTTTTTTATCAGGGAACATGGAAATTTGAGCTTAGATACACTAATTGGTTCCACATGGAGACACTAGCTCTACACATTCATATTTTCTACGGAGAAAGCTAGAGGAACTGCGACAAACAAACATGATATTTTTGTTTGTATTGATGACATTTTATGCACTTACGTAACGAAACGACTTTGCTTTTCTCCGAAACCATTTTAACTCTGATTTTCTCGGTCCATTGTTTATGAATTCCACACCACTTTGTCAGGATATGACCTGATGAAACCGGAAATATCCGGTTGTGTTTTGGCTAACTCAATCCCAGATATTGCTACAGCCTCTGTGTTTGTGTTTTCTGGATATTATCAATGGACTTTATTGTTTTGAATATTTTTATTAGGGAACATTTAATTTTGTACCGTTGAAACACTAATTGGTTCCACATGGAGGCACCAGCTCTACACATTCATATTTTCTAGAGAGAAAGTAGAGGACTGCGGCAAACAAACATGATATTTCTGTTTGTATGGATGACATTTTATGCACTTGCCTAACGAAAAGACTTTGTTTTCTCCAAAACCATTTTTAATGTGATTTTCTCGTTCCATAGCATACGAATTCCAAACGACTTTTTCCGGATATGACTGAATGAAACCAGAGATATCCGGTTGTGTTCTGGCTAACTCAATGCGCAATATTGTGAAAGTTTCTGTGTTTGTTTTTTCTGGATATTATCGATGGACTTTATTGTTTTGAATGTTTTTTATCGGGGAACATGGAAATTTGAGCTTAAATACAATAAATGGTTCCACATGGAGACACCAGATCTACACATTTGTATTTTCTAGGGAGAAAGCTAGAGGAACTGCGGCAAACAAACATGATATTTCTGTTTGTATCGAATACTTTTTATGCACTGCCTAATGAAAAGACTTTGCTTTTCTCCAAAACCATTTTTACTGATTTTCTCGTACCATTACATATGAATTCCTCACCAGTTTCTCTGGATATGACTGAATGAAACCAGAAATATCCGGTTGTGTTCTGGCTAACTCAATGCGAAATATTGTGAAAGTTTCTGTGTTTGTTTTTTCTGGCTATTCTCGATGGACTTTATTGTTTTGAATGTTTTTTATCAGGGAACATGGAAATTTGAGCTTAGATACACTAATTGGTTCCACATGGAGACACTAGCTCTACACATTCATATTTTCTACGGAGAAAGCTAGAGGAACTGCGACAAACAAACATGATATTTTTGTTTGTATTGATGACATTTTATGCACTTACGTAACGAAACGACTTTGCTTTTCTCCGAAACCATTTTAACTCTGATTTTCTCGGTCCATTGTTTAGGAATTCCAAACCACTTTGTCAGGATATGACCTGATGAAACCGGAAATATCCGGTTGTGTTTTGGCTAACTCAATCCCAGATATTGCTACAGCCTCTGTGTTTGTGTTTTCTGGATATTATCAATGGACTTTATTGTTTTGAATATTTTTATTAGGGAACATTTAATTTTGTACCGTTGAAACACTAATTGGTTCCACATGGAGGCACCAGCGCTACACATTCATATTTTCTAGAGAGAAAGTAGAGGAACTGCGGCAAACAAACATGATATTTCTGTTTGTATCAATGACATTTTATGCACTTACGTAACGAAAAGACTTTGCTTTTCTCCAAAACCATTTTTACTGTGATTTTCTCGGTCCATTGCATAGAAATTCCACATCATTTTGTCTGGATATGACTGGATTAAACCAGAAATATCCGGTTGTGTTTTGCTAATTCAATCCCAGAATTTGCTACAGCCTCTGTGTTTGTGTTTCCTGAATATTGTCAATGGACTTTATAGTTTTGAATGTTTCTTATGGGGGACCATGTAATTTTGAGCTTAAATACAATAATTGGTTCCACATGGAGACACCAGATCTACACATTTGTATTTTCTAGGGAGAAAGCTAGAGGAACTGCGGCAAACAAACATGATATTTCTGTTTCTATCGATGACATTTTATGCACTTGCCTAACGAAAAGACTTTGTTTTCTCCAAAACCATTTTTAATGTGATTTTCTCGTTCCATAGCATACGAATTCCAAACGACTTTTTCCGGATATGACTGAATGAAACCAGAGATATCCGGTTGTGTTCCTCCTAACTCAATGCGAAATATTGTGAAAGTTTCTGTGTTTGTTTTTTCTGGATATTATCGATGGACTTTATTGTTTTGAATGTTTTTTATCGGGGAACATTTAAATTTGTACCGTAGAAACACTAATTGGTTCATCATGCGGACACCAGCTTTACACTTTCGATTTTCTAGGGAGAAAGCTAGAGGAACTGCGGCAAACAAACATGATATTTCTGTTTGTATCGAATACTTTTTATGCACTGCCTAATGAAAAGACTTTGCTTTTCTCCAAAACCATTTTTACTGATTTTCTCGTACCATTACATATGAATTCCTCACCAGTTTCTCTGGATATGACTGAATGAAACCAGAAATATCCGGTTGTGTTCTGGCTAACTCAATGTGAAATATTGTGAAAGTTTCTGTGTTTGTTTTTTCTGGCTATTCTCGATGGACTTTATTGTTTTGAATGTTTTTTATCAGGGAACATGGAAATTTGAGCTTAGATACACTAATTGGTTCCACATGGAGACACTAGCTCTACACATTCATATTTTCTACGGAGAAAGCTAGAGGAACTGCGACAAACAAACATGATATTTTTGTTTGTATTGATGACATTTTATGCACTTACGTAACGAAACGACTTTGCTTTTCTCCGAAACCATTTTAACTCTGATTTTCTCGGTCCATTGTTTATGAATTCCACACCACTTTGTCAGGATATGACCTGATGAAACCGGAAATATCCGGTTGTGTTTTGGCTAACTCAATCCCAGATATTGCTACAGCCTCTGTGTTTGTGTTTCCTGAATATTGTCAATGGACTTTATAGTTTTGAATATTTTTATTAGGGAACATTTAATTTTGTACCGTTGAAACACTAATTGGTTCCACATGGAGGCACCAGCTCTACACATTCATATTTTCTAGAGAGAAAGTAGAGGACTGCGGCAAACAAACATGATATTTCTGTTTGTATGGATGGCATTTTATGCACTTGCCTAACGAAAAGACTTTGTTTTCTCCAAAACCATTTTTAATGTGATTTTCTCGTTCCATAGCATACGAATTCCAAACGACTTTTTCCGGATATGACTGAATGAAACCAGAGATATCCGGTTGTGTTCCTCCTAACTCAATGCGCAATATTGTGAAAGTTTCTGTGTTTGTTTTTTCTGGATATTATCGATGGACTTTATTGTTTTGAATGTTTTTTATCGGGGAACATGGAAATTTGAGCTTAAATACAATAAATGGTTCCACATGGAGACACCAGATCTACACATTTGTATTTTCTAGGGAGAAAGCTAGAGGAACTGCGGCAAACAAACATGATATTTCTGTTTGTATCGAATACTTTTTATGCACTGCCTAATGAAAAGACTTTGCTTTTCTCCAAAACCATTTTTACTGATTTTCTCGTACCATTACATATGAATTCCTCACCAGTTTCTCTGGATATGACTGAATGAAACCAGAAATATCCGGTTGTGTTCTGGCTAACTCAATGCGAAATATTGTGAAAGTTTCTGTGTTTGTTTTTTCTGGCTATTCTCGATGGACTTTATTGTTTTGAATGTTTTTTATCAGGGAACATGGAAATTTGAGCTTAGATACACTAATTGGTTCCACATGGAGACACTAGCTCTACACATTCATATTTTCTACGGAGAAAGCTAGAGGAACTGCGACAAACAAACATGATATTTTTGTTTGTATTGATGACATTTTATGCACTTACGTAACGAAACGACTTTGCTTTTCTCCGAAACCATTTTAACTCTGATTTTCTCGGTCCATTGTTTATGAATTCCACACCACTTTGTCAGGATATGACCTGATGAAACCGGAAATATCCGGTTGTGTTTTGGCTAACTCAATCCCAGATATTGCTACAGCCTCTGTGTTTGTGTTTTCTGGATATTATCAATGGACTTTATTGTTTTGAATATTTTTATTAGGGAACATTTAATTTTGTACCGTTGAAACACTAATTGGTTCCACATGGAGGCACCAGCTCTACACATTCATATTTTCTAGAGAGAAAGTAGAGGACTGCGGCAAACAAACATGATATTTCTGTTTGTATGGATGGCATTTTATGCACTTGCCTAACGAAAAGACTTTGTTTTCTCCAAAACCATTTTTAATGTGATTTTCTCGTTCCATAGCATACGAATTCCAAACGACTTTTTCCGGATATGACTGAATGAAACCAGAGATATCCTGTTGTGTTCTGGCTAACTCAATGCGCAATATTGTGAAAGTTTCTGTGTTTGTTTTTTCTGGATATTATCGATGGACTTTATTGTTTTGAATGTTTTTTATCGGGGAACATGGAAATTTGAGCTTAAATACAATAAATGGTTCCACATGGAGACACCAGATCTACACATTTGTATTTTCTAGGGAGAAAGCTAGAGGAACTGCGGCAAACAAACATGATATTTCTGTTTGTATCGAATACTTTTTATGCACTGCCTAATGAAAAGACTTTGCTTTTCTCCAAAACCATTTTTACTGATTTTCTCGTACCATTACATATGAATTCCTCACCAGTTTCTCTGGATATGACTGAATGAAACCAGAAATATCCGGTTGTGTTCTGGCTAACTCAATGCGAAATATTGTGAAAGTTTCTGTGTTTGTTTTTTCTGGCTATTCTCGATGGACTTTATTGTTTTGAATGTTTTTTATCAGGGAACATGGAAATTTGAGCTTAGATACACTAATTGGTTCCACATGGAGACACTAGCTCTACACATTCATATTTTCTACGGAGAAAGCTAGAGGAACTGCGACAAACAAACATGATATTTTTGTTTGTATTGATGACATTTTATGCACTTACGTAACGAAACGACTTTGCTTTTCTCCGAAACCATTTTAACTCTGATTTTCTCGGTCCATTGTTTAGGAATTCCAAACCACTTTGTCAGGATATGACCTGATGAAACCGGAAATATCCGGTTGTGTTTTGGCTAACTCAATCCCAGATATTGCTACAGCCTCTGTGTTTGTGTTTTCTGGATATTATCAATGGACTTTATTGTTTTGAATATTTTTATTAGGGAACATTTAATTTTGTACCGTTGAAACACTAATTGGTTCCACATGGAGGCACCAGCTCTACACATTCATATTTTCTAGAGAGAAAGTAGAGGAACTGCGGCAAACAAACATGATATTTCTGTTTGTATCAATGACATTTTATGCACTTACGTAACGAAAAGACTTTGCTTTTCTCCAAAACCATTTTTACTGTGATTTTCTCGGTCCATTGCATAGAAATTCCACATCATTTTGTCTGGATATGACTGGATTAAACCAGAAATATCCGGTTGTGTTTTGCTAATTCAATCCCAGAATTTGCTACAGCCTCTGTGTTTGTGTTTCCTGAATATTGTCAATGGACTTTATAGTTTTGAATGTTTCTTATGGGGGACCATGTAATTTTGAGCTTAAATACAATAATTGGTTCCACATGGAGACACCAGATCTACACATTTGTATTTTCTAGGGAGAAAGCTAGAGGAACTGCGGCAAACAAACATGATATTTCTGTTTCTATCGATGACATTTTATGCACTTGCCTAACGAAAAGACTTTGTTTTCTCCAAAACCATTTTTAATGTGATTTTCTCGTTCCATAGCATACGAATTCCAAACGACTTTTTCCGGATATGACTGAATGAAACCAGAGATATCCGGTTGTGTTCCTCCTAACTCAATGCGAAATATTGTGAAAGTTTCTGTGTTTGTTTTTTCTGGATATTATCGATGGACTTTATTGTTTTGAATGTTTTTTATCGGGGAACATGGAAATTTGAGCTTAAATACAATAAATGGTTCCACATGGAGACACCAGATCTACACTTTCGATTTTCTAGGGAGAAAGCTAGAGGAACTGCGGCAAACAAACATGATATTTCTGTTTGTATCGAATACTTTCTATGCACTGCCTAATGAAAAGACTTTGCTTTTCTCCAAAACCATTTTTACTGATTTTCTCGTACCATTACATATGAATTCCTCACCAGTTTCTCTGGATATGACTGAATGAAACCAGAAATATCCGGTTGTGTTCTGGCTAACTCAATGCGAAATATTGTGAAAGTTTCTGTGTTTGTTTTTTCTGGCTATTCTCGATGGACTTTATTGTTTTGAATGTTTTTTATCAGGGAACATGGAAATTTGAGCTTAGATACACTAATTGGTTCCACATGGAGACACTAGCTCTACACATTCATATTTTCTACGGAGAAAGCTAGAGGAACTGCGACAAACAAACATGATATTTTTGTTTGTATTGATGACATTTTATGCACTTACGTAACGAAACGACTTTGCTTTTCTCCGAAACCATTTTAACTCTGATTTTCTCGGTCCATTGTTTATGAATTCCACACCACTTTGTCAGGATATGACCTGATGAAACCGGAAATATCCGGTTGTGTTTTGGCTAACTCAATCCCAGATATTGCTACAGCCTCTGTGTTTGTGTTTTCTGGATATTATCAATGGACTTTATTGTTTTGAATATTTTTATTAGGGAACATTTAATTTTGTACCGTTGAAACACTAATTGGTTCCACATGGAGGCACCAGCTCTACACATTCATATTTTCTAGAGAGAAAGTAGAGGACTGCGGCAAACAAACATGATATTTCTGTTTGTATGGATGGCATTTTATGCACTTGCCTAACGAAAAGACTTTGTTTTCTCCAAAACCATTTTTAATGTGATTTTCTCGTTCCATAGCATACGAATTCCAAACGACTTTTTCCGGATATGACTGAATGAAACCAGAGATATCCTGTTGTGTTCTGGCTAACTCAATGCGCAATATTGTGAAAGTTTCTGTGTTTGTTTTTTCTGGATATTATCGATGGACTTTATTGTTTTGAATGTTTTTTATCGGGGAACATGGAAATTTGAGCTTAAATACAATAAATGGTTCCACATGGAGACACCAGATCTACACATTTGTATTTTCTAGGGAGAAAGCTAGAGGAACTGCGGCAAACAAACATGATATTTCTGTTTGTATCGAATACTTTTTATGCACTGCCTAATGAAAAGACTTTGCTTTTCTCCAAAACCATTTTTACTGATTTTCTCGTACCATTACATATGAATTCCTCACCAGTTTCTCTGGATATGACTGAATGAAACCAGAAATATCCGGTTGTGTTCTGGCTAACTCAATGCGAAATATTGTGAAAGTTTCTGTGTTTGTTTTTTCTGGCTATTCTCGATGGACTTTATTGTTTTGAATGTTTTTTATCAGGGAACATGGAAATTTGAGCTTAGATACACTAATTGGTTCCACATGGAGACACTAGCTCTACACATTCATATTTTCTACGGAGAAAGCTAGAGGAACTGCGACAAACAAACATGATATTTTTGTTTGTATTGATGACATTTTATGCACTTACGTAACGAAACGACTTTGCTTTTCTCCGAAACCATTTTAACTCTGATTTTCTCGGTCCATTGTTTAGGAATTCCAAACCACTTTGTCAGGATATGACCTGATGAAACCGGAAATATCCGGTTGTGTTTTGGCTAACTCAATCCCAGATATTGCTACAGCCTCTGTGTTTGTGTTTTCTGGATATTATCAATGGACTTTATTGTTTTGAATATTTTTATTAGGGAACATTTAATTTTGTACCGTTGAAACACTAATTGGTTCCACATGGAGGCACCAGCTCTACACATTCATATTTTCTAGAGAGAAAGTAGAGGAACTGCGGCAAACAAACATGATATTTCTGTTTGTATCAATGACATTTTATGCACTTACGTAACGAAAAGACTTTGCTTTTCTCCAAAACCATTTTTACTGTGATTTTCTCGGTCCATTGCATAGAAATTCCACATCATTTTGTCTGGATATGACTGGATTAAACCAGAAATATCCGGTTGTGTTTTGCTAATTCAATCCCAGAATTTGCTACAGCCTCTGTGTTTGTGTTTCCTGAATATTGTCAATGGACTTTATAGTTTTGAATGTTTCTTATGGGGGACCATGTAATTTTGAGCTTAAATACAATAATTGGTTCCACATGGAGACACCAGATCTACACATTTGTATTTTCTAGGGAGAAAGCTAGAGGAACTGCGGCAAACAAACATGATATTTCTGTTTCTATCGATGACATTTTATGCACTTGCCTAACGAAAAGACTTTGTTTTCTCCAAAACCATTTTTAATGTGATTTTCTCGTTCCATAGCATACGAATTCCAAACGACTTTTTCCGGATATGACTGAATGAAACCAGAGATATCCGGTTGTGTTCCTCCTAACTCAATGCGAAATATTGTGAAAGTTTCTGTGTTTGTTTTTTCTGGATATTATCGATGGACTTTATTGTTTTGAATGTTTTTTATCGGGGAACATGGAAATTTGAGCTTAAATACAATAAATGGTTCCACATGGAGACACCAGATCTACACTTTCGATTTTCTAGGGAGAAAGCTAGAGGAACTGCCGCAAACAAACATGATATTTCTGTTTGTATCGAATACTTTCTATGCACTGCCTAATGAAAAGACTTTGCTTTTCTCCAAAACCATTTTTACTGATTTTCTCGTACCATTACATATGAATTCCTCACCAGTTTCTCTGGATATGACTGAATGAAACCAGAAATATCCGGTTGTGTTCTGGCTAACTCAATGCGAAATATTGTGAAAGTTTCTGTGTTTGTTTTTTCTGGCTATTCTCGATGGACTTTATTGTTTTGAATGTTTTTTATCAGGGAACATGGAAATTTGAGCTTAGATACACTAATTGGTTCCACATGGAGACACTAGCTCTACACATTCATATTTTCTACGGAGAAAGCTAGAGGAACTGCGACAAACAAACATGATATTTTTGTTTGTATTGATGACATTTTATGCACTTACGTAACGAAACGACTTTGCTTTTCTCCGAAACCATTTTAACTCTGATTTTCTCGGTCCATTGTTTATGAATTCCACACCACTTTGTCAGGATATGACCTGATGAAACCGGAAATATCCGGTTGTGTTTTGGCTAACTCAATCCCAGATATTGCTACAGCCTCTGTGTTTGTGTTTCCTGAATATTGTCAATGGACTTTATAGTTTTGAATATTTTTATTAGGGAACATTTAATTTTGTACCGTTGAAACACTAATTGGTTCCACATGGAGGCACCAGCTCTACACATTCATATTTTCTAGAGAGAAAGTAGAGGACTGCGGCAAACAAACATGATATTTCTGTTTGTATGGATGGCATTTTATGCACTTGCCTAACGAAAAGACTTTGTTTTCTCCAAAACCATTTTTAATGTGATTTTCTCGTTCCATAGCATACGAATTCCAAACGACTTTTTCCGGATATGACTGAATGAAACCAGAGATATCCGGTTGTGTTCCTCCTAACTCAATGCGCAATATTGTGAAAGTTTCTGTGTTTGTTTTTTCTGGATATTATCGATGGACTTTATTGTTTTGAATGTTTTTTATCGGGGAACATGGAAATTTGAGCTTAAATACAATAAATGGTTCCACATGGAGACACCAGATCTACACATTTGTATTTTCTAGGGAGAAAGCTAGAGGAACTGCGGCAAACAAACATGATATTTCTGTTTGTATCGAATACTTTCTATGCACTGCCTAATGAAAAGACTTTGCTTTTCTCCAAAACCATTTTTACTGATTTTCTCGTACCATTACATATGAATTCCTCACCAGTTTCTCTGGATATGACTGAATGAAACCAGAAATATCCGGTTGTGTTCTGGCTAACTCAATGCGAAATATTGTGAAAGTTTCTGTGTTTGTTTTTTCTGGCTATTCTCGATGGACTTTATTGTTTTGAATGTTTTTTATCAGGGAACATGGAAATTTGAGCTTAGATACACTAATTGGTTCCACATGGAGACACTAGCTCTACACATTCATATTTTCTACGGAGAAAGCTAGAGGAACTGCGACAAACAAACATGATATTTTTGTTTGTATTGATGACATTTTATGCACTTACGTAACGAAACGACTTTGCTTTTCTCCGAAACCATTTTAACTCTGATTTTCTCGGTCCATTGTTTATGAATTCCACACCACTTTGTCAGGATATGACCTGATGAAACCGGAAATATCCGGTTGTGTTTTGGCTAACTCAATCCCAGATATTGCTACAGCCTCTGTGTTTGTGTTTTCTGGATATTATCAATGGACTTTATTGTTTTGAATATTTTTATTAGGGAACATTTAATTTTGTACCGTTGAAACACTAATTGGTTCCACATGGAGGCACCAGCTCTACACATTCATATTTTCTAGAGAGAAAGTAGAGGACTGCGGCAAACAAACATGATATTTCTGTTTGTATGGATGGCATTTTATGCACTTGCCTAACGAAAAGACTTTGTTTTCTCCAAAACCATTTTTAATGTGATTTTCTCGTTCCATAGCATACGAATTCCAAACGACTTTTTCCGGATATGACTGAATGAAACCAGAGATATCCGGTTGTGTTCCTCCTAACTCAATGCGCAATATTGTGAAAGTTTCTGTGTTTGTTTTTTCTGGATATTATCGATGGACTTTATTGTTTTGAATGTTTTTTATCGGGGAACATGGAAATTTGAGCTTAAATACAATAAATGGTTCCACATGGAGACACCAGATCTACACATTTGTATTTTCTAGGGAGAAAGCTAGAGGAACTGCGGCAAACAAACATGATATTTCTGTTTGTATCGAATACTTTTTATGCACTGCCTAATGAAAAGACTTTGCTTTTCTCCAAAACCATTTTTACTGATTTTCTCGTACCATTACATATGAATTCCTCACCAGTTTCTCTGGATATGACTGAATGAAACCAGAAATATCCAGTTGTGTTCTGGCTAACTCAATGCGAAATATTGTGAAAGTTTCTGTGTTTGTTTTTTCTGGCTATTCTCGATGGACTTTATTGTTTTGAATGTTTTTCATCAGGGAACATGGAAATTTGAGCTTAGATACACTAATTGGTTCCACATGGAGACACTAGCTCTACACATTCATATTTTCTACGGAGAAAGCTAGAGGAACTGCGACAAACAAACATGATATTTTTGTTTGTATTGATGACATTTTATGCACTTACGTAACGAAACGACTTTGCTTTTCTCCGAAACCATTTTAACTCTGATTTTCTCGGTCCATTGTTTATGAATTCCACACCACTTTGTCAGGATATGACCTGATGAAACCGGAAATATCCGGTTGTGTTTTGGCTAACTCAATCCCAGATATTGCTACAGCCTCTGTGTTTGTGTTTTCTGGATATTATCAATGGACTTTATTGTTTTGAATATTTTTATTAGGGAACATTTAATTTTGTACCGTTGAAACACTAATTGGTTCCACATGGAGGCACCAGCTCTACACATTCATATTTTCTAGATAGTAGAGGACTGCGGCAAACAAACATGATATTTCTGTTTGTATGGATGGCATTTTATGCACTTGCCTAACGAAAAGACTTTGTTTTCTCCAAAACCATTTTTAATGTGATTTTCTCGTTCCATAGCATACGAATTCCAAACGACTTTTTCCGGATATGACTGAATGAAACCAGAGATATCCGGTTGTGTTCCTCCTAACTCAATGCGAAATATTGTGAAAGTTTCTGTGTTTGTTTTTTCTGGATATTATCGATGGACTTTATTGTTTTGAATGCTTTTTATCGGGGAACATGGAAATTTGAGCTTAAATACAATAAATGGTTCCACATGGAGACACCAGATCTACACATTTGTATTTTCTAGGGAGAAAGCTAGAGGAACTGCGGCAAACAAACATGATATTTCTGTTTGTATCGAATACTTTTTATGCACTGCCTAATGAAAAGACTTTGCTTTTCTCCAAAACCATTTTTACTGATTTTCTCATACCATTACATATGAATTCCTCACCAGTTTCTCTGGATATGACTGAATGAAACCAGAAATATCCAGTTGTGTTCTGGCTAACTCAATGCGAAATATTGTGAAAGTTTCTGTGTTTGTTTTTTCTGGCTATTCTCGATGGACTTTATTGTTTTGAATGTTTTTTATCAGGGAACATGGAAATTTGAGCTTAGATACACTAATTGGTTCCACATGGAGACACTAGCTCTACACATTCATATTTTCTATGGAGAAAGCTAGAGGAACTGCGACAAACAAACATGATATTTTTGTTTGTATTGATGACATTTTATGCACTTACGTAACGAAACGACTTTGCTTTTCTCCGAAACCATTTTAACTCTGATTTTCTCGGTCCATTGTTTAGGAATTCCAAACCACTTTGTCAGGATATGACCTGATGAAACCGGAAATATCCGGTTGTGTTTTGGCTAACTCAATCCCAGATATTGCTACAGCCTCTGTGTTTGTGTTTTCTGGATATTATCAATGGACTTTATTGTTTTGAATATTTTTATTAGGGAACATTTAATTTTGTACCGTTGAAACACTAATTGGTTCCACATGGAGGCACCAGCGCTACACATTCATATTTTCTAGAGAGAAAGTAGAGGAACTGCGGCAAACAAACATGATATTTCTGTTTGTATCAATGACATTTTATGCACTTACGTAACGAAAAGACTTTGCTTTTCTCCAAAACCATTTTTACTGTGATTTTCTCGGTCCATTGCATAGAAATTCCACATCATTTTGTCTGGATATGACTGGATTAAACCAGAAATATCCGGTTGTGTTTTGCTAATTCAATCCCAGAATTTGCTACAGCCTCTGTGTTTGTGTTTCCTGAATATTGTCAATGGACTTTATAGTTTTGAATGTTTCTTATGGGGGACCATGTAATTTTGAGCTTAAATACAATAATTGGTTCCACATGGAGACACCAGATCTACACATTTGTATTTTCTAGGGAGAAAGCTAGAGGAACTGCGGCAAACAAACATGATATTTCTGTTTCTATCGATGACATTTTATGCACTTGCCTAACGAAAAGACTTTGTTTTCTCCAAAACCATTTTTAATGTGATTTTCTCGTTCCATAGCATACGAATTCCAAACGACTTTTTCCGGATATGACTGAATGAAACCAGAGATATCCGGTTGTGTTCTGGCTAACTCAATGCGCAATATTGTGAAAGTTTCTGTGTTTGTTTTTTCTGGATATTATCGATGGACTTTATTGTTTTGAATGTTTTTTATCGGGGAACATGGAAATTTGAGCTTAAATACAATAAATGGTTCCACATGGAGACACCAGATCTACACATTTGTATTTTCTAGGGAGAAAGCTAGAGGAACTGCGGCAAACAAACATGATATTTCTGTTTGTATCGAATACTTTTTATGCACTGCCTAATGAAAAGACTTTGCTTTTCTCCAAAACCATTTTTACTGATTTTCTCGTACCATTACATATGAATTCCTCACCAGTTTCTCTGGATATGACTGAATGAATCCAGAAATATCCAGTTGTGTTCTGGCTAACTCAATGCGAAATATTGTGAAAGTTTCTGTGTTTGTTTTTTCTGGCTATTCTCGATGGACTTTATTGTTTTGAATGTTTTTTATCAGGGAACATGGAAATTTGAGCTTAGATACACTAATTGGTTCCACATGGAGACACTAGCTCTACACATTCATATTTTCTACGGAGAAAGCTAGAGGAACTGCGACAAACAAACATGATATTTTTGTTTGTATTGATGACATTTTATGCACTTACGTAACGAAACGACTTTGCTTTTCTCCGAAACCATTTTAACTCTGATTTTCTCGGTCCATTGTTTAGGAATTCCAAACCACTTTGTCAGGATATGACCTGATGAAACCGGAAATATCCGGTTGTGTTTTGGCTAACTCAATCCCAGATATTGCTACAGCCTCTGTGTTTGTGTTTTCTGGATATTATCAATGGACTTTATTGTTTTGAATATTTTTATTAGGGAACATTTAATTTTGTACCGTTGAAACACTAATTGGTTCCACATGGAGGCACCAGCGCTACACATTCATATTTTCTAGAGAGAAAGTAGAGGAACTGCGGCAAACAAACATGATATTTCTGTTTGTATCAATGACATTTTATGCACTTACGTAACGAAAAGACTTTGCTTTTCTCCAAAACCATTTTTACTGTGATTTTCTCGGTCCATTGCATAGAAATTCCACATCATTTTGTCTGGATATGACTGGATTAAACCAGAAATATCCGGTTGTGTTTTGCTAATTCAATCCCAGAATTTGCTACAGCCTCTGTGTTTGTGTTTCCTGAATATTGTCAATGGACTTTATAGTTTTGAATGTTTCTTATGGGGGACCATGTAATTTTGAGCTTAAATACAATAATTGGTTCCACATGGAGACACCAGATCTACACATTTGTATTTTCTAGGGAGAAAGCTAGAGGAACTGCGGCAAACAAACATGATATTTCTGTTTCTATCGATGACATTTTATGCACTTGCCTAACGAAAAGACTTTGTTTTCTCCAAAACCATTTTTAATGTGATTTTCTCGTTCCATAGCATACGAATTCCAAACGACTTTTTCCGGATATGACTGAATGAAACCAGAGATATCCGGTTGTGTTCCTCCTAACTCAATGCGAAATATTGTGAAAGTTTCTGTGTTTGTTTTTTCTGGATATTATCGATGGACTTTATTGTTTTGAATGTTTTTTATCGGGGAACATTTAAATTTGTACCGTAGAAACACTAATTGGTTCATCATGCGGACACCAGCTTTACACTTTCGATTTTCTAGGGAGAAAGCTAGAGGAACTGCGGCAAACAAACATGATATTTCTGTTTGTATCGAATACTTTTTATGCACTGCCTAATGAAAAGACTTTGCTTTTCTCCAAAACCATTTTTACTGATTTTCTCGTACCATTACATATGAATTCCTCACCAGTTTCTCTGGATATGACTGAATGAAACCAGAAATATCCGGTTGTGTTCTGGCTAACTCAATGCGAAATATTGTGAAAGTTTCTGTGTTTGTTTTTTCTGGCTATTCTCGATGGACTTTATTGTTTTGCATGTTTTTTATCAGGGAACATGGAAATTTGAGCTTAGATACACTAATTGGTTCCACATGGAGACACTAGCTCTACACATTCATATTTTCTACGGAGAAAGCTAGAGGAACTGCGACAAACAAACATGATATTTTTGTTTGTATTGATGACATTTTATGCACTTACGTAACGAAACGACTTTGCTTTTCTCCGAAACCATTTTAACTCTGATTTTCTCGGTCCATTGTTTATGAATTCCACACCACTTTGTCAGGATATGACCTGATGAAACCGGAAATATCCGGTTGTGTTTTGGCTAACTCAATCCCAGATATTGCTACAGCCTCTGTGTTTGTGTTTTCTGGATATTATCAATGGACTTTATTGTTTTGAATATTTTTATTAGGGAACATTTAATTTTGTACCGTTGAAACACTAATTGGTTCCACATGGAGGCACCAGCTCTACACATTCATATTTTCTAGATAGTAGAGGACTGCGGCAAACAAACATGATATTTCTGTTTGTATGGATGGCATTTTATGCACTTGCCTAACGAAAAGACTTTGTTTTCTCCAAAACCATTTTTAATGTGATTTTCTCGTTCCATAGCATACGAATTCCAAACGACTTTTTCCGGATATGACTGAATGAAACCAGAGATATCCGGTTGTGTTCCTCCTAACTCAATGCGAAATATTGTGAAAGTTTCTGTGTTTGTTTTTTCTGGATATTATTGATGGACTTTATTGTTTTGAATGTTTTTTATCGGGGAACATGGAAATTTGAGCTTAAATACAATAAATGGTTCCACATGGAGACACCAGATCTACACATTTGTATTTTCTAGGGAGAAAGCTAGAGGAACTGCGGCAAACAAACATGATATTTCTGTTTGTATCGAATACTTTTTATGCACTGCCTAATGAAAAGACTTTGCTTTTCTCCAAAACCAATTTTACTGATTTTCTCATACCATTACATATGAATTCCTCACCAGTTTCTCTGGATATGACTGAATGAAACCAGAAATATCCAGTTGTGTTCTGGCTAACTCAATGCGAAATATTGTGAAAGTTTCTGTGTTTGTTTTTTCTGGCTATTCTCGATGGACTTTATTGTTTTGAATGTTTTTTATCAGGGAACATGGAAATTTGAGCTTAGATACACTAATTGGTTCCACATGGAGACACTAGCTCTACACATTCATATTTTCTATGGAGAAAGCTAGAGGAACTGCGACAAACAAACATGATATTTTTGTTTGTATTGATGACATTTTATGCACTTACGTAACGAAACGACTTTGCTTTTCTCCGAAACCATTTTAACTCTGATTTTCTCGGTCCATTGTTTAGGAATTCCAAACCACTTTGTCAGGATATGACCTGATGAAACCGGAAATATCCGGTTGTGTTTTGGCTAACTCAATCCCAGATATTGCTACAGCCTCTGTGTTTGTGTTTTCTGGATATTATCAATGGACTTTATTGTTTTGAATATTTTTATTAGGGAACATTTAATTTTGTACCGTTGAAACACTAATTGGTTCCACATGGAGGCACCAGCGCTACACATTCATATTTTCTAGAGAGAAAGTAGAGGAACTGCGGCAAACAAACATGATATTTCTGTTTGTATCAATGACATTTTATGCACTTACGTAACGAAAAGACTTTGCTTTTCTCCAAAACCATTTTTACTGTGATTTTCTCGGTCCATTGCATAGAAATTCCACATCATTTTGTCTGGATATGACTGGATTAAACCAGAAATATCCGGTTGTGTTTTGCTAATTCAATCCCAGAATTTGCTACAGCCTCTGTGTTTGTGTTTCCTGAATATTGTCAATGGACTTTATAGTTTTGAATGTTTCTTATGGGGGACCATGTAATTTTGAGCTTAAATACAATAATTGGTTCCACATGGAGACACCAGATCTACACATTTGTATTTTCTAGGGAGAAAGCTAGAGGAACTGCGGCAAACAAACATGATATTTCTGTTTCTATCGATGACATTTTATGCACTTGCCTAACGAAAAGACTTTGTTTTCTCCAAAACCATTTTTAATGTGATTTTCTCTTTCCATAGCATACGAATTCCAAACGACTTTTTCCGGATATGACTGAATGAAACCAGAGATATCCGGTTGTGTTCTGGCTAACTCAATGCGCAATATTGTGAAAGTTTCTGTGTTTGTTTTTTCTGGATATTATCGATGGACTTTATTGTTTTGAATGTTTTTTATCGGGGAACATGGAAATTTGAGCTTAAATACAATAAATGGTTCCACATGGAGACACCAGATCTACACATTTGTATTTTCTAGGGAGAAAGCTAGAGGAACTGCGGCAAACAAACATGATATTTCTGTTTGTATCGAATACTTTTTATGCACTGCCTAATGAAAAGACTTTGCTTTTCTCCAAAACCATTTTTACTGATTTTCTCGTACCATTACATATGAATTCCTCACCAGTTTCTCTGGATATGACTGAATGAATCCAGAAATATCCAGTTGTGTTCTGGCTAACTCAATGCGAAATATTGTGAAAGATTCTGTGTTTGTTTTTTCTGGCTATTCTCGATGGACTTTATTGTTTTGAATGTTTTTTATCAGGGAACATGGAAATTTGAGCTTAGATACACTAATTGGTTCCACATGGAGACACTAGCTCTACACATTCATATTTTCTACGGAGAAAGCTAGAGGAACTGCGACAAACAAACATGATATTTTTGTTTGTATTGATGACATTTTATGCACTTACGTAACGAAACGACTTTGCTTTTCTCCGAAACCATTTTAACTCTGATTTTCTCGGTCCATTGTTTAGGAATTCCAAACCACTTTGTCAGGATATGACCTGATGAAACCGGAAATATCCGGTTGTGTTTTGGCTAACTCAATCCCAGATATTGCTACAGCCTCTGTGTTTGTGTTTTCTGGATATTATCAATGGACTTTATTGTTTTGAATATTTTTATTAGGGAACATTTAATTTTGTACCGTTGAAACACTAATTGGTTCCACATGGAGGCACCAGCGCTACACATTCATATTTTCTAGAGAGAAAGTAGAGGAACTGCGGCAAACAAACATGATATTTCTGTTTGTATCAATGACATTTTATGCACTTACGTAACGAAAAGACTTTGCTTTTCTCCAAAACCATTTTTACTGTGATTTTCTCGGTCCATTGCATAGAAATTCCACATCATTTTGTCTGGATATGACTGGATTAAACCAGAAATATCCGGTTGTGTTTTGCTAATTCAATCCCAGAATTTGCTACAGCCTCTGTGTTTGTGTTTCCTGAATATTGTCAATGGACTTTATAGTTTTGAATGTTTCTTATGGGGGACCATGTAATTTTGAGCTTAAATACAATAATTGGTTCCACATGGAGACACCAGATCTACACATTTGTATTTTCTAGGGAGAAAGCTAGAGGAACTGCGGCAAACAAACATGATATTTCTGTTTCTATCGATGACATTTTATGCACTTGCCTAACGAAAAGACTTTGTTTTCTCCAAAACCATTTTTAATGTGATTTTCTCGTTCCATAGCATACGAATTCCAAACGACTTTTTCCGGATATGACTGAATGAAACCAGAGATATCCGGTTGTGTTCCTCCTAACTCAATGCGAAATATTGTGAAAGTTTCTGTGTTTGTTTTTTCTGGATATTATCGATGGACTTTATTGTTTTGAATGTTTTTTATCGGGGAACATTTAAATTTGTACCGTAGAAACACTAATTGGTTCATCATGCGGACACCAGCTTTACACTTTCGATTTTCTAGGGAGAAAGCTAGAGGAACTGCGGCAAACAAACATGATATTTCTGTTTGTATCGAATACTTTTTATGCACTGCCTAATGAAAAGACTTTGCTTTTCTCCAAAACCATTTTTACTGATTTTCTCGTACCATTACATATGAATTCCTCACCAGTTTCTCTGGATATGACTGAATGAAACCAGAAATATCCGGTTGTGTTCTGGCTAACTCAATGCGAAATATTGTGAAAGTTTCTGTGTTTGTTTTTTCTGGCTATTCTCGATGGACTTTATTGTTTTGCATGTTTTTTATCAGGGAACATGGAAATTTGAGCTTAGATACACTAATTGGTTCCACATGGAGACACTAGCTCTACACATTCATATTTTCTACGGAGAAAGCTAGAGGAACTGCGACAAACAAACATGATATTTTTGTTTGTATTGATGACATTTTATGCACTTACGTAACGAAACGACTTTGCTTTTCTCCGAAACCATTTTAACTCTGATTTTCTCGGTCCATTGTTTATGAATTCCACACCACTTTGTCAGGATATGACCTGATGAAACCGGAAATATCCGGTTGTGTTTTGGCTAACTCAATCCCAGATATTGCTACAGCCTCTGTGTTTGTGTTTTCTGGATATTATCAATGGACTTTATTGTTTTGAATATTTTTATTAGGGAACATTTAATTTTGTACCGTTGAAACACTAATTGGTTCCACATGGAGGCACCAGCTCTACACATTCATATTTTCTAGAGAGAAAGTAGAGGAACTGCGGCAAACAAACATGATATTTCTGTTTGTATCAATGACATTTTATGCTCTTACGTAACAAAACGACTTTGCTTTTCTCCAAAACCATTTTTACTGTGATTTTCTCGGTCCATTGCATAGAAATTCCACATCATTTTGTCTGGATATGACTGGATTAAACCAGAAATATCCGGTTGTGTTTTGCTAATTCAATCCCAGAATTTGCTACAGCCTCTGTGTTTGTGTTTCCTGAATATTGTCAATGGACTTTATAGTTTTGAATGTTTCTTATGGGGGACCATGTAATTTTGAGCTTAAATACAATAATTGGTTCCACATGGAGACACCAGATCTACACATTTGTATTTTCTAGGGAGAAAGCTAGAGGAACTGCGGCAAATAAACATGATATTTCTGTTTCTATCGATGACATTTTATGCACTTGCCTAACGAAAAGACTTTGTTTTCTCCAAAACCATTTTTAATGTGATTTTCTCGTTCCATAGCATACGAATTCCAAACGACTTTTTCCGGATATGACTGAATGAAACCAGAGATATCCGGTTGTGTTCCTCCTAACTCAATGCGAAATATTGTGAAAGTTTCTGTGTTTGTTTTTTCTGGCTATTCTCGATGGACTTTATTGTTTTGAATGTTTTTTATCGGGGAACATTTAAATTTGTACCGTAGAAACACTAATTGGTTCATCATGCGGACACCAGCTTTACACTTTCGATTTTCTAGGGAGAAAGCTAGAGGAACTGCGGAAACAAACATGATATTTCTGTTTGTATCGAATACTTTTTATGCATTTGCCTAATGAAAAGACTTTGCTTTTCTCCAAAACCATTTTTACTGATTTTCTCGTACCATTACATATGAATTCCTCACCAGTTAATCTGGATATGACTGAATGAAACCAGAAATATCCGGTTGTGTTCTGGCTAACTCAATGCGAAATATTGTGAAAGTTTCTGTGTTTGTTTTTTCTGGCTATTCTCGATGGACTTTATTGTTTTGAATGTTTTTTATCAGGGAACATGGAAATTTGAGCTTAGATACACTAATTGGTTCCACATGGAGACACTAGCTCTACACATTCATATTTTCTAGGGAGAAAGCTAGAGGAACTGCGACAAACAAACATGATATTTTTGTTTGTATTGATGACATTTTATGCACTTACGTAACGAAACGACTTTGCTTTTCTCCGAAACCATTTTAACTCTGATTTTCTCGGTCCATTGTTTATGAATTCCACACCACTTTGTCAGGATATGACCTGATGAAACCGGAAATATCCGGTTGTGTTTTGGCTAACTCAATCCCAGATATTGCTACAGCCTCTGTGTTTGTGTTTTCTGGATATTATCAATGGACTTTATTGTATTGAATATTTTTATTAGGGAACATTTAATTTTGTACCGTTGAAACACTAATTGGTTCCACAGGGAGGCACCAGCTCTACACATTCATATTTTCTAGAGAGAAAGTAGAGGACTGTGGCAAACAAACATGATATTTCTGTTTGTATGGATGATATTTTATGCACTTGCCTAACGAAAAGACTTTGTTTTCTCCAAAACCATTTTTAATGTGATTTTCTCGTTCCATAGCATATGAATTCCAAACGACTTTTTCCGGATATGACTGAATGAAACCAGAAATATCCGGTTGTGTTCTGGCTAACTCAATGCGAAATATTGTGAAAGTTTCTGTGTTTGTTTTTTCTGGATATTATCGATGGACTTTATTGTTTTGAATGTTTTTTATCGGGGAACATGGAAATGTGAGCTTAAATACAATAAATGGTTCCACATGGAGACACCAGATCTACACATTTGTATTTTCTAGGGAGAAAGCTAGAGGAACTGCGGCAAACAAACATGATATTTCTGTTTGTATCGAATACTTTTTATGCACTTGCCTAATGAAAAGACTTTGCTTTTCTCCAAAACCATTTTTACTGATTTTCTCGTACCATTACATATGAATTCCTCACCAGTTTCTCTGGATATGACTGAATGAAACCAGAAATATCCGGTTGTGTTCTGGCTAACTCAATGCGAAATATTGTGAAAGTTTCTGTGTTTTTTTTTTCTGGCTATTCTCGATGGACTTTATTGTTTTGAATGTTTTTTATCAGGGAACATGGAAATTTGAGCTTAGATACACTAATTGGTTCCACATGGAGACACTAGCTCTACACATTCATATTATCTACGGAGAAAGCTAGAGGAACTGCGACAAACAAACATGATATTTTTGTTTGTATTGATGACATTTTATGCACTTACGTAACGAAACGACTTTGCTTTTCTCCGAAACCATTTTAACTCTGATTTTCTCGGTCCATTGTTTATGAATTCCACACCACTTTGTCAGGATATGACCTGATGAAACCGGAAATATCCGGTTGTGTTTTGGCTAACTCAATCCCAGATATTGCTACAGCCTCTGTGTTTGTGTTTTCTGGATATTATCAATGGACTTTATTATTTTGAATATTTTTATTAGGGAACATTTAATTTTGTACCATTGAAACACTAATTGGTTCCACATGGAGGCACCAGCTCTACACATTCATATTTTCTAGAGAAAAAGTAGAGGACTGCGGCAAACAAACATGATATTTCTGTTTGTATGGATGGCATTTTATGCACTTGCCTAACGAAAAGACTTTGTTTTCTCCAAAACCATTTTTAATGTGATTTTCTCGTTCCATAGCATATGAATTCCAAACGACTTTTTCCGGATATGACTGAATGAAACCAGAAATATCCGGTTGTGTTCTGGCTAACTCAATGCGCAATATTGTGAAAGTTTCTGTGTTTGTTTTTTCTGGATATTCTCGATGGACTTTATTGTTTTGAATGTTTTTTATCGGGGAAAATGGAAATTTGAGCTTAGATACACTAATTGGTTCCACATGGAGACACTAGCTCTACACATTCGTATTTTCTAGGGAGAAAGCTAGAGGAACTGCGACAAACAAACATGATATTTCTGTTTGTATCAATGACATTTTATGCACTTGCCTAACGAAAAGGCTTTGCTTTTCTCCAAAACCATTTTTACTGTGATTTTTTCGGTCCATTGCATAGAAATTCCACATCATTTTGTCTGGATATGACTGGATTAAACCAGAAATATCCGGTTGTGTTTTGCTAATTCAATCCCAGAATTTGCTACAGCCTCTGTGTTTGTGTTTCCTGAATATTGTCAATGGACTTTATAGTTTTGAATGTTTCTTATGGGGGACCATGTAATTTTGAGCTTAAATACAATAACTGGTTCCACATGGAGACACCAGATCTACACATTTGTATTTTCTAGGGAGAAAGCTAGAGGAACTGTGGCAAACAAACATGATATTTCTGTTAGCATCGATGACTTTTTATGCACTTGCCTAACGAAAAGACTTTGCTTTTCTCCAAAACCATTTTTACTGATTTTCTCGTTCCATTACATAGGAAGTCCTCAACAGTTTGTCCGGATATGACTGAATGAAACCAGAAATATCCGGTTGTGTTCTGGCTAATTCAATGCGAAATATTGTTAAAGTTTCTGTGTTTGTTTTTTCTGGCTATTCTCGATGGACTTTATTGTTTTGAATGTTTTTTATCAGGGAACATGGAAATTTGAGCTTAGATACACTAATTGGTTCCACATGGTCTACACATTCATATTTTCTACGGAGAATGCTAGAGGAACTGCGACAAACAAACATGATATTTTTGTTTGTATCGATGACATTTTATGCACTTATGTAACGAAACGACTTTGCTTTTCTCCAAAACCATTTTTACTCTGATTTTCTCGGTCCATTGCTTATGAATTCCACACCACTTTGTCAGGATATGACCTGATGAAACCGGAAATATCCGGTTGTGTTTTGGCTAACTCAATCCCAGATATTGCTACAGCCTCTGTGTTTGTGTTTTCTGGATATTATCAATGGACTTTATTGTTTTGAATATTTTTATTAGGGAACATTTAATTTTGTACCGTTGAAACACTAATTGGTTCCACATGGAGGCACCAGCTCTACACATTCATATTTTCTAGAGAGAAAGTAGAGGAACTGCGGCAAACACACATGATATTTCTGTGTGTATGGATGGCATTTTATGCACTTGCCTAACGAAAAGAGTTTGCTTTTCTCCAAAACCATTTTTGCTGATTTACTCATTCCATTACATATGAATTCCTCACCAGTTTGTCCGGATATGACTGAATGAAACCAGAAATATCCGGTTGTGTTCTGGCTAACTCAATGCGCAATATTGTGAAAGTTTCTGTGTTTGTTTTTTCTGGATATTCTCGATGGACTTTATTGTTTTGAATGTTTTTTATCAGGGAACATTGAAATTTGAGCTTAGATACACTAATTGGTTCCACATGGAAACACTAGCTCTACACATTCGTATTTTCTAGGGAGAAAGCTACAGGAACTGCGACAAACAAACATGATATTTTTGTTTGTATCAATGACATTTTATGCACTTGCCTAACGAAAGGGCTTTGCTTTGCTCCAAAACCATTTTAACTCTGATTTTCTCGGTCCATTGCTTATGAATTCCACACCACTTTGTCAGGATATGACCTGATGAAACCGGAAATATCCGGTTGTGTTTTGGCTAACTCAATCCCAGATATTGCTACAGACTATGTGATTGTGTTTTCTGGATATCATCAATGGACTTTATTGTTTTGAATATTTTTATTAGGGAACATTTAATTTTGTACCGTTGAAACACTAATTGGTTCCACATGGAGGCACCAGCTCTACACATTCATATTTTCTAGAGAGAAAGTAGAGGAACTGCGGCAAACACACATGATATTTCTGTTTGTATGGATGGCATTTTATGCACTTGCCTAACGAAAAGAGTTTGCTTTTCTCCAAAACCATTTTTGCTGATTTTCTCATTCCAGTACATATGAATTCCTCACCACTTTGTCCGGATATGACTGAATGAAACCAGAAATATCCGGTTGTGTTCTGGCTAACTCATTGCGCAATATTGTGAAAGTTTCTGTGTTTGTTTTTTCTGGATATTATCGATGGACTTTATTGTTTTGAATGTTTTTTATTGGGGAACATGGAAATTTGAGCTTAGATACACTAATTGGTTCCACATGGAGACACTAGCTCTACACATTCTTATTTTCTAGGGAGAAAGCTAGAGGAACTGCGGCAAACAAACATGATATTTCTGTTTGTATCGATGACATTTTATGTACTTGCCTAACGAAAAGACTTTGCTTTTCTCCAAAACCATTTTTACTGTGATTTTCTCAATCCATTGCATAAGAATTCCACACCAGTTTGTCCGGATATGACTGGATCAAAACGCAAATATCCGGTTGTGTTTTGGCTAACACAATCCCAGATATTGCTACAGGCTCTATGTTTGTGTAGTCCTGATATTATCCACGGACTTTATTATTTTGAATGTTTTTATAGGGAACATTTAAATTTGTACCGTGGAAACACTAATTGGTTCATCATGCGGACACCAGCTTTACACTTTCGATTTTCTAGGGAGAAAGCTAAAGGAACTGCGGCAAACAAACATGATATTTCTGTTTGTATCGAATACTTTTTATGCACTTGCCTAACGAAAAGACTTTGCTTTTCTCCAAAACCATTTTTACTGATTTTCTCGTTCCATTACATAGGAATTCCTCACCAGGTTCTCTGGATATGACTGAATGAAACCAGAAATATCCGGTTGTGTTCTGGCTAACTCAATGCGAAATATTGTGAAAGTTTCTGTGTTTGTTTTTTCTGGCTATTCTCGATGGACTTTATTGTTTTGAATGTTTTTTATCGGGGAACATGGAAATTTGAGCTTAGATACACTAATTGGTTCCACATGGAGACACTAGCTCTACACATTCGTATTTTCTAGGGAGAAAGCTAGAGGAACTGCGACAAACAAACATGATATTTCTGTTTGTATCAATGACATTTTATGCACTTGCCTAACGAAAAGGCTTTGCTTTTCTCCAAAACCATTTTTACTGTGATTTTTTCGGTCCATTGCATAGAAATTCCACATCATTTTGTCTGGATATGACTGGATTAAACCAGAAATATCCGGTTGTGTTTTGCTAATTCAATCCCAGAATTTGCTACAGCCTCTGTGTTTGTGTTTCCTGAATATTGTCAATGGACTTTATAGTTTTGAATGTTTCTTATGGGGGACCATGTAATTTTGAGCTTAAATACAATAACTGGTTCCACATGGAGACACCAGATCTACACATTTGTATTTTCTAGGGAGAAAGCTAGAGGAACTGTGGCAAACAAACATGATATTTCTGTTAGCATCGATGACTTTTTATGCACTTGCCTAACGAAAAGACTTTGCTTTTCTCCAAAACCATTTTTACTGATTTTCTCGTTCCATTACATAGGAAGTCCTCAACAGTTTGTCCGGATATGACTGAATGAAACCAGAAATATCCGGTTGTGTTCTGGCTAATTCAATGCGAAATATTGTGAAAGTTTCTGTGTTTGTTTTTTCTGGCTATTCTCGATGGACTTTATTGTTTTGAATGTTTTTTATCAGGGAACATTGAAATTTGAGCTTAGATACACTAATTGGTTCCACATGGTCTACACATTCATATTTTCTACGGAGAATGCTAGAGGAACTGCGACAAACAAACATGATATTTTTGTTTGTATCGATGACATTTTATGCACTTATGTAACGAAACGACTTTGCTTTTCTCCAAAACCATTTTTACTCTGATTTTCTCGGTCCATTGCTTATGAATTCCACACCACTTTGTCAGGATATGACCTGATGAAACCGGAAATATCCGGTTGTGTTTTGGCTAACTCAATCCCAGATATTGCTACAGCCTCTGTGTTTGTGTTTTCTGGATATTATCAATGGACTTTATTGTTTTGAATATTTTTATTAGGGAACATTTAATTTTGTACCGTTGAAACACTAATTGGTTCCACATGGAGGCACCAGCTCTACACATTCATATTTTCTAGAGAGAAAGTAGAGGAACTGCGGCAAACACACATGATATTTCTGTTTGTATGGATGGCATTTTATGCACTTGCCTAACGAAAAGAGTTTGCTTTTCTCCAAAACCATTTTTGCTGATTTTCTCATTCCAGTACATATGAATTCCTCACCACTTTGTCCGGATATGACTGAATGAAACCAGAAATATCCGGTTGTGTTCTGGCTAACTCAATGCGCAATATTGTGAAAGTTTCTGTGTTTGTTTTTTCTGGATATTCTCGATGGACTTTATTGTTTTGAATGTTTTTTATTGGGGAACATGGAAATTTGAGCTTAGATACACTAATTGGTTCCACATGGAGACACTAGCTCTACACATTCTTATTTTCTAAGGAGAAAGCTAGAGGAACTGCGGCAAACAAACATGATATTTCTGTTTGTATCGATGACATTTTATGTACTTGCCTAACGAAAAGACTTTGCTTTTCTCCAAAACCATTTTTACTGTGATTTTCTCAATCCATTGCATAAGAATTCCACACCAGTTTGTCCGGATATGACTGGATCAAAACGCAAATATCCGGTTGTGTTTTGGCTAACACAATCCCAGATATTGCTACAGGCTCTATGTTTGTGTAGTCCTGATATTATCCACGGACTTTATTATTTTGAATGTTTTTATAGGGAACATTTAAATTTGTACCGTGGAAACACTAATTGGTTCATCATGCGGACACCAGCTTTACACTTTCGATTTTCTAGGGAGAAAGCTAAAGGAACTGCGGCAAACAAACATGATATTTCTGTTTGTATCGAATACTTTTTATGCACTTGCCTAACGAAAAGAGTTTGCTTTTCTCCAAAACCATTTTTACTGATTTTCTCGTTCCATTACATAGGAATTCCTCACCAGGTTCTCTGGATATGACTGAATGAAACCAGAAATATCCGGTTGTGTTCTGGCTAACTCAATGCGAAATATTGTGAAAGTTTCTGTGTTTGTTTTTTCTGGCTATTCTCGATGGACTTTATTGTTTTGAATGTTTTTATCAGGGAACATTGAAATTTGAGCTTAGATACACTAATTGGTTCCACATGGAGACACTAGCTCTACACATTCATATTTTCTACGGAGAAAGCTAGAGGTACTGCGACAAACAAACATGATATTTCTGTTTGTATGATGACATTTTATGCACTTACGTAACGAAATGACTTTGCTTTTCTCCAAAACCATTTTAACTCTGATTTTCTCGGTCCATTGCTTATGAATTCCACACCACTTTGTCAGGATATGACCTGATGAAACCAGAAATATCCGGTTGTGTTTTGGCTAACTCAATCCCAGATATTGCTACAGCCTCTGTGTTTGTGTTTTCTGGATATTATCAATGGACTTATTGTTTTGAATATTTTTATTAGGGAACATTTAATTTTGTACCGTTGAAACACTAATTGGTTCCACATGGAGGCACCAGCTCTACACATTCATATTTTCTAGAGAGAAAGTAGAGGAACTGCGGCAAACACACATGATATTTCTGTTTGTATGGATGGCATTTTATGCACTTGCCTAACGAAAAGAGTTTGTTTTCTCCAAAACCATTTTTGCTGATTTTCTCATTCCAGTACATATGAATTCCTCACCAGTTTGTCCGGATATGACTGAATGAAACCAGAAATATCCGGTTGTGTTCTGGCTAACTCAATGCGAAATATTGTGAAAGTTTCTGTGTTTGTTTTTTCTGGATATTCTCGATGGACTTTATTGTTTTGAATGTTTTTTATCAGGGCACATTGAAATTTGAGCTTAGATACACTAATTGGTTCCACATGGAGACACTAGCTCTACACATTCATATTTTCTAGGGAGAAAGCTAGAGGAACTGCGACAAACAAACATGATATTTCTGTTTGTATCAATGACATTTTATGCACTTGCCTAACGAAAAGGCTTTGCTTTTCTCCAAAACCATTTTTACTGTGATTTTCTCGGTCCATTGCATAGAAATTCCACATCATTTTGTCTGGATATGACTGGATTAAACCAGAAATATCCGGTTGTGTTTTGCTAATTCAATCCCAGAATTTGCTACAGCCTCTGTGTTTGTGTTTCCTGAATATTGTCAATGGACTTTATAGTTTTGAATGTTTCTTATGGGGGACCATGTAATTTTGAGCTTAAATACAATAATTGGTTCCACTTGGTGAAACCAGATCTACACATTTGTATTTTCTAGGGAGAAAGCTAGAGGAACTGCAGCAAACAAACATGATATTTCTGTTTCTATCAATGACATTTTATGTACTTGCCTAACGAAAAGACTTTGCTTTTCTCCAAAACCATTTTTACTGTGATTTTCTCAATCCATTGCATAAGAATTCCACACCAGTTTGTCCGGATATGACTGGATCAAAACGCAAATATCCGGTTGTGTTTTGGCTAACACAATCCCAGATATTGCTACAGGCTCTGTGTTTGTGTAGTCCTGATATTATCCACGGACTTTATTATTTTGAATGTTTTTATAGGGAACATTTAAATTTGTACCGTAGAAACACTAATTGGTTCATCATGCGGACACCAGCTTTACACATTCGTATTTTCTATCGAGAAAGCTAGAGTAACTACGGCAAACAAACATGATATTTCTGGTTGTATCGAATACTTTTTATGCACTTGCCTAACGAAAAGAGTTTGCTTTTCTCCAAAACCATTTTTACTGATTTTCTCGTTCCATTACATAGGAATTCCTCACCAGGTTCTCTGGATATGACTGAATGAAACCAGAAATATCCGGTTGTGTTCTGGCTAACTCAATGCGAAATATTGTGAAAGTTTCTGTGTTTGTTTTTTCTGGCTATTCTCGATGGACTTTATTGTTTTGAATGTTTTTTATCGGGGAACATGGAAATTTGAGCTTAGATACACTAATTGGTTCCACATGGAGACACTAGCTCTACACATTCGTATTTTCTAGGGAGAAAGCTAGAGGAACTGCGACAAACAAACATGATATTTCTGTTTGTATCAATGACATTTTATGCACTTGCCTAACGAAAAGGCTTTGCTTTTCTCCAAAACCATTTTTACTGTGATTTTTTCGGTCCATTGCATAGAAATTCCACATCATTTTGTCTGGATATGACTGGATTAAACCAGAAATATCCGGTTGTGTTTTGCTAATTCAATCCCAGAATTTGCTACAGCCTCTGTGTTTGTGTTTCCTGAATATTGTCAATGGACTTTATAGTTTTGAATGTTTCTTATGGGGGACCATGTAATTTTGAGCTTAAATACAATAACTGGTTCCACATGGAGACACCAGATCTACACATTTGTATTTTCTAGGGAGAAAGCTAGAGGAACTGTGGCAAACAAACATGATATTTCTGTTAGCATCGATGACTTTTTATGCACTTGCCTAACGAAAAGACTTTGCTTTTCTCCAAAACCATTTTTACTGATTTTCTCGTTCCATTACATAGGAAGTCCTCAACAGTTTGTCCGGATATGACTGAATGAAACCAGAAATATCCGGTTGTGTTCTGGCTAATTCAATGCGAAATATTGTGAAAGTTTCTGTGTTTGTTTTTTCTGGCTATTCTCGATGGACTTTATTGTTTTGAATGTTTTTTATCAGGGAACATTGAAATTTGAGCTTAGATACACTAATTGGTTCCACATGGTCTACACATTCATATTTTCTACGGAGAATGCTAGAGGAACTGCGACAAACAAACATGATATTTTTGTTTGTATCGATGACATTTTATGCACTTATGTAACGAAACGACTTTGCTTTTCTCCAAAACCATTTTTACTCTGATTTTCTCGGTCCATTGCTTATGAATTCCACACCACTTTGTCAGGATATGACCTGATGAAACCGGAAATATCCGGTTGTGTTTTGGCTAACTCAATCCCAGATATTGCTACAGCCTCTGTGTTTGTGTTTTCTGGATATTATCAATGGACTTTATTGTTTTGAATATTTTTATTAGGGAACATTTAATTTTGTACCGTTGAAACACTAATTGGTTCCACATGGAGGCACCAGCTCTACACATTCATATTTTCTAGAGAGAAAGTAGAGGAACTGCGGCAAACACACATGATATTTCTGTTTGTATGGATGGCATTTTATGCACTTGCCTAACGAAAAGAGTTTGCTTTTCTCCAAAACCATTTTTGCTGATTTTCTCATTCCAGTACATATGAATTCCTCACCACTTTGTCCGGATATGACTGAATGAAACCAGAAATATCCGGTTGTGTTCTGGCTAACTCAATGCGCAATATTGTGAAAGTTTCTGTGTTTGTTTTTTCTGGATATTCTCGATGGACTTTATTGTTTTGAATGTTTTTTATTGGGGAACATGGAAATTTGAGCTTAGATACACTAATTGGTTCCACATGGAGACACTAGCTCTACACATTCTTATTTTCTAAGGAGAAAGCTAGAGGAACTGCGGCAAACAAACATGATATTTCTGTTTGTATCGATGACATTTTATGTACTTGCCTAACGAAAAGACTTTGCTTTTCTCCAAAACCATTTTTACTGTGATTTTCTCAATCCATTGCATAAGAATTCCACACCAGTTTGTCCGGATATGACTGGATCAAAACGCAAATATCCGGTTGTGTTTTGGCTAACACAATCCCAGATATTGCTACAGGCTCTATGTTTGTGTAGTCCTGATATTATCCACGGACTTTATTATTTTGAATGTTTTTATAGGGAACATTTAAATTTGTACCGTGGAAACACTAATTGGTTCATCATGCGGACACCAGCTTTACACTTTCGATTTTCTAGGGAGAAAGCTAAAGGAACTGCGGCAAACAAACATGATATTTCTGTTTGTATCGAATACTTTTTATGCACTTGCCTAACGAAAAGAGTTTGCTTTTCTCCAAAACCATTTTTACTGATTTTCTCGTTCCATTACATAGGAATTCCTCACCAGGTTCTCTGGATATGACTGAATGAAACCAGAAATATCCGGTTGTGTTCTGGCTAACTCAATGCGAAATATTGTGAAAGTTTCTGTGTTTGTTTTTTCTGGCTATTCTCGATGGACTTTATTGTTTTGAATGTTTTTATCAGGGAACATTGAAATTTGAGCTTAGATACACTAATTGGTTCCACATGGAGACACTAGCTCTACACATTCATATTTTCTACGGAGAAAGCTAGAGGTACTGCGACAAACAAACATGATATTTCTGTTTGTATGATGACATTTTATGCACTTACGTAACGAAATGACTTTGCTTTTCTCCAAAACCATTTTAACTCTGATTTTCTCGGTCCATTGCTTATGAATTCCACACCACTTTGTCAGGATATGACCTGATGAAACCAGAAATATCCGGTTGTGTTTTGGCTAACTCAATCCCAGATATTGCTACAGCCTCTGTGTTTGTGTTTTCTGGATATTATCAATGGACTTATTGTTTTGAATATTTTTATTAGGGAACATTTAATTTTGTACCGTTGAAACACTAATTGGTTCCACATGGAGGCACCAGCTCTACACATTCATATTTTCTAGAGAGAAAGTAGAGGAACTGCGGCAAACACACATGATATTTCTGTTTGTATGGATGGCATTTTATGCACTTGCCTAACGAAAAGAGTTTGTTTTCTCCAAAACCATTTTTGCTGATTTTCTCATTCCAGTACATATGAATTCCTCACCAGTTTGTCCGGATATGACTGAATGAAACCAGAAATATCCGGTTGTGTTCTGGCTAACTCAATGCGAAATATTGTGAAAGTTTCTGTGTTTGTTTTTTCTGGATATTCTCGATGGACTTTATTGTTTTGAATGTTTTTTATCAGGGCACATTGAAATTTGAGCTTAGATACACTAATTGGTTCCACATGGAGACACTAGCTCTACACATTCATATTTTCTAGGGAGAAAGCTAGAGGAACTGCGACAAACAAACATGATATTTCTGTTTGTATCAATGACATTTTATGCACTTGCCTAACGAAAAGGCTTTGCTTTTCTCCAAAACCATTTTTACTGTGATTTTCTCGGTCCATTGCATAGAAATTCCACATCATTTTGTCTGGATATGACTGGATTAAACCAGAAATATCCGGTTGTGTTTTGCTAATTCAATCCCAGAATTTGCTACAGCCTCTGTGTTTGTGTTTCCTGAATATTGTCAATGGACTTTATAGTTTTGAATGTTTCTTATGGGGGACCATGTAATTTTGAGCTTAAATACAATAATTGGTTCCACTTGGTGAAACCAGATCTACACATTTGTATTTTCTAGGGAGAAAGCTAGAGGAACTGCAGCAAACAAACATGATATTTCTGTTTCTATCAATGACATTTTATGTACTTGCCTAACGAAAAGACTTTGCTTTTCTCCAAAACCATTTTTACTGTGATTTTCTCAATCCATTGCATAAGAATTCCACACCAGTTTGTCCGGATATGACTGGATCAAAACGCAAATATCCGGTTGTGTTTTGGCTAACACAATCCCAGATATTGCTACAGGCTCTGTGTTTGTGTAGTCCTGATATTATCCACGGACTTTATTATTTTGAATGTTTTTATAGGGAACATTTAAATTTGTACCGTAGAAACACTAATTGGTTCATCATGCGGACACCAGCTTTACACATTCGTATTTTCTATCGAGAAAGCTAGAGTAACTACGGCAAACAAACATGATATTTCTGGTTGTATCGAATACTTTTTATGCACTTGCCTAACGAAAAGAGTTTGCTTTTCTCCAAAACCATTTTTACTGATTTTCTCGTTCCATTACATAGGAATTCCTCACCAGGTTCTCTGGATATGACTGAATGAAACCAGAAATATCCGGTTGTGTTCTGGCTAACTCAATGCGAAATATTGTGAAAGTTTCTGTGTTTGTTTTTTCTGGCTATTCTCGATGGACTTTATTGTTTTGAATGTTTTTTATCGGGGAACATGGAAATTTGAGCTTAGATACACTAATTGGTTCCACATGGAGACACTAGCTCTACACATTCGTATTTTCTAGGGAGAAAGCTAGAGGAACTGCGACAAACAAACATGATATTTCTGTTTGTATCAATGACATTTTATGCACTTGCCTAACGAAAAGGCTTTGCTTTTCTCCAAAACCATTTTTACTGTGATTTTTTCGGTCCATTGCATAGAAATTCCACATCATTTTGTCTGGATATGACTGGATTAAACCAGAAATATCCGGTTGTGTTTTGCTAATTCAATCCCAGAATTTGCTACAGCCTCTGTGTTTGTGTTTCCTGAATATTGTCAATGGACTTTATAGTTTTGAATGTTTCTTATGGGGGACCATGTAATTTTGAGCTTAAATACAATAACTGGTTCCACATGGAGACACCAGATCTACACATTTGTATTTTCTAGGGAGAAAGCTAGAGGAACTGTGGCAAACAAACATGATATTTCTGTTAGCATCGATGACTTTTTATGCACTTGCCTAACGAAAAGACTTTGCTTTTCTCCAAAACCATTTTTACTGATTTTCTCGTTCCATTACATAGGAAGTCCTCAACAGTTTGTCCGGATATGACTGAATGAAACCAGAAATATCCGGTTGTGTTCTGGCTAATTCAATGCGAAATATTGTGAAAGTTTCTGTGTTTGTTTTTTCTGGCTATTCTCGATGGACTTTATTGTTTTGAATGTTTTTTATCAGGGAACATTGAAATTTGAGCTTAGATACACTAATTGGTTCCACATGGTCTACACATTCATATTTTCTACGGAGAATGCTAGAGGAACTGCGACAAACAAACATGATATTTTTGTTTGTATCGATGACATTTTATGCACTTATGTAACGAAACGACTTTGCTTTTCTCCAAAACCATTTTTACTCTGATTTTCTCGGTCCATTGCTTATGAATTCCACACCACTTTGTCAGGATATGACCTGATGAAACCGGAAATATCCGGTTGTGTTTTGGCTAACTCAATCCCAGATATTGCTACAGCCTCTGTGTTTGTGTTTTCTGGATATTATCAATGGACTTTATTGTTTTGAATATTTTTATTAGGGAACATTTAATTTTGTACCGTTGAAACACTAATTGGTTCCACATGGAGGCACCAGCTCTACACATTCATATTTTCTAGAGAGAAAGTAGAGGAACTGCGGCAAACACACATGATATTTCTGTTTGTATGGATGGCATTTTATGCACTTGCCTAACGAAAAGAGTTTGCTTTTCTCCAAAACCATTTTTGCTGATTTTCTCATTCCAGTACATATGAATTCCTCACCACTTTGTCCGGATATGACTGAATGAAACCAGAAATATCCGGTTGTGTTCTGGCTAACTCAATGCGCAATATTGTGAAAGTTTCTGTGTTTGTTTTTTCTGGATATTCTCGATGGACTTTATTGTTTTGAATGTTTTTTATTGGGGAACATGGAAATTTGAGCTTAGATACACTAATTGGTTCCACATGGAGACACTAGCTCTACACATTCTTATTTTCTAGGGAGAAAGCTAGAGGAACTGCGGCAAACAAACATGATATTTCTGTTTGTATCGATGACATTTTATGTACTTGCCTAACGAAAAGACTTTGCTTTTCTCCAAAACCATTTTTACTGTGATTTTCTCAATCCATTGCATAAGAATTCCACACCAGTTTGTCCGGATATGACTGGATCAAAACGCAAATATCCGGTTGTGTTTTGGCTAACACAATCCCAGATATTGCTACAGGCTCTATGTTTGTGTAGTCCTGATATTATCCACGGACTTTATTATTTTGAATGTTTTTATAGGGAACATTTAAATTTGTACCGTAGAAACACTAATTGGTTCATCATGCGGACACCAGCTTTACACTTTCGATTTTCTAGGGAGAAAGCTAAAGGAACTGCGGCAAACAAACATGATATTTCTGTTTGTATCGAATACTTTTTATGCACTTGCCTAACGAAAAGAGTTTGCTTTTCTCCAAAACCATTTTTACTGATTTTCTCGTTCCATTACATAGGAATTCCTCACCAGGTTCTCTGGATATGACTGAATGAAACCAGAAATATCCGGTTGTGTTCTGGCTAACTCAATGCGAAATATTGTGAAAGTTTCTGTGTTTGTTTTTTCTGGCTATTCTCGATGGACTTTATTGTTTTGAATGTTTTTATCAGGGAACATTGAAATTTGAGCTTAGATACACTAATTGGTTCCACATGGAGACACTAGCTCTACACATTCATATTTTCTACGGAGAAAGCTAGAGGTACTGCGACAAACAAACATGATATTTCTGTTTGTATGATGACATTTTATGCACTTACGTAACGAAATGACTTTGCTTTTCTCCAAAACCATTTTAACTCTGATTTTCTCGGTCCATTGCTTATGAATTCCACACCACTTTGTCAGGATATGACCTGATGAAACCAGAAATATCCGGTTGTGTTTTGGCTAACTCAATCCCAGATATTGCTACAGCCTCTGTGTTTGTGTTTTCTGGATATTATCAATGGACTTATTGTTTTGAATATTTTTATTAGGGAACATTTAATTTTGTACCGTTGAAACACTAATTGGTTCCACATGGAGGCACCAGCTCTACACATTCATATTTTCTAGAGAGAAAGTAGAGGAACTGCGGCAAACACACATGATATTTCTGTTTGTATGGATGGCATTTTATGCACTTGCCTAACGAAAAGAGTTTGTTTTCTCCAAAACCATTTTTGCTGATTTTCTCATTCCAGTACATATGAATTCCTCACCAGTTTGTCCGGATATGACTGAATGAAACCAGAAATATCCGGTTGTGTTCTGGCTAACTCAATGCGAAATATTGTGAAAGTTTCTGTGTTTGTTTTTTCTGGATATTCTCGATGGACTTTATTGTTTTGAATGTTTTTTATCAGGGCACATTGAAATTTGAGCTTAGATACACTAATTGGTTCCACATGGAGACACTAGCTCTACACATTCATATTTTCTAGGGAGAAAGCTAGAGGAACTGCGACAAACAAACATGATATTTCTGTTTGTATCAATGACATTTTATGCACTTGCCTAACGAAAAGGCTTTGCTTTTCTCCAAAACCATTTTTACTGTGATTTTCTCGGTCCATTGCATAGAAATTCCACATCATTTTGTCTGGATATGACTGGATTAAACCAGAAATATCCGGTTGTGTTTTGCTAATTCAATCCCAGAATTTGCTACAGCCTCTGTGTTTGTGTTTCCTGAATATTGTCAATGGACTTTATAGTTTTGAATGTTTCTTATGGGGGACCATGTAATTTTGAGCTTAAATACAATAATTGGTTCCACTTGGTGAAACCAGATCTACACATTTGTATTTTCTAGGGAGAAAGCTAGAGGAACTGCAGCAAACAAACATGATATTTCTGTTTCTATCAATGACATTTTATGTACTTGCCTAACGAAAAGACTTTGCTTTTCTCCAAAACCATTTTTACTGTGATTTTCTCAATCCATTGCATAAGAATTCCACACCAGTTTGTCCGGATATGACTGGATCAAAACGCAAATATCCGGTTGTGTTTTGGCTAACACAATCCCAGATATTGCTACAGGCTCTGTGTTTGTGTAGTCCTGATATTATCCACGGACTTTATTATTTTGAATGTTTTTATAGGGAACATTTAAATTTGTACCGTAGAAACACTAATTGGTTCATCATGCGGACACCAGCTTTACACATTCGTATTTTCTATCGAGAAAGCTAGAGTAACTACGGCAAACAAACATGATATTTCTGGTTGTATCGAATACTTTTTATGCACTTGCCTAACGAAAAGAGTTTGCTTTTCTCCAAAACCATTTTTACTGATTTTCTCGTTCCATTACATAGGAATTCCTCACCAGGTTCTCTGGATATGACTGAATGAAACCAGAAATATCCGGTTGTGTTCTGGCTAACTCAATGCGAAATATTGTGAAAGTTTCTGTGTTTGTTTTTTCTGGCTATTCTCGATGGACTTTATTGTTTTGAATGTTTTTTATCGGGGAACATGGAAATTTGAGCTTAGATACACTAATTGGTTCCACATGGAGACACTAGCTCTACACATTCGTATTTTCTAGGGAGAAAGCTAGAGGAACTGCGACAAACAAACATGATATTTCTGTTTGTATCAATGACATTTTATGCACTTGCCTAACGAAAAGGCTTTGCTTTTCTCCAAAACCATTTTTACTGTGATTTTTTCGGTCCATTGCATAGAAATTCCACATCATTTTGTCTGGATATGACTGGATTAAACCAGAAATATCCGGTTGTGTTTTGCTAATTCAATCCCAGAATTTGCTACAGCCTCTGTGTTTGTGTTTCCTGAATATTGTCAATGGACTTTATAGTTTTGAATGTTTCTTATGGGGGACCATGTAATTTTGAGCTTAAATACAATAACTGGTTCCACATGGAGACACCAGATCTACACATTTGTATTTTCTAGGGAGAAAGCTAGAGGAACTGTGGCAAACAAACATGATATTTCTGTTAGCATCGATGACTTTTTATGCACTTGCCTAACGAAAAGACTTTGCTTTTCTCCAAAACCATTTTTACTGATTTTCTCGTTCCATTACATAGGAAGTCCTCAACAGTTTGTCCGGATATGACTGAATGAAACCAGAAATATCCGGTTGTGTTCTGGCTAATTCAATGCGAAATATTGTGAAAGTTTCTGTGTTTGTTTTTTCTGGCTATTCTCGATGGACTTTATTGTTTTGAATGTTTTTTATCAGGGAACATTGAAATTTGAGCTTAGATACACTAATTGGTTCCACATGGTCTACACATTCATATTTTCTACGGAGAATGCTAGAGGAACTGCGACAAACAAACATGATATTTTTGTTTGTATCGATGACATTTTATGCACTTATGTAACGAAACGACTTTGCTTTTCTCCAAAACCATTTTTACTCTGATTTTCTCGGTCCATTGCTTATGAATTCCACACCACTTTGTCAGGATATGACCTGATGAAACCGGAAATATCCGGTTGTGTTTTGGCTAACTCAATCCCAGATATTGCTACAGCCTCTGTGTTTGTGTTTTCTGGATATTATCAATGGACTTTATTGTTTTGAATATTTTTATTAGGGAACATTTAATTTTGTACCGTTGAAACACTAATTGGTTCCACATGGAGGCACCAGCTCTACACATTCATATTTTCTAGAGAGAAAGTAGAGGAACTGCGGCAAACACACATGATATTTCTGTTTGTATGGATGGCATTTTATGCACTTGCCTAACGAAAAGAGTTTGCTTTTCTCCAAAACCATTTTTGCTGATTTTCTCATTCCAGTACATATGAATTCCTCACCAGTTTGTCCGGATATGACTGAATGAAACCAGAAATATCCGGTTGTGTTCTGGCTAACTCAATGCGCAATATTGTGAAAGTTTCTGTGTTTGTTTTTTCTGGATATTCTCGATGGACTTTATTGTTTTGAATGTTTTTTATTGGGGAACATGGAAATTTGAGCTTAGATACACTAATTGGTTCCACATGGAGACACTAGCTCTACACATTCTTATTTTCTAGGGAGAAAGCTAGAGGAACTGCGGCAAACAAACATGATATTTCTGTTTGTATCGATGACATTTTATGTACTTGCCTAACGAAAAGACTTTGCTTTTCTCCAAAACCATTTTTACTGTGATTTTCTCAATCCATTGCATAAGAATTCCACACCAGTTTGTCCGGATATGACTGGATCAAAACGCAAATATCCGGTTGTGTTTTGGCTAACACAATCCCAGATATTGCTACAGGCTCTATGTTTGTGTAGTCCTGATATTATCCACGGACTTTATTATTTTGAATGTTTTTATAGGGAACATTTAAATTTGTACCGTAGAAACACTAATTGGTTCATCATGCGGACACCAGCTTTACACTTTCGATTTTCTAGGGAGAAAGCTAAAGGAACTGCGGCAAACAAACATGATATTTCTGTTTGTATCGAATACTTTTTATGCACTTGCCTAACGAAAAGAGTTTGCTTTTCTCCAAAACCATTTTTACTGATTTTCTCATTCCATTACATAGGAATTCCTCACCAGGTTCTCTGGATATGACTGAATGAAACCAGAAATATCCGGTTGTGTTCTGGCTAACTCAATGCGAAATATTGTGAAAGTTTCTGTGTTTGTTTTTTCTGGCTATTCTCGATGGACTTTATTGTTTTGAATGTTTTTATCAGGGAACATTGAAATTTGAGCTTAGATACACTAATTGGTTCCACATGGAGACACTAGCTCTACACATTCATATTTTCTACGGAGAAAGCTAGAGGTACTGCGACAAACAAACATGATATTTCTGTTTGTATGATGACATTTTATGCACTTACGTAACGAAATGACTTTGCTTTTCTCCAAAACCATTTTAACTCTGATTTTCTCGGTCCATTGCTTATGAATTCCACACCACTTTGTCAGGATATGACCTGATGAAACCAGAAATATCCGGTTGTGTTTTGGCTAACTCAATCCCAGATATTGCTACAGCCTCTGTGTTTGTGTTTTCTGGATATTATCAATGGACTTTATTGTTTTGAATATTTTTATTAGGGAACATTTAATTTTGTACCGTTGAAACACTAATTGGTTCCACATGGAGGCACCAGCTCTACACATTCATATTTTCTAGAGAGAAAGTAGAGGAACTGCGGCAAACACACATGATATTTCTGTTTGTATGGATGGCATTTTATGCACTTGCCTAACGAAAAGAGTTTGTTTTCTCCAAAACCATTTTTGCTGATTTTCTCATTCCAGTACATATGAATTCCTCACCAGTTTGTCCGGATATGACTGAATGAAACCAGAAATATCCGGTTGTGTTCTGGCTAACTCAATGCGAAATATTGTGAAAGTTTCTGTGTTTGTTTTTTCTGGATATTCTCGATGGACTTTATTGTTTTGAATGTTTTTTATCAGGGCACATTGAAATTTGAGCTTAGATACACTAATTGGTTCCACATGGAGACACTAGCTCTACACATTCATATTTTCTAGGGAGAAAGCTAGAGGAACTGCGACAAACAAACATGATATTTCTGTTTGTATCAATGACATTTTATGCACTTGCCTAACGAAAAGGCTTTGCTTTTCTCCAAAACCATTTTTACTGTGATTTTCTCGGTCCATTGCATAGAAATTCCACATCATTTTGTCTGGATATGACTGGATTAAACCAGAAATATCCGGTTGTGTTTTGCTAATTCAATCCCAGAATTTGCTACAGCCTCTGTGTTTGTGTTTCCTGAATATTGTCAATGGACTTTATAGTTTTGAATGTTTCTTATGGGGGACCATGTAATTTTGAGCTTAAATACAATAATTGGTTCCACTTGGTGAAACCAGATCTACACATTTGTATTTTCTAGGGAGAAAGCTAGAGGAACTGCAGCAAACAAACATGATATTTCTGTTTCTATCAATGACATTTTATGTACTTGCCTAACGAAAAGACTTTGCTTTTCTCCAAAACCATTTTTACTGTGATTTTCTCAATCCATTGCATAAGAATTCCACACCAGTTTGTCCGGATATGACTGGATCAAAACGCAAATATCCGGTTGTGTTTTGGCTAACACAATCCCAGATATTGCTACAGGCTCTGTGTTTGTGTAGTCCTGATATTATCCACGGACTTTATTATTTTGAATGTTTTTATAGGGAACATTTAAATTTGTACCGTAGAAACACTAATTGGTTCATCATGCGGACACCAGCTTTACACATTCGTATTTTCTATCGAGAAAGCTAGAGTAACTACGGCAAACAAACATGATATTTCTGGTTGTATCGAATACTTTTTATGCACTTGCCTAACGAAAAGAGTTTGCTTTTCTCCAAAACCATTTTTACTGATTTTCTCGTTCCATTACATAGGAATTCCTCACCAGGTTCTCTGGATATGACTGAATGAAACCAGAAATATCCGGTTGTGTTCTGGCTAACTCAATGCGAAATATTGTGAAAGTTTCTGTGTTTGTTTTTTCTGGCTATTCTCGATGGACTTTATTGTTTTGAATGTTTTTTATCAGGGAACATTGAAATTTGAGCTTAGATACACTAATTGGTTCCACATGGAGACACTAGCTCTACACATTCATATTTTCTACGGAGAAAGCTAGAGGAACTGCGACAAACAAACATGATATTTTTGTTTGTATGATGACATTTTATGCACTTACGTAACGAAATGACTTTGCTTTTCTCCAAAACCATTTTAACTCTGATTTTCTCGGTCCATTGCTTATGAATTCCACACCACTTTGTCAGGATATGACCTGATGAAACCGGAAATATCCGGTTGTGTTTTGGCTAACTCAATCCCAGATATTGCTACAGCCTCTGTGTTTGTGTTTTCTGGATATTATCAATGGACTTTATTGTTTTGAATATTTTTATTAGGGAACATTTAATTTTGTACCGTTGAAACACTAATTGGTTCCACATGGAGGCACCAGCTCTACACATTCATATTTTCTAGAGAGAAAGTAGAGGAACTGCGGCAAACACACATGATATTTATGTTTTTATGGATGGCATTTTATGCACTTGCCTAACGAAAAGAGTTTGCTTTTCTCCAAAACCATTTTTGCTGATTTTCTCATTCCAGTACATATGAATTCCTCACCACTTTGTCCGGTTATGACTGAATGAAACCAGAAATATCCGGTTGTGTTCTGGCTAACTCAATGCGAAATATTGTGAAAGTTTCTGTGTTTGTTTTTTCTGGATATTCTCGATGGACTTTATTGTTTTGAATGTTTTTTATCAGGGCACATTGAAATTTGAGCTTAGATACACTAATTGGTTCCACATGGAGACACTAGCTCTACACATTCGTATTTTCTAGGGAGAAAGCTAGAGGAACTGCGACAAACAAACATGATATTTCTGTTGGTATCAATGACATTTTATGCACTTGCCTAACGAAAAGGCTTTGCTTTTCTCCAAAACCATTTTTACTGTGATTTTCTCGGTCCATTGCATAGAAATTCCACATCATTTTGTCTGGATATGACTGGATTAAACCAGAAATATCCGGTTGTGTTTTGCTAATTCAATCCCAGAATTTGCTATAGCCTCTGTGTTTGTGTTTCCTGAATATTGTCAATGGACTTTATAGTTTTGAATGTTTCTTATGGGGGACCATGTAATTTTGAGCTTAAATACAATAATTGGTTCCACATGGAGACACCAGATCTACACATTTGTATTTTCTAGGGAAAAAGCTAGAGGAACTGTGGCAAACAAACATGATATTTCTGTTAGCATCGATGACTTTTTATGCACTTGCCTAACGAAAAGACTTTGTTTTCTCCAAAACCATTTTTAATGTGATTTTCTCGTTCCATAGCATATGAATTCCAAACGACTTTTTCCGGATATGACTGAATGAAACCAGAAATATCCGGTTGTGTTCTGGCTAACTCAATGCGAAATATTGTGAAAGTTTCTGTGTTTTTTTTTTTCTGGATACTATCGATGGACTTTATTGTTTTGAATGTTTTTTATTGGGGAACATGGAAATTTGAGCTTAGATACACTAATTGGTTCCACATGGAGACACTAGCTCTACACATTCTTATTTTCTAGGGAGAAAGCTAGAGGAACTGCGGCAAACAAACATGATATTTCTGTTTGTATCGATGACATTTTATGTACTTGCCTAACGAAAAGACTTTGCTTTCCTCCAAAACCATTTTCACTGTGATTTTCTCAATCCATTGCATAAGAATTCCACACCAGTTTGTCCGGATATGACTGGATCAAAACGCAAATATCCGGTTGTGTTTTGGCTAACACAATCCCAGATATTGCTACAGGCTCTGTGTTTGTGTAGTCCTGATATTATCCACGGACTTTATTATTTTGAATGTTTTTATAGGGAACATTTAAATTTGTACCGTAGAAACACTAATTGGTTGATCATGCGGACACCAGCTTTACACATTCGTATTTTCTATCGAGAAAGCTAGAGTAACTACGGCAAACAAACATGATATTTCTGGTTGTATCGAATACTTTTTATGCACTTGCCTAACGAAAAGACTTTGCTTTTCTCCAAAACCATTTTTACTGATTTTCTCGTTCCATTACATAGGAATTCCTCACCAGGTTCTCTGGATATGACTGAATGAAACCAGAAATATCCGGTTGTGTTCTGGCTAACTCAATGCGAAATATTGTGAAAGTTTCTGTGTTTGTTTTTTCTGGCTATTCTCGATGGACTTTATTGTTTTGAATGTTTTTATCAGGGAACATTGAAATTTGAGCTTAGATACACTAATTGGTTCCACATGGAGACACTAGCTCTACACATTCATATTTTCTACGGAGAAAGCTAGAGGAACTGCGACAAACAAACATGATATTTTTGTTTGTATGATGACATTTTATGCACTTACGTAACGAAATGACTTTGCTTTTCTCCAAAACCATTTTAACTCTGATTTTCTCGGTCCATTGCTTATGAATTCCACACCACTTTGTCAGGATATGACCTGATGAAACCGGAAATATCCGGTTGTGTTTTGGCTAACTCAATCCCAGATATTGCTACAGCCTCTGTGTTTGTGTTTTCTGGATATTATCAATGGACTTTATTGTTTTGAATATTTTTATTAGGGAACATTTAATTTTGTACCGTTGAAACACTAATTGGTTCCACATGGAGGCACCAGCTCTACACATTCATATTTTCTAGAGAGAAAGTAGAGGAACTGCGGCAAACAAACATGATATTTCTGTTTGTATGGATGGCATTTTATGCACTTGCCTAACGAAAAGACTTTGTTTTCTCCAAAACCATTTTTGCTGATTTTCTCATTCCAGTACATATGAATTCCTCACCAGTTTGTCCGGATATGACTGAATGAAACCAGAAATATCCGGTTGTGTTCTGGCTAACTCAATGCGAAATATTGTGAAAGTTTCTGTGTTTGTTTTTTCTGGCTATTCTCGATGGACTTTATTGTTTTGAATGTTTTTTATTGGGGAACATGGAAATTTGAGCTTAGATACACTAATTGGTTGCACATGGAGACACTAGCTCTACACATTCGTATTTTCTAGGGAGAAAGCTTGAGGAACTGCGACAAACAAACATGATATTTCTGTTTGTATCAATGACATTTTATGCACTTGCCCAAAGAAAAGGCTTTGCTTTTCTCCGAAACCATTTTAACTCTGATTTTCTCGGTCCATTGCTTATGAATTCCACACCACCTTGTCAGGATATGACCTGATGAAACCGGAAATATCCGGTTGTGTTTTGGCTAACTCAATCCCAGATATTGCTACAGCCTCTGTGTTTGTATTTTCTGGATATTATCAATGGACTTTATTGTTTCGAATGTTTTTATTAGGGAACATTTAATTTTGTACCGTTGAAACACTAATTGGTTCCACATGGAGGCACCAGCTCTACACATTCGTATTTTCTAGGGAGAAAGCTAGAGGAACTGCGACAAACAAACATGATATTTCTGTTGGTATCAATGACATTTTATGCACTTGCCTAACGAAAAGGCTTTGCTTTTCTCCAAAACCATTTTTACTGTGATTTTCTCGGTCCATTGCATAGAAATTCCACATCATTTTGTCTGGATATGACTGGATTAAACCAGAAATATCCGGTTGTGTTTTGCTAATTCAATCCCAGAATTTGCTACAGCCTCTGTGTTTGTGTTTCCTGAATATTGTCAATGGACTTTATAGTTTTGAATGTTTCTTATGGGGGACCATGTAATTTTGAGCTTAAATACAATAATTGGTTCCACATGGAGACACCAGATCTACACATTTGTATTTTCTAGGGAGAAAGCTAGAGGAACTGTGGCAAACAAACATGATATTTCTGTTAGCATCGATGACTTTTTATGCACTTGCCTAATGAAAAGACTTTGCTTTTCTCCAAAACCATTTTTAATGTGATTTTCTCGTTCCATAGCATACGAATTCCAAACGACTTTTTCCGGATATGACTGAATGAAACCAGAAATATCCGGTTGTGTTCTGGCTAACTCAATGCGAAATATTGTGAAATTTTCTGTTTTTTTTTTCTGGATATTATCGATGGACTTTATTGTTTTGAATGTTTTTTATCGATGAACATGGAAATTTGAGCTTAGATACACTAATTGGTTCCACATGGAGACACTAGCTCTACACATTCTTATTTTCTAGGGAGAAAGCTAGAGGAACTGCGGCAAACAAACATGATATTTCTGTTTGTATCGATGACATTTTATGTACTTGCCTAATGAAAAGACTTTGCTTTTCTCCAAAACCATTTTTACTGTGATTTTCTCAATCCATTGCATAAGAATTCCACACCAGTTTGTCCGGATATGACTGGATCAAAACGCAAATATCCGGTTGTGTTTTGGCTAACACAATCCCAGATATTGCTACAGGCTCTGTGTTTGTGTATTCCTGATATTATCCACGGACTTTATTATTTTGAATGTTTTTATAGGAAACATTTAAATTTGTACCGAAGAAACACTAATTGGTTCATCATGCGGACACCAGCTTTACACATTCGTATTTTCTAGCGAGAAAGCTAGAGTAACTGCGGCAAACAAACATGATATTTCTGGTTGTATCGAATACTTTTTATGCACTTGCCTAACGAAAAGACTTTGCTTTTCTCCAAAACCTTTTTACTGATTTTCTCGTTCCATTACATAGGAATTCCTCACCAGGTTCTCTGGATATGACTGAATGAAACCAGAAATATCCGGTTGTGTTCTAGCTAACTCAGTGCGAAATATTGTGAAAGTTTCTGTGTTTGTCTTTTCTGGCTATTCTCGATGGACTTTATTGTTTTGAATGTTTTTTATCAGGGAACATTGAAATTTGAGCTTAGATACACTAATTGGTTCCACATGGAGACACTAGCTCTACACATTCATATTTTCTACGGAGAAAGCTAGAGGAACTGCGACAAACAAACATGATATTTCTGTTTGTATCGATGACATTTTATGCACTTACATAACGAAACGACTTTGCTTTTCTCCAAAACCATTTTAACTCTGATTTTCTCGGTCCATTGCTTATGAATTCCACACCACTTTGTCAGGATATGACCTGATGAAACCGGAAATATCCGGTTGTGTTTTGGCTAACTCAATCCCAGATATTGCTACAGCCTCTGTGTTTGTGTTTTCTGGATATTATCAATGGACTTTATTGTTTTGAATATTTTTATTAGGGAACATTTAATTTTGTACCGTTGAAACACTAATTGGTTCCACATGGAGGCACCAGCTCTACACATTCATATTTTCTAGAGAGAAAGTAGAGGAACTGCGGCAAACAAACATGATATTTCTGTTTGTATGGATGGCATTTTATGCACTTGCCTAACGAAAAGACTTTGTTTTCTCCAAAACCATTTTTGCTGATTTTCTCATTCCAGTACATATGAATTCCTCACCAGTTTGTCCGGATATGACTGAATGAAACCAGAAATATCCGGTTGTGTTCTGGCTAACTCAATGCGAAATATTGTGAAAGTTTCTGTGTTTGTTTTTTCTGGCTATTCTCGATGGACTTTATTGTTTTGAATGTTTTTTATTGGGGAACATGGAAATTTGAGCTTAGATACACTAATTGGTTGCACATGGAGACACTAGCTCTACACATTCGTATTTTCTAGGGAGAAAGCTTGAGGAACTGCGACAAACAAACATGATATTTCTGTTTGTATCAATGACATTTTATGCACTTGCCCAAAGAAAAGGCTTTGCTTTTCTCCGAAACCATTTTAACTCTGATTTTCTCGGTCCATTGCTTATGAATTCCACACCACCTTGTCAGGATATGACCTGATGAAACCGGAAATATCCGGTTGTGTTTTGGCTAACTCAATCCCAGATATTGCTACAGCCTCTGTGTTTGTATTTTCTGGATATTATCAATGGACTTTATTGTTTCGAATGTTTTTATTAGGGAACATTTAATTTTGTACCGTTGAAACACTAATTGGTTCCACATGGAGGCACCAGCTCTACACATTCGTATTTTCTAGGGAGAAAGCTAGAGGAACTGCGACAAACAAACATGATATTTCTGTTGGTATCAATGACATTTTATGCACTTGCCTAACGAAAAGGCTTTGCTTTTCTCCAAAACCATTTTTACTGTGATTTTCTCGGTCCATTGCATAGAAATTCCACATCATTTTGTCTGGATATGACTGGATTAAACCAGAAATATCCGGTTGTGTTTTGCTAATTCAATCCCAGAATTTGCTACAGCCTCTGTGTTTGTGTTTCCTGAATATTGTCAATGGACTTTATAGTTTTGAATGTTTCTTATGGGGGACCATGTAATTTTGAGCTTAAATACAATAATTGGTTCCACATGGAGACACCAGATCTACACATTTGTATTTTCTAGGGAGAAAGCTAGAGGAACTGTGGCAAACAAACATGATATTTCTGTTAGCATCGATGACTTTTTATGCACTTGCCTAATGAAAAGACTTTGCTTTTCTCCAAAACCATTTTTAATGTGATTTTCTCGTTCCATAGCATACGAATTCCAAACGACTTTTTCCGGATATGACTGAATGAAACCAGAAATATCCGGTTGTGTTCTGGCTAACTCAATGCGAAATATTGTGAAATTTTCTGTTTTTTTTTTCTGGATATTATCGATGGACTTTATTGTTTTGAATGTTTTTTATCGATGAACATGGAAATTTGAGCTTAGATACACTAATTGGTTCCACATGGAGACACTAGCTCTACACATTCTTATTTTCTAGGGAGAAAGCTAGAGGAACTGCGGCAAACAAACATGATATTTCTGTTTGTATCGATGACATTTTATGTACTTGCCTAATGAAAAGACTTTGCTTTTCTCCAAAACCATTTTTACTGTGATTTTCTCAATCCATTGCATAAGAATTCCACACCAGTTTGTCCGGATATGACTGGATCAAAACGCAAATATCCGGTTGTGTTTTGGCTAACACAATCCCAGATATTGCTACAGGCTCTGTGTTTGTGTATTCCTGATATTATCCACGGACTTTATTATTTTGAATGTTTTTATAGGAAACATTTAAATTTGTACCGAAGAAACACTAATTGGTTCATCATGCGGACACCAGCTTTACACATTCGTATTTTCTAGCGAGAAAGCTAGAGTAACTGCGGCAAACAAACATGATATTTCTGTTTGTATCGAATACTTTTTATGCACTTGCCTAACGAAAAGACTTTGCTTTTCTCCAAAACCTTTTTACTGATTTTCTCGTTCCATTACATAGGAATTCCTCACCAGGTTCTCTGGATATGACTGAATGAAACCAGAAATATCCGGTTGTGTTCTAGCTAACTCAGTGCGAAATATTGTGAAAGTTTCTGTGTTTGTCTTTTCTGGCTATTCTCGATGGACTTTATTGTTTTGAATGTTTTTTATCAGGGAACATTGAAATTTGAGCTTAGATACACTAATTGGTTCCACATGGAGACACTAGCTCTACACATTCATATTTTCTACGGAGAAAGCTAGAGGAACTGCGACAAACAAACATGATATTTCTGTTTGTATCGATGACATTTTATGCACTTACATAACGAAACGACTTTGCTTTTCTCCAAAACCATTTTTACTGTGATTTTCTCGGTCCATTGCATAGAAATTCCACATCATTTTGTCTGGATATGACTGGATTAAACCTGAAATATCCGGTTGTGTTTTGCTAATTCAATCCCAGAATTTGCTACAGCCTCTGTGTTTGTGTTTTCTGGATATTATCAATGGACTTTATTGTTTTGAATATTTTTATTAGGGAACATTTAATTTTGTACCGTTGAAACACTAATTGGTTCCACATGGAGGCACCAGCTCTACACATTCATATTTTCTAGAGAGAAAGTTGAGGAACTGCGGCAAACAAACATGATATTTCTGTTTGTATGGATGGCATTTTATGCACTTGCCTAACGAAAAGACTTTGTTTTCTCCAAAACCATTTTTGCTGATTTTCTCATTCCAGTACATATGAATTCCTCACCAGTTTGTCCGGATATGACTGAATGAAACCAGAAATATCCGGTTGTGTTCTGGCTAACTCAATGCGCAATATTGTGAAAGTTTCTGTGTTTGTTTTTTCTGGATATTCTCGATGGACTTTATTGTTTTGAATGTTTTTTATCGGGTAACATGGAAATTTGAGCTTAGATACACTAATTGGTTCCACATGGAGACACCAGCTCTACACATTCATATTTTCTACGGAGAAAGCTAGAGGAACTGCGACAAACAAACATGATATTTCTGTTTGTATCAATGACATTTTATGCACTTGCCTAACGAAAAGGCTTTGCTTTTCTCCAAAACCATTTTTACTGTGATTTTCTCGGTCCATTGCATAGAAATTCCACATCATTTTGTCTGGATATGACTGGATTAAACCAGAAATATCCGGTTGTGTTTTGGTTAACTCAATCCCAGATATTGCTACAGCCTCTGTGTTTTTGTTTTCCTGATATTATCCACAGACTTTATTGTTTTGAATGTTTTTTTTTAACTTTTATTTAATGAATATTAATTTCCAGTATACAGCTTATGGATTACAATGTCTTCCCCTTCCCATAATTTCCCTCCCACCCGCAACCCTCCCCTCTCCCGCTCCCTCTCCCTTTCCATTCACATCAAGATTCATTTTCAATTCTATTTATATACAGAAGATCCATTTAGTATAAATACTTCAACAGTTTGCACCCACATAGAAACACAAAGTGAAACATACTGTTTGAGTACTAGTTATAGCATTAAATCAAAATGTACAGTACATTAAGGACAGAGATCCCACATCAGGAGCAAGCGCACAGTGGCTCCTGTTGTTGACCCAACAAATTGACACTCTAGTTTATGGCGCCAGTAACCACCCTAGGCTGTCGTCATCAGTTGCCAAGGCTATGGAAGCCTTCCAAGTTCCCCGACTCTGATCATATTTAGACAAGGTCATAAAAGACAGGTTGAGGATAGTAACCAATGATCCTAAGAGTGGCCTTAACCAGGTCTGAACAATTATACAGCATTAAGTTGGGAAGAGGACCATCAGTACACACAGGTTGGGAGTAGAGCCATTGGTGGTAGAGTAGAGGTTATGATTACAAAGGAATGAGGCCCAAGTGGACTAGACAGGGTCTAGAACAAAGGACAGAGTCATTATTAGAGGAGCTAAGAAAGGTGCTGTCTAAGCTACAATTAAGTTTTCTGATTGAGAGGCAAATAGAACCTGATAGAAGGGGCTTGATAATAATCTGTTGGGCTTTAGGCCTTGTAAGTTAAGAGGCCCAGACCTATCTATCTCTTCACATGGGGTATATCCTAAGGGAGGTGTGAACCTCCTAGGGGAAGGCACTCTGTTGACTTTCATTACTTGGCTGGCCTGGGAGGAGAGCTGGCCAGGTAAAGGCAGGTGGCATCTCTAACAAGAAATTTACAGTTCTGCCTGCAATGTTGCTGACCCTACTTGACCATACCCTCAGCTACAGTGGTCACTTTGGAAGTTGGGCTGAGTGAAGGGCTTTTCAGCTTGGAGCCAATAAGATCTGTGGCTCTGACCTGGGCATCCTTCGACTCCAGGGCAGGTCCATTTCCAGTGATCCAACTCTTGGCAGAGCTGCCAGGGCTCTTCACAAGCTGACTTCTGCTGAAGCCCAGGCTTACCACATTGAAAGCCACTGCAGTGGACTGGCCTGTTGGGTCTCCTTGAGGGCAGATCACTGTACAGATCAGCCATTAATAGGCCTGCCATTTGCTTCTGATGCCTAGCTTTCTTTTCCTCCTGGTTTGTGTTCAAGCAGACCAGAGGATGCAAGTCAAGGGAGTGCCCATGTCCCATCTCTAATCTTCGGTGGCCTCAACTACAAGTCTATAGTCACAGGCATGTTCTGTAGTAGTTTTTCTAAGGTAGACAATGCCCAGGAGGAAAATTATATTCTCACTTAAAAACTTTCTTTCCCTTTGGTCTGAAAGGGAGGTTTTTTTTTTTTCTACTTACTGTATACTTCGCTGATGGCGAAGTGAATCTAGCTATGAGATTATTATTTAAGTTCTTATTTTGGCTATGCTATTACAGAAAAATGTTAGCCATCTCTTATAAGGTCTAAAGATTAAATTGTGCATCCTACAGATTCCTTCATAATAGAATTAGTTCCCTACCTTGAAGAGAATAGAGAAGTGAAAGAACAAGTTGAGCTTAGAATAGAGAAATGAGGGAGCAAGTCCTAGATCACTTGCTGACAATAGCAATATTACATGAATACTTAGCAAACCGTTTCAACCCTTAGATAAGAACTTAATAAAACATTTACCGGAAGGTCCAATGCCTTCTATAAATTTTAAGAATCATGTATTTGAAAACACGTCTTAAATATCTAACATGGTGTAGTTTGTTTAACCAGTAAACTTAAGCACAACCATATAAAATGTTTTTAGTTTCTTTCTACCAACAAGTTTAAAACATATGATACACAGATTCAGGTCATACAAATGAAAATGTATCTTTGATTGATTTTAGCAGCTTAAATTTATGGACAATCTTATCTAAAAGCCATTTAAAATAAAACTCTTAATAAAATTTCCCCATGTGGACATACAATATGTACGCACATATAACATAGCATAATAGACCAATATCAAAATCCAAAATATCTGGTTGAAATAAGATTCCTTAAAATCATGACATAACATAGACCAAATCTGATCATTGTTACAAGGTGATTTTTCAAGTCTTTGAAAATAAGCACATAGTTAAATAACCCATAGCTCTTCATCTCCTCCCTCTCTTTTTCCACTCTTAGATTTAACAGGGATCACTTTTCAGTTAAAATTTAAACACCTAAGAATAATTGTGTGTTAATTACTGAGTTCAACCAATAGTACTCGAACCACAACAACAACAACAAATACTAAAAAGGATAAAGTATTACATTGTACATCTAAAGTCAGGACAGGAGCTGATCAGTTCATTGTTGCTTATAGTGTCCATTTCACTTAACAGGTTTCCCCTTCGGCGCTCAGTTGTCACCGATCAGGGAAAACAAATGATATTTTTCTCTTTGGGACTGGCTTAATTCACTCAGCATGATGTTTTCCAGATTGCTCCATCTTGTTGCAAATGACTGGGTTTCGTTGTTTCTTACTGCTGTATAGTATTCTATGGAGTACATGTCCCATAATTTCTTTATCCAGTCTACTGTTGATGGGCATTTGGGTTGGTTCCAGGTCTTAGCTATTGTGAATTGAGCTGCAATAAACATTAATGTGCAGATGGCTTTTTTATTTGCCAAATTAATTTCCTTTGGGTAAATTCCAAGGAGTGGGATGGCTGGGTTGTATGGTAGGGTTATGTTCAGGTTTCTGAGGAATCTCCAGACAGACTTCCATAGTGGCTTAACCAGGTTGCATTCCCACCAACAGTGGATTAGTGTCCCTTTTTCCCCACATCCTCTCCAGCATCTGTTGTTGGTAGATTTCTGAATGTGAGCCATTCTAACCGGGGTGAGATGGAACCTCATTGTGGTTTTGATTTGCATTTCTCTGATTGCTAGTGATCTTGAACATTTTTTCATGTGTCTGTTGGCCATTTGGATTTCCTCTTTCGAAAAATGTCTATTGAGGTCCTTGGCCCATCTCTTAAGTGGGTTGTTTGTTTTGTTGTTGTGGATTTTCTTGATTTCTTTGTAGATTCTGGTTATCAATCCTTTATCTGTAGTATAGTTTGCGAATATTTTTTCCCATTCTGTTGGTTGCCTCTTCACTTTCCTGACTGTTTCTTTTGAAGTACAGAAACTTCTCAATTTGATGCAGTCCCAAATGTTAATTTTGGTTTTGACTGCCTGTGCTGTTGGAGTATTTTCCAGGAAGTCTTTGCCTGTGCCTATATCTTGCAGGGTTTCTCCAATGCTCTCTAATAATTTGATGGTTTCGGGTCGTAGATTTAAGTCTTTAATCCATGTTGAGTGAATTTTTGTGTAAGGTGATAGGTATGGGTCTTGCTTCAAGCTTCTGCACGTGGAAATCCAATTTTCCCAGCACCATTTATTGAATAGACTGTCCTTATTCCAGGGATTAGATTTGGATCTTTGGTCAAGTATAAGTTGGCTGTAGATGTTTGGATTGATTTCTGGTGTTTCTATTCTGTTCCATTGGTGTATCCATCTGTTTCTGTACCAGTACCATGCTGTTTTGATAACAACTGCCCTGTAGTATGTCCTAAAATCAGGTATTGTGATGCCTCTGGCTTTGTTTTTGTTGTACAGGATTGCTTTGGCTATTCAAGGTCTTCTGTGTCTCCATATGAATTTCAGCATCATTTTTTCCAGATCTGAGAAGAAGGTCTTCGGGATCTTGATGGGTATTGCATTGAATGTATAAATTGCTTTTGGGAGAATAGACATTTTGATGATATTGATTCTTCCAATCCATGAGCATGGAAGATTTCTCCATTTTTTGGTATCCTCTTCTATTTCTTTCTGTAAGGTTTTGGAGTTTTCATCGTAGAGATCTTTAACGTCTTTGGTTAAGTTTATTCCAAGGTATTTGATTGTTTTTGTAGCTATTGTGAATGGCATTGATTTTAGAAGTTCTTCCTCAGCCGTGGCATTGCCTGTGTATACAAAGGCTGTTGATTTTTGTGCATTGATTTTATATCCTGCTACTTTGCCAAACTCTTCAATGAGTTCCAGCAGTCTCTTAGTAGAGTTCTTTGGGTCCCCTAAATAAAGAATCATATCATCTGCAAAGAGGGATAGTTTGAGTTCATCCTTCCCGATTTGTATCCCTTTAATTTCTTTTTCTTGCCTAATAGCTCTGGCCAAAACTTCCAGAACTATATTGAATAGCAGTGGTGAGAGAGGGCATCCCTGTCTGGTACCAGATCTCAGCGGAAATGCTTCCAACTTTTCCCCATTCAATAGGATGTTGGCCATGGGCTTTTCATATATTGCTTTGATTGTATTAAGGAATGTTCCTTCCATACCCAGTTTGCTTAGAGTTTTCATCATGAAAGGGTGTTGTATTTTATCAAATGCTTTCTCTGCGTCTATTGAGAGAATCATATGGTTTTTCTTCTGCAGTCTGTTAATGTAGTGTATTACGTTGATTGTTTTGCGAATGTTGAACCATCCCTGCATACCGGGGATGAATCCCACTTGGTCTGGGTGGATGATCTTTCTGATGTGTTGTTGCATTCTATTGGCCAGAATTTTATTGAGGATTTTTGCATCTATGTTCATCAGGGATATTGGTCTCTAATTCTCTTTCAATGTTGCGTCTCTTTCTGGCTTAGGAATTAAGGTGATGGTGGCTTCATAGAAAGAATTTGGGAGGATTCCCTCTTTTTCGATTGCTCTGAATAGTTTGAGAAGAATTGGAGTTAGTTCTTCTCTAAATGTCTGGTAGAACTCAGCAGTGAATCCATCTGGCCCTGGGCTTTTCTTTGTTGGGAGGGCCTTTATTACTGTTTCAATTTCTGTGTCAGTTATTGGTCTGTTTAGGTTTTCTATGTCTTCCTGGCTCAATTTAGGGAGGTTGTATGTGTCCAAGAATCTGTCCATTTCTGATAGATTTCCCTGTTTGCTGGCATACAAGTCCTTGTAGTAATTTCTGATGATTCTTTTTATTTCTGTGGCGTCTGTTGTTATGTTTCCCATTTCATTTCTGATCCTATTGATTTGGGTCTTTTCTCTTCTTTTTTTAGTTAGTTGGGCCATTGGGGTGTCAATTTTGTTTATTTTTTCAAAAAACCAGCTCCTCGTTTGGCTGATTTTTTGTAATGTTTTTTTGGATTCAATCCTGTTGATTTCTTCTCTGATTTTAATTATTTCTCTTCTCCTACTGGGTTTGGGTTTGGTTTGCTGCAGATTTTCTAGATCCTTGAGATGACTTGAAAGCTCATCTATTTGGTGCCTTTCCAATTTCTTGATGTAGGCACCTATTGATATAAACTTTCCTCTTAACACTGCTTTTGTTGTATCCCATAGGTTTTGGTATGTTGTGCTGTTATCCTCATTTACTTCCAGAAAATTTTTGATTTCTCTTTTAATTTCTTCTATGACCCATTGTTCATTCAGGAGCATGTTGTTCAATCTCCATGTGTTTGCACGTGCTCTAGGGATTCCTGAGTTGCCAATTTCCAATTTCATTCCTTTGTGGTCTGAGAAGCTGCATGGTATGATTCTAATTCTTTTGAATTTGCTGAGACTTGCTTTATGGCCTAGTATGTGGTCAATCCTAGAGAGGGTTCCATGTACTGCTGAGAAGAATGTAAAGTCCTTAGATGTAGGATGAAATGTTCTGTAGATATCTGTTAGATCCATTTGGGCTATAGTGTCATTTAAATCTACTGTCTCCTTGTTGATCTTCTGTCCTGTTGATCTGTCTATCTCTGAGAGTGGAGTATTGAAGCCCCCCAGTACTATTGTATTGGGGTCTAAGTCTCCCTTTAAGTCCCTTAACAAGTCTTTTAAATAAGCTGGTGCCCTGTGATTAGGTGCATACACATTGATAATCGTTATATCTTCCTGTTGAATGGATCCCTTAATCATTAAATAGTGCCCCTCTTTGTCTCTCCTAACAGTTTTTGTGGTAAAGTTTATGTTGTCCGATATTAAGATGGCTACGCCCGCTCTCTTTTCATTTCTGTTGACATGGTATATCTTTTTCCAGCCTTTCACTCTCAGCCTGTATGGAACATTGTTGGATAGATGGGTTTCTTGTAAGCAGCAAAAGGATGGGTTTTGTTCCTTAACCCAATCAGCCAATCGGTGTCTTTTAACTGGACAGTTCAAGCCATTAACATTTAATGTGACTATTGAGAAGGAGTAACTTTGCCCTGCCATTAGCCAAAGATACTTTCTAATATATGGTTTGAGATTCCTGTGATCTTTTGGTGTGAGGTTTCCTACCTTTACCTTCTTTCATATTGGTGACCGTGTTTCTGTGTTTCTGTATGTAACACATCTTTAAGCATCTTTTGCAGGGCTGGGCGAGTGGCGACAAATTCTTTCAATGTCTGTTTGCTGTGAAAGGTCTTTATTTCACCTTCATTTATAAATGAGAGCTTTGCAGGATATAATATTCTGGGCTGGCAGTTTTTCTCTCTTAGCACCTGGGCTATGTCTCGCCATTCTCTCCTAGCTTGTAGGGTTTCTGAAGAGAAGTCAGCTGTGAGTCTAATTGGAGATCCTCTGAGAGTAATCTGGCGTTTCTCTCTTGCACATTTTAGGATCTTTTCTTTGTGTTTCACTGTGGTGAGTTTGATTACGACGTGTCGTGGTGAGGATCTCTTTTGGTCATGTTTATTAGGGGTTCTATGAGCTTCCTGTATTAGGATGTCTCTGTCTTTCTCCAAACCTGGGAAATTTTCTGCTAGTATCTCACTAAAAAGGCCTTCTAATCCTTTCTCTCTCTCCATGCCTTCAGGTACTCCTAGAACCCGAATGTTGGGTTTTTTAAGAGTATCCTGTAGATTCCTGACAGTATTTTTTAGATTTCTGATTTCTTCTTCTTTTCTTTGATTTTATTGATTTGATTGTTTCCTTTCCTGTTCTCTGTCTTCTACGTCTGATATTCTCTCTTCTGCTTTGCCCATTCTGTTTTTAAGACTCTCTAATGTGTTTGTCATTTGATCTATTGAATTCTTCATTTCATTATGATTTCTCGTCATTATCACCATTTCTTGTTCCACTAGTTGTTTCATTTCATTTTGATTCCTCCTTAATATTTCATTTTCACGAGAGAGATTTTCTACCTTGTCCATTAAGGATTTCTGTAGTTCAAGAATTTGTTTTTGAGAACTTCTTAATGTTCTTATCAATTTTTTGAGATCTGCTTCTTGTATTTCTTCAATCTCCTCATCTTCATAATCTTGAATTGGGGTGTCTTTTTCATTTGGGGGTGTCATAGTGTATTCTTTGTTCTTGTTACCTCGGTTTTTGCGTTTGTTGTTTGGCATGTTGGAGATATTTGGTTTCTTCACTGTGGTGTTTTTTCTTGTTACACTATGGCTCTATATTAAGTGGACTGTCTGCTTTCAGTGGTGCCTTAGAGGCTTGAGATGAGCGTGGACTGAGAGCTGTGTTTGGTTCCTCAGGGCTGAGGGTGTGTCAAAGATGACACTCCCAGGTTAGGTGTGGTAAATCTCTTTTTTGATTCAAAAGGGAAGTAATTCCGCACAGCTGAACGTAATTGGAGGTAGTTAGCAGGCAAATGATATACCCACAGGAGCCAGAGATCGGAAGCTCTTTCCCACGGACCACACAGGGAATCTCTGCTGCCCTCAGTGTGGGCTCCAATTCTCCTGAAATCTCCCACTGGGTTGCCAAGTTAGATGCTAATCTCCTGTTATTTCACCCCTCCCCCCAGAGTCAGGTGTTTCTGCTAGGCTGAGGGCCGGTGCAGACCTCAGGTCGCCCTGCATATGACGTATGTCCAAAATGGCGCCTGCTCTGTCTTGCTCGCCTTTGAGAGGTGAGCGGAGAGAGTGAAACTTGTGTCCATATCGGTCGCTTTTTTTATTTTTTTCCTCTCTCTCTTATAGTTAGCCTGGTGAACTTTTCCCCATGAAGTTTCAAGCCTCGTTCCCTCTAGCCTCCTCTTTCTGCTTGCCCGCTGGTGTCTCGGGCTATTGTGGTTCGGCTCAACTCGCGTTCCAGCGCTGGTGCGTTGAGTCTGCTGCTGGTGTCCCGAACTTGGGCTCCCACGCTCTCCACACAGGTACACTGTGAATCACTAGTTCTGGAAGAGTTTCCTATACTGTTTCATCCCCTACTCTTCCTTGACCCGGGAGTATCTCCACTTATATTAACCTGTCTCTCTCTCCGGAATAATCGTGTGCTCCGTTCCTTTTCCGCCATCTTGCTTCCGTTTTGTTTTGTTTTGAATGTTTTTTATCAGGGAACATTTAATTTTGTGCTGGGAATCCCTAATTGTTTCCACATGGAGACACCAGCTAAACACTTTCGTATTTTCTAGGGAGAAAGCTAGAGGAACTGCGGCAAACAAACGTGATATTTCTGTTTGTATAGATGACATTTTATGCACTTGCCTAACGAGAAGACTTTGCTTTTCTGCTAAACCAGATGTACTGTGATTTTCCCGGTCCATTGCATACGAATTCCACAGAAATTTCTCCAGGAAAGGACCAGATGACACAAGAGATATCCGGTTCTGTTTTGGCTAACTCAATCACAGATATTGCTACAGCCTCTGTGTTTCTTTTTTCCAGATATTATCAATGGAATTTATTGTTCTGAATGTTTTTTATCAGGGAACATTTAATTTTGAGCTTAGATACACTAATTGGTTCCACATGGAGACACCAGCTCTACACATTCCTATATTCTAGGGAGAAAGCTAGAGGAACTGCGGCAAACTAACATGATATGTCTGTTTCTATCGATGACATTTTATGCACTTGCCTAACGAAAAGACTTTGCTTTTCTCCAAAACCATTTTTACTGTGATTTTCTTGGTCCATTGCATAAGAATTCCACACCACTTTCTCTGGATATGCCTGGATGAAACCAGAAATATCCACTTGTGTTTTGGCTAACTCAATCCGAAATATTGTGGAAGCCTCTGTGTATGTGTTTTCTGGATATTATCGATGGACTTTATTGTGTTGAATGATTTTATCAGGGAACATTTAATTTTCTACCATTGAAACACTAATTGGTTCATCATGGAGACAACAGCTCTACACATTCGTATTTTCTAGGTAGAAAGCTAGAGGAACTGCTGCAAACAAGCGTGATATTTCTGTTTGTATCGATGACATTTTATGCACTTGCCTAACGAGAAGAATTTGCTTTTCTGCTAAACCAGTTGTACTGTGATTTTCTCGGTCCATTGAGTACGAATACCACACCAGTTTGTCCGGATATGACGGGATCTAACTGGAAATATCCGGTTGTGTTTTGGCTAACTCAATCCCAGTTATTGCTACAGTCTGTGTTTGTGTATTCCTGATATTATCAACGGACTTTATTCTTCTGAATGTTTTTTATTGGGGAACATTTTATTTTGAGCTTAGATACACTAATTGGTTCCACATGGAGACACCAGCTCTACATACTTGTATTTTCTAGGGAGAAAGCTAGAGGAACTGTGACAAATAAGCTTGATATTTCTGTTTGTATCGATGACATTTTATGCACTTGACTAACGAAAAGACTTTGCTTTTCTCCAAAACCATTTTCACTGTGATTTTCTCGGTCCATTGCATACAAATTCCACACCACTTTGTCCAGATATGACTGGATGAAAACAGAAATATCCGGTTGTGTTTTGGCTAACTCAATCCGAAATATTTTGAAAGCCTCTGTGTTTGTGTTTTGTGGATATTATCAAAGCATTTTATTGTTTTGAATGTTTTTATCAGGGAACATTTAATTTTGTGCTTGGAAACACTAATTGTTTCCACATCAGACACTAGCTCTACACATTCGTATTTTCTGGGGATAAAGCTAGAGAGACTGCGGCAAACAAACATGATATTTCTGTTTGTATCGATGACATTTTATGCACTTGCCTAACGAAAAGACTTTGCTTTTCTCCAAAACCATTTTTACTGTGATTTAATCGGTCCATTGCATACAAGTTCCACAACACTTTATCCGGATATGACTGGATGAAACCAGAAATATCTGGTTGTGTTTTGGTTAACTCAATCCCAGATATTGCTACAGCCTCTGTGTTTTTGTTTTCCTGATATTATCAACCAACTTTATTGTTTTGAATGTTTTTTATCAGGGAACATTTAATTTTGTGCTGGGAATCCCTAATTGTTTCCACATGGAGACACCAGCTAAACACTTTCGTATTTTCTAGGGAGAAAGCTAGAGGAACTGCGGCAAACAAACGTGATATTTCTGTTTGTATAGATGACATTTTATGCACTTGCCTAACGAGGAAACTTTGCTTTTCTGCTAAACCAGTTGTACTGTGATTTTCCCGGTCCATTGCATACGAATTCCACAGAAATTTCTCTGGGAAAGGACTGAATGACACCAGAAATATCCGTTTGTGGTTTGGTTAACTCAATCCCAGATATTGCTACAGCCTCTGTGTTTGTGTTTTCCGGATATTATCAACGGAATATTTTTGTTCTGAATGTTTTGTATCAGGGAACATTTAATTTTGAGCTTAGATACACTAATTGGTTCCACATGGAGACACCAGCTTTACACAATCCTATATTCTAGGGAGAAAGCTTGAGGAACTGCGGCAAACTAACATGATATGTCTGTTTCTATCGATGACATTTTATGCACTTGCCTAATGAAAAGACTTTGCTTTTCTCCAAAACCATTTTTACTGTGATTTTCTTGGTCCATTGCATAAGAATTCCACACCACTTTCTCTGGATATGCCTGGATGAAACCAGAAATATCCAGTTGTGTTTTGGCTAACTCAATCCGAAATATTGTGAAAGCCTCTGTGTTTGTGTTTTCTGGATATTATCGATGGACTTTATTGTGTTGAATGATTTTATCGGGGAACATTTAATTTTCTGCCATTGAAACACTAATTGGTTCATCATTGGGACACCAGCTCTACACATTCCTATTTTCTAGGTAGAAAGCTAGAGGAACTGCGGCAAACAAGTGTGATATTTCTGTTTGTATCGATGACATTTTATGGACTTGCCTAACGAGAAGACTTTGCTTTTCTGCTAAACAGTTGTACTGTGATTTTCCCGGTCCATTGCGTACGAATTCCACACCAGTTTGTCCGGATATGACTGGATCTAACTGGAAATATCCAGTTGTGTTTTGGGTAACTCAATCCCAGTTATTGCTACAGTCTGTGTTTGTGTATTCATGATATTATCAACGGACTTTATTCTTTTGAATGTTTTTTATTGGGGAACATTTTATTTTGAGCTTAGATACACTAATTGGTTCCACATGGTGACACCAGCTCTACATATTTGTATTTTCTAGGGAGAAAGCTAGAGGAACTGTGACAAATAAGCTTGATATTTCTGTTTGCATCGATGACATTTTATGCACTTATCTAACGAAAGACTTTGCTTTTCTCCAAAACCACTTTCACTGTGATTTTCTCGGTCCATTGCATACAAATTCCACACCACTTTGTCCAGATATGACTGGATGAAACCAGAAATATCCGGTTGTGTTTTGGCTAACTCAATCCGAAATATCGTGAAAGCCTCTGTGTTTCTGTTTTGTGGATATTATCAAAGCATTTTATTGTTTTGAATGTTTTTATCAGGGTGTCGGGGCCAGTGGCCCTGGCCCAACATGAGATGTAGCAGGCTGAGGCTGTCCCTTATCTAATCCTGTTTCCAAGACTTTTCGTCCCATATTCCTGCAGGCAGGATGTGACTTCTGATGAAGGTTTATGATGTTCTTTGCTCTATCTGCAGAGCTTGTACCCTGATCATTGCTACTTTGTAAACTTGCTCTGTTCCTGTGCTATGCATGATTACACACAATGAATATTATCTGTATGTGGCCTGGGGTATATATCCTTGTGTTTCTTGGTGCTCGCTGCTGGAGACTGAAGGGTTTCCTTAGGGAGACTGCCTCCAGACCCTCATCGCCGGGCCCCCTACTTTGGCTTGGAACGCGATGAGGCAATAAACGTGGTGATGAATTGACTGAGTGCTGCGTGTTTCCATGTGGTTTGTCAGGTGGCCTCCGACAGCTGGTGCCATGACTCGGATTCATCTCATCCACAGGTAAGCCTCTGTAAGAGTGAAGGCTGCGGCGGTAGCAGGCCGTAGGGATTACAAGGGAGGCACATAAGCACGAGTAGGGCGTGGCAGACTAGGGCTTGCCCGGGGAGCCTCTCCTATTGCCCATGGGGAATATACAGTCACATCTAAATGTGACAAGGATATAAAGGCCTTGTTAAAAAGCACCCGGGACGCCGGTTGCAGGTGAAAGGAGGGAGCAATTGGCACGTGTAGGACTTAAAAGACAAAAAAATTTCTCAGGAGCCCCTCTAAGCCATAACTATGGAAAATGCGCATTTAAAGAAACAAAGCAAGCAGTGTCAAAGTGTCTGGACTACCCATTCTATTTTTGTATTATGTACTAACTCTACCCTTATTATTGATAGGAATGCTTGGGCAGATTATGCGTGGTTGGCTTTAAAAAAAATGTAAATCAAAATATGCCACAAGCAGTTAAGATTGCACAAACCTACAAAAATGTAACAATTACAGATAGTAGGAGGCTACTATCATTATGGCTAAATGGTTACCCACTGTGTTCCACCCACTGGAAAATTTGTTGTCTTATCAAAAAGAGATGTTACAAATATTTAATGAAACCCAAATCACTAATTTCAGAGTAATGCAAAATGTTAGCACATTTGTTAATTGGACTGTGTGCGCCTCAACATGTCTGTTTAACAAGTATCAATGCCTCAGATCTCCATGCCATGGGATCATCTAGCCAGTTATCAGGCTGTCTGCAGCAGCTTGAGTTGTTGTATTGGAATGGTACTGTTTTTTATGTCCCTGACATGGGTGCCCAAGAAGCTAATTCTCCCTCAGTTATGTTTCAATTTAACCTTAAAACACATTGAGTATTATTGTGTTTGATTACTAAATGTATGCTTGTATAAAAAATTTGTATTGTATTCTTATAATGTGTTAATTATGTCTACCTCTCAATGCAGCCCTAGGGCCAAATGTAAGGACAAATTTTTGGAATAAAGAGGCTTGTATCTAGGTTCAGCTCTGGTGGACAAGTAACTTTGTTGCCAAATGACCTTCTCCTGCTCCTTGGGAGCCTGGCCAGTTCCCGAGGAGGAGGATAAAGGAATGTTTCTGATAAACAGGTGGGCATGCTTCGTGTCTTGGCTCTCTGGCCAAGATCCGGGACAGGACGCACTGCTTGCCTAAAATCTTGGCAATGAGCCACCCTTGTCCTTGGGGGCTTTAAGAGGGAGCCAGAACAAGCCTCTACTGCTGCTTCATCCCAGGGGAACACACAGTCAAGCCAAATTTTAAACATGCCTATAATGATTACTAATAATGTCTGATTCTCAGTATGGATTCTTTTCCGGTGTTTTGTAAAGATTGCCTAGTGATGCCCACAACACTATAAATTCTACTAAACGTAAGTACAATGTAAACATAAATCAATTGGCTACTATGACTGAGGTGTTCTGTGACAGTTCCTTTGATAAAAAATTAACAAAATAAATTCACTTAAAAACAGAACATTCAGGACCGGCCACTCTACATGGTTTGTCATTACAAAAATTATCAAGGAGGGCTATGCCCAATAAATAAAAGTACTATAAATGTGGACAGCAGGGACATGTACAAAAATTGTCCAAAAGTCAAAAATCAAAATAAGGCTCCTCCTGGTATTTTCCCTCAGTGCTAAAGGGAAAGGCATTGGGCCAATATTGTCACTCCAAAACTGATAAAGAAGGTAATCATTAAAAAACAGAGTTCAGAAAACTGGAAGCGGGGCCAGCCTCAGGCCCTTCCAACAGGAATCAGTGGACCATCTTGCTATAGTATCATTAAAGCAATGGAGCCATGTTTATTGCAACATTCTGTTAATCTATGCTCCTTTACCATCTTTCCTCTAAATAATTTTCGTGTGCACTGTAAGGCTTGCAGCGTATTTCTTGCAGATTAAACTAAAAGTAACTAAGTCTGTATACAGCAGACAGCAGAAAAACAATTTGCTGTCACAAATTGGTATAGTCAACAGAATCTACAAGTATACAAAGCAATGCCTTTCTTTAAAAGAAAAACTAAAGTCGCATGTGTAACCTGTAATGTTCCTGGCTGGAAAGACCCTCAGTTCACCTCTTTGGCAAAGGAATGGGCTCTCTGCTCAGGATTGAGTAAAAATTGGAATGACAAGTTACGGAGTGCACAGCCTCCACAAGTTATTAAGGTTTTACAATTGGTAAAATAAAGGGATCCTATCGCCAATCAGTAATATACACCTAATCCAATACTGGTATGGGACATGAACTCCTAAGGGATGGGTTTTTTTATGTAGCAAATATGCCTTCACATCGTTAGCCTCTGATAACTTCTGCAATTACTCCCTGGACTGTGTGGCCCCGATGCTAACATCTGTATTTACAGTGGCGGATAGAGCGCGTTGGCAACATGCTTCACCTAAAGACTGTAATGGCAACGTCATCCTAATAGGAGAGGACACTGCCCTGGCCATGGCTGTACCAGTAGTAAGTGTTCCTGGACTGGCCTTTGGAAATAACCGTGGACTGCGAAGGCTTGCATATTCAGTGACCAAAACAATCAATCTTACTGCTACTGGACTGTCCAATATAGCCAAAGAATTGGATCAAGTAGACTCAGGAGTACTTTTAAACCATGCAGCTAACAATTACTTGATGTTAAAAAATCATATAAGTTGTAAATCTGTAACAGGAAAATGTTGTTTTAACATTACTAACAATGTGCCATATATAGAGTCTGTTATTGATAAACTTAAGAGTAAAATGCAAAACATGTTTATTACTAACTCCCTAACATTTGGAGGGTTTCAATGGATTCATTGGTTATTAATGTTGACTGGACCACTACTGCTTTTCCTACTTGGTATGGGATGTTTTCCTTGTGTTCTGCATTTTATGCTGACTTCACTACAGTCTGTATGAACTGACATTCATCATTATTTGTAATCACAAACAATTAATATTTGGCTGTATGTTTCATCTCTCACCTAATGTTGGGCTGGAATGGTACTCAGAGACGGGTAAGACGCTCAGCATCCTGTACCAACCTAAGACAGGGCTCTAGGCCAAGCTGCCAGAGTTCCCAATGACGGGTAAGGACAGAGATGACTGAGGGCAACCTAAGACAGAGGCCATTCTCAATTAAATAAAAAAGGGGGATATGTAGGCAGCCCATAAACAAGTCATAGACAAGTCAAGGTCAGTCTTGGCTTGTGAAATTCCTAAAAGGAAAAAAGGTCACCTATTCCCATGCTCCAGAAGAATGATCAAACAAGAACGCTCCGAGTGGCAGTGGATCAGCATATCCATTCAGGAATCTTATTACTAAACCAGTGGATCCACATTCTCCAGGAAGAACTGAATCTTAGACGGGGATGTGGGGAACCCCCTGCTTGGTTCAATCTGTCGCGCTTCGCGCTACTCCGTTTCCCTGGCATAACTATACTCGTCGTGCTGATTTGTCTCGCTCTTTAGGTGCCATCTTGAACCATAACTGGGATAGTAAGTTTACTTGTTTGCTGCGTGAACTACGGCAAGAGATTTGGGTTCTTAACTCAACACAACTGGACACGGATATTTGGTCCCCATTCGACGTCATTGCTACAAAACCCCCTCCCCTGCAATACAGCAGGTGTTGCTTGGTTTCTTGGACCAGTAGCCAGAGACAGGTAAGTGCCTTGAGGGATGGCATGCAACCTAAGACAGCGGAGGGCTGAGACTGCTCATGCAAGTCGACCCTCTGGCAAAGACGGGTAAGCTGCCACTCCGCTCAGGGGCGCCTAAGACAGGCGCTGGTCCTAAAGTAAAAAAAAGGGGGAGCTGTGGGGAGCCGGCCCCCACAACCTCTGTCTTCTGCCTGCCTGTAGACTGATGTGAAGTAATACAACCAAACGTTCCCACCGTTCCAATGTGCGCAGAGAGGCTATCAAAAGGACAGTACATACCCTCGAGGACACTCTAAAACAGGGGGCTGCGGTATGTGATATGCCTTGGAAGCCTCGGTCTCTCTCTTCTTAACTGCCTCATTGACTGCTTACTCCTACACTGTTCTTAGGGTGGACCGGTAGTCAACGACGGGTAAGCACTTGCAGGCTTCTCTAGCAACCTAAGACAGAGGGCAGGACATGCCTCCTGTATCCTTGATGACGGATAAGCAGAGTAAGCGCTGCAGGGCACCTAAGACAGGCAAGAGGCAACGCCATTCAGCATTTAACGCGAGGGACTTGTGGGGGATGGGCCCTCTCCCGTGGCCCTCTGGACAGTGTAGACACCGGTTACCATAAACACCAGGCCATTCTTGTACAAACAAGAAGGGGGAGATGTCGGGGCCAGTGGCCCTGGCCCGACATGAGATGCAGCAGGCTGAGGCTGTCCCTTATCTAATCCTGTTTCCAAGACTTTTCGTCCCATATTCCTGCAGGCAGGGTGTGACTTCTGATGAAGGTTTATGATGTTCTTTGCTCTATCTGCAGAGCTTGTACCCTGATCATTGCTACTTTGTAAACTTGCTCTGTTCCTGTGCTATGCATGATTACACACAATGAATGTAATCTGTACGGGGCCTGGGGTATATATCCTTGTGTTTCTTGGTGCTCGCTACTGGAGACTGAAGGGTTTCCTTAGGGAGACTGCCTCCAGACCCTCATCGCCGGGCCCCCTACTTTGGCTTGGAACGCGATGAGGCAATAAGCGTGGTGATGAATTGACTGAGTGCTGCGTGTTTCCATGTGGTTTGTCGGGTGGCCTCCGACATCAGTGAACATTTAATTTTGTACCGTAGAAACACTAATTGTTTCCACATGGAGACACCAGCTCTACACATTTGTATTTTCTAGGGAGAAAGCTGGAGAGACTGGGGCAAACAAACATGATATTTCTGTTTGTATCGATGACATTTCATGCACTTGCCTAACGAAAAGACTTTGCTTTTCTCCAAAACCATTTTTACTGTGATTTTATCGGTCCATTGCATACAAGTTCCACAACACTTTATCCGGATATGACTGGATGAAACCAGAAACATCCGGTTGTGTTTTGGTTAACTCAATCCCAGATATTGCTACAGCATCTGTGTTTTTGTTTTCCTGATATTATCCACAGACTTTATTGTTTTGAATGTTTTTTATCAGGGAACATTTAATTTTGTGCTGGGAATCCCTAATTGTTTCCACATGGAGACACCAGCTAAACACTTTCGTATTTTCTAGGGAGAAAGCTAGTGGAACTGTGGCAAACAAACGTGATATTTCTGTTTGTATAGATGACATTTTATGCACTTGCCTAACGAGAAGACTTTGCTTTTCTGCTAAACCAGTTGTACTGTGATTTTCCCGGTCCATTGCATACGAATTCCACAGAAATTTCTCCGGGAAAGGACTGGATGACACCAGAAATATCCGTTTGTGTTTTGGCTAACTCAATCCCAGTTATTGCTACAGTCT